>NW_008341874.1:1098767-1121777 GCF_000622305.1 Nannospalax galili | reverse complement strand
ACTCTGTCCAGCAGAGTCCAGGAAAGACGACACAGACACCAAGGTGAGGTTCAAGCTTCTTATTCTCTCTTCTCTCTTATTCTCTCTCATATTCTCTTCACTATGATGCTGTCTCTCCTCTATTACACACTTCAGCTCTTTATATAGCATTTTCAACAGCCCTCCCCCCAGCTGGTACCAATCAGGGCTGTGCAGCGGCGGCCAGGACCAATCAGGGCACACACACGTGCAGCGGGCAGGCAGAGTGGCTCATTAGGCTCGTAGCAAGATCATCAGGCTGGCAGCACCTGTTTGGCCTCTCCATACTTTGGAGTAAACAAGTGGGAATCACGAGCCTTGGCAATCAGCCAAGAGTTGGAGTAAACAGCACGAGGTTTGGCAGCCAGCCAGGGCGCCATCTGGCTGGCTCAGCTGTGCTCGCTTCCCACAGAAATTCATCCGTTTCTTTAGATTTTCAAATTTAATGGAGTATAGATTTTTAAAGTATTCCCTTAATATTGGGGCACGCTGTCCTGCGGGGATCGGTCCCCTGGTCTCAGTCACGCGCCCTGGAAGTGCGGCGGGTTCCGTGGGCGTCTGTCTCTGGCCGCGCGTCGCTGTCCGCCGCTTTAGTGCTGAAAGTCTCGCAGCACTGCGGCTCCGCGTCTGTTGTGGCAGCAGGTCTCTCTGCTGCTTCTCCGTGTCTCTGTGGGTCTCTGCTACCGGAGCGTGTCCGGTCGGGTACCGCCTTAATTTCACCCCATGCACTTTCCTCAATATGCAAGTTCCACCAGCCGCTGGACCATGCGGGAATAGTGCAAGGCGACTAAAGCTGGGATTCGTGAGTCAGTGACGGAGGAGTGCTGCCCCCAGAGAGGCTGGATCGCCGGCAGTGAGAGAGAGAGAGACGGAACTCAGCTTAGTCCATGTTTCACCCCATGCACTTTCCTCAATATGCAAGTTCCACCAGCCGCTGGACCACGCGGGAATAGTGCAAGGCGGCTAAAGCTGCCCCCAGAGAGGCTGGATCGCCGGCAGTGAGAGAGAGGGAGACGGAACTCAGCTTAGTCCATATTACAGCTTTATTCAGCTACTAGCTCCTAGTGATCCAGCTCTCTATTATTGAGAGAAGACTGGGATATTTTATACTGTAGGGGCAGTGGTAAAAGCTATAGCTGATAGGCACTTTGTGAGGTACCATATTTACATATGGAAGTGGGCTCCTGCCATGCTGCCAGACTGCCAGACTGCCTGAAAAATCACACAGGAAAGCATGGTATTTCCAGAGCCAGAGGCCATGTTTATGTTAGGGCATTTGTGGCGGGCACTTCAAAAGGGGAGGCAGGAAAATGCTAGGAAAGACACACTGTTGTGAAAGGAGTCTCTGCATATGGCTCCGAGCTCGTGAGCTATCCGGACATGAAGAGACTGCTACTTTTACACAGCAGGGGTCCCCAACACCTTAAAATGTTTTGGATTTTTTTGTTTCTGTTGCAATGTTTCCTCTTTCATCTCTGATTTTGTTAATTTGAATTTGCTCTTTGTGGTAGTATAAGATTTTTATTATGTTGAGATATATCCACTGTATGCATAGGTTCTTTATAATTTTAACATGAATGGATGTTGAATTTTGTTGAAGACCTTTTCTGCATCTAGTGAGATGATCATGTTGTTTCTGCCTTGGGTCTGTTCATGTGAAGAATTTATTGATCTATGTATACTGAAGCATCCCTGCATCTAGAGATGAAGCCAAAATGATCATGGTGGATAATCTTTCTGATGTGTTCTTACATTTGGTCTTTGAGTATTTGTTGCACTAAATCTCCCCCCCCCCTTCTTGGGAGACCCACACACCTGCTCTCTGAGGTCCCAGGACTGATAAATTGACAGAATGCCTTCTATTTGGGTTTTGCGTAGTTTATGATGTCCGGGAAAGGGTGCCTTAAAAAGGCAAAGAATTCTCATAGACTTTCTTTCCCATCTTTGAAACATGCATGTCAACAGCGTGTCTTGTCATGGTCTCCACCAGCTTTTTGCATTCTGTCTTGCCTGCAGTTTGCAGCTCTGTTCCCTGCATATGGAACCATCTGTATGATGATAGATCCTTCCTTTTTACCCAGGGTGCTCAGCATCTCTCAGTGTCAGTCTCTAGATCCAACCCATTCAGGTCTAGCTTTTCGGAGGATGCCTACCCAACACTCCACCCCCTCCTCAGGCTCTTGCAATGTTTTTGCCAATCTTCTGCAAGGGTCATTGAGCCTTGGAGGGGGTGACAGATGCAGAATGATCTTTCTTTTATGGTGGCGAGACACTGACCTCTTGGGCCTCTTCATCATCCATCTTCAAGACATAGCCACTGATCCATCTCAGTGGTGTCTCCCCTACTACAAAGACAAATGGAAGGAAGTAGGCACATCTAAACAAACGTGGATGTAAATATAAATGCCTAGAAGATATCCAGTAGGTGTACCATATTCCTCAAACAGTGTACTTGAAGTGACTTCCCCAATGGGGTCTATAGCCTTCCCTGACACAGGGGGTTGGGCCTGGTCTACAGCACCAGATGTGTGATTCACCCCTAGGAGCGGGCTTTATCCAATTAGAAATTTGTCAGTTTTCTCCAACCATCTACATAGCAATTTCTGGCACTATGAAAGCCATCCATCCAGTGGCATGGAGTTTTCAGCTTAGTCTTGGCTTTGTCTCTCCTCCTGTGCTCACATCATGCAGTGTTTTCAACAACACGGCCTTACCAACCTTCTCTATTGTGCAACTGACATTAGCGTCAATAGCCTTGGTTAATTTGAGGACCTCTAGGATCTCTCTGGCTCGTAAGGGGGCAACCCACCCTTGGTACTCTAATTTTTTCTTAACAGTTGTACAGTTTTTGGAGCCTTTGTTTTTATTTTTATACAGGATTGGGTGTTGTAGGCTTTTCCAAATCATCCTGGTGGGTATCACTTGTGTCTTACTCAACAACAGAGTTCCCAAGAATCTTATAGCCATAGCTGGCCTTTGTTTCTTCAGGTGTACTTGATATCTTTCAAATGGGTTTGACATCTTTAAAACACTCAAAGGTTAACATCATATATTAAGTCAGTCATAGACAAGGTCTAACACAGCGTGGAAAGGTTTTATCCATTTTTATTAATTGCTTTATCCATAGATATCTGTTGGGCATCATAGCATGGGTAAGAGACATTAAGTTGGTTAGTTCTTTACTTTCTTTAGTTATCCCTTTGGAGACATTTCACATTCTGGGTATTTTACATGGAGTCTCTTTGTATCTTTTTGTTCTTGATACATTTACAGGTGCTGGCTCAAGTTGCCTGCCCTGCACCAGGATAAGGAGGCAGAGAGTCTCTCTTATCCCCTGTTGGTTTCCTGAGTCAAGCAGGCCCTGGGTCTGCCTCCTGGCTGTAGCCATATCTGCCACTTCTCCATTGACCATACCTTGCTTCTGGGAGAGGCCCTGGTGGGAAAAACTGCCTCCATCCCTAGCATAGCCTTTCTCAAGAGAACACTGCACCTTATTTAATCTTTGGGGATCCTTAATCACTCCTGGGACAGTTTTTATCCTCTGAATGCCTTTTTGGAATTGTTCTTCAGATTTTAAAGGCTTCCAGAAATTTCTTTGTACCAAATTTGGTTTTCTACCAATTTTTTCTTTAGGAACGTGGCCTTGACATGATTCTGGCCAAATTTTTCTTCAAGTAACCCAAACAGACCATTTCTTCTGTCTGGTCTTTATTATATCTCTTGTAGGTTGTTCTGTTTTTCTATAGATATGTTTTGCATGCTAAACAAATGAAATTTCTTATTAAATGCTAAATATTGGTCCTTATATTTACAGACAAGCATACCATACACCACTCTTCAAAGAAGCTTCTTTTTACAACAGATGGAGGTGTTAGAAAAGCAAATATCCCCTTAAGTTTAACTGGACAAGCCTATGGCTCTCTAGTCTGTCTGTTGGACGACCCACCTTTCTAGTTTCACTGGTGAATCATCTGGTCATAGAACCACCCTAGGAAGGCAGGTTCACCTTATGTTGTGCTAAATAGATGGGTGGACTACCTAGTGCACTAATGAGGTTGTGAATTTTTCCTCCCTGGAATTCTGCCTCCTAGTGCATTGCTTCTGGACCCAGCAACAGGTATGTAGGTCTCTGTAAGTCTGCCTGCTTTTCTGAATTCTTCAGAAAAGTGTGATATTTCCTTTTATTTGTCATATCCCTTTTCTAAACATGCTTTCTTTAATGCTTTGTCCTGTCCTAGCATCTTGTATTTCTTTACTTTTTCTCTAAATCTTCCTTTTCCCAGCCATGTGGCTGCCAGTCAGCCACATATCTGACCTCCATGCAGGCTCTAACCCTGCATGGCTTCATGGCTTCCTTTCCTTCTCCCCTCCATTCTCCTTCTCAAGGCAGCTGCCAAGATCACCAGCTTGCCTGCCGTGAGGACTTTTCTTTAAAATTCTAATAAAATTGTCCTAAAAGTTTCCATTTGTGCCCATTCTTATATTCTTTTATGAATGAAACTATGAACCCTCTAGTGGATGCTCTTTCTCTCCATTTCCTATTGGCAACCCAGACAGGACCCCCAAAAGTCTAAAAACTTATTTATTTGGTGGACAGGCAGAGCTTTTCTACGGGTGCACTGGATTTGGTGCCTAAGCAGGTGAGCTTCGTTATCTATCTTGCCATATTGCCTCCAGACTTTTGAGACCATAAATGCCTTGCCTCTCAGAAGGGAAAAAAAGGCTTGAATAGCCATTTCTTTCCTGTACTTTTTGTCAGGTTTGGGGGTTTATTCTACATGATGGTTCTCTGCCGTGGGTGGGGAATAGGAGAATAGTCAGAAAGACCTGGGATTTGAACCTCAGGCTCTCTCGGGTACCAAGAAAGCAGTACTTAGGCCATGTGTTACCAAGGCAGCTGCTTTTCTAATTCACATAAGCATTTTAAATTTCAATGATAGTGGAGAGTCACAGGCCATTCTTAAGCAAGATATGTGCTCTCAGAGCAACAGTCCAGTGATGTGTGCACTGGACACAACTCCACAGTTTCTTTTACTGCTTCATGAGTTTCTTTTCCAGCAACAGTTTGTATCTAGGAAGAGCAAGATCCTGAAGCAATGCCACTCTTTATGTTCACATGCGCAATGGGTGGTGAGAGATATGGACTCCCTTCCTTGGTTTGAGACCATAAGGAATGTGGGGGGTGGATCTAAATATGATTAAGATGTATTATATGAAATGTGAAAAACCCATTAAAGTATTTTTAATAGGGGCTGGAGAGATGGCTCAGCGGTTAAGAACATTGGTTGTTCTTGCAGAAGACCCGAGTTTGAATCCCAGCACCCACATGGCAGCTAACAACCATCTGTAACTCCAGATCCAGGGGATCCAACACCCTCTTCTGTCTTCCATTGGGCATTGCATGACACAGGTGCACTTACCTACATGCAGGCAATACACATAAAATACACATAAAAATAATAAAATAAAATATTTAAAAATTTTAAGAATAAGTAATTTTTCAAACTCCCAAATGCTATGTAAGATAAATGTCTAATGAAGAGGGAAAAAAGGAAGTCCCCTGCCAGCAGGTGGAATCCAGTTCCTTGCAGTAGCTTATTCACCCACATTAGCTAATCACCCTAGCATTGATTGCTAAGTCCCTCATCAGATGGTCTCTCCAGCCCCATATAAATGAAAATGAGAACACAACATAACAAAACTTCTAGGACGCCGTAAAAGCAGTCCTAAGAGGGAAGTTTATAGCTCTTAGTGCATACATTAAAAAGTCAGAAAGAGCACATGAAAATGACATAACAGTACAATTCAACACCCTGGAAAGGCAATAACAAACTACCTCAAACCTAGTAATTGAGAAGAAATAACAAAAATCAGAGCAGAAATTAATGAAAAAAAAACAAAGAAAAGAATACCAAAAAGAAATCAAGGAATCTAAGAACTTGTTCTTTGAAAGGTTAAATAAGATAGACAAATGTTATCTCAGTTAACAAAATGAAAGAGCAAATCCAAATCAACAAAATCAGAGAAGAAAGGGGAAACATCACAACAAACAACAAAAAATTCAAGAACAGTGTAAGGGAATATTTTAAAAATCTATATACCATTTAATTCAAACTTCTAAAAGAAATGGATGAATTTCTAAAATTATGGACACCACCAAAGTTAAACCAAGAAGAGATCAACAACTTAAACAGACTCATAACAAATAAGGGAATTGAAACAATAATGCAAATCCTCTTGACTATAAAAAGCCCAGGACAGATGGATTCACAGCAGAATTCTACAAGACATTCAAAGAGGATCTAAAACCAACACTGCTTAAATTATTTAAAAGGATAGACACAGAGGTGGAACTCCCACACTCCTTCTGTGAAGCCGGCATCACTCTAATACCTAAACCAGGTAAAGACACAACAAAAAGGAAAACTGTAGGGCCACCCCCTTAATGAACATAGAAGCAAAGATGCACAAGAAAATATTCATAAACTGCATAGAGGCACATATCAAAAAGATCATCCACCACGACCACATCAGCTTTCTTCCAGAGATCTAGGGATTGTTCAATATACATAAGTTAATAAATACCATAAAACATATAAATGTTTATAAACATACATAAAGACAAAAACCACATAGTAATCTCAGTAGAGGCAGAAAAAGCCTTTGACAGTATCCAACATGCATTCATGTTAAAAGTCCTAGGAAGAATTGGTCTGGAGAGAACATACCTCAACATAATCAAAGCTGTATACAACAAACCCATAGCCAACATCATTCTAAATGGAGAAAAACTGGAAGCAGTCCCATTAAAATAAGCAAGCAGACAGGACTGCCCAGTCCTTTTCAATATAGTGCTTTCAGTATAGAGCAATAAGACAAGGAAAGGATTACTGTTTGCAAAGGAAGAGGTCAAATGATTACTATTTGCAGTCAATATGATATTATTCATAAGCGATTCCAGAAATTCCACTAGAAAACTGTTAGAAATGATTAATACTTTCAGTAAAGTGGCAGGTTACAAAATCAACTTACAAAAATCAGTAGAGTTCAATATACCCATAACAAGTAATCAGAAAAAGTATTCAAGGAAACCCTCACATCAAAAATAACCTCAAAAAATTAGGAATAAAGTGATCCAAAGACATTAAAGATCTCTATAATGAAAATTGTAACTCTTTAAAGACAGAGATAGAGGAAAGACCTACCATGCTCATGAACTGGTAGGATCAACATTGTGAAAATGAATATCTTACCAAAAGCAACTCATAATTTCAATGCAATGCCAATCAAAATACCCATGACATTCTTCAAAAAGCTTGAACAAAATCATCCTAAAATTCATATGGAATAAGAAAAAGACCTCAGATAGCCAAAGCAATATTGGGCAAAAAGAAGAATGCTGGGAGTTCACCATACCAGATGTCAGATTATGTCACAGAGCTGTAGTCATAAAAACCGCATGATACTGGAACAAAAACAGACATATAGATCAATGCAACAGAATAGAAGATACAAATATGACTTCATGCAATTTCAGGCACCTGATATTTGACAAAAGTGCCAAGAACACAAAATGTAGGAAAGAGAGCATCTTCAACAAATGATGCTGACAAAACTGGATCTCAAACTGGAGAAGAATGAAATTGGGCTCTTTTCTTTCACCCTGGACAAAAGTCCACTACAATTGGATCAAAGACCTGAAACTCAGAAACTGCTAGAAGATAACAGAGGTAGTGCCCTCCAAGATATAGGCATAGGAAAGATCTTTTTCAATTGGACATCAGCTGTGCTAGCAAAAGAAAGTGCCAAAAGTAACACTTGCATAATACAGAGAAACACTAAAGACATCTTTCAGTAGCCATAGGCAACCCAATACTTGTCTGCATCCATTTAATCCAAACCTGTAACTGGGTGTGCAGTACAAGCCAGAGGAGTGGACTGAAATTTAGCAACTCTGAATCTCTATTAACCTGTTCAGACCTTAAATGAGCTTGTTTAATGTTCTCGTTATCCCTTCTATTCTGGAAATATCCATCCATTTTAATCTTTATATATAAATCTTTTATTAACATGTTTATTTTATATCCTTTGCAAGCATTTTAAACTTTTATATTATGAGACATAATAACATTTATATAAATCCAACATTTGTTGTGAGAATTTATTAAGCAATTAATATGTATTCTTATACATATAAATATAGAGAGACAAACAATATCTTAAATATATTATTATAATATATAAACTTTCAGATGTATTTGTAAGCCTTGAAGCAGGTTTTAAATGACCAATTCTCCTTTAAATTTTTAGAGATGTTTTACATAGGCTTGGAAAATATATGTTTTATATAACACATCTAAATGCAGAGATAAATTGTACCCTGGAGCAGAAGTAATCATTTCATAAAATTAATTTATATTCTTAAGTAATAGGGACCATGTAACTTGACAATATTAGAACTTATAAGTCAATTTGATATTAAGTAAATAATTGTTATTTTAATCATTATTCCCTTAATATTAAACATAAGTCTACACATTCACAACAGTCCCATACAATAAATACTGTGGTTAGTCACAATGTCATGACAAACTAATTTTAAAAACAAAACCTCATCAGCTTGATGAAAATTCTGATCAGAATAAAGTGTGATTCCAAAAATTTTTTGGTCTTTTTGAGACAGGGTCTCCCTGTAGCTCCAGCCATCCTGGAACTCACTATGTAGACCAAGCTGGCCTTGAACTCAGAGAGATCTGCCTGCCTCTGCCTGATTCCAAATTTAAAACAGTCAAACTAATAACATTATAAATCTTTCATGGTATACACAGTACAAGTTTATATAAAAGAAACTTTTAAAAGCCAACAGTCCCTCTCTCTCTCTCTCTCTCTCATATATATATATATATATATATATATATATTAGAGATTCTCATATACATATATGCGAATCTCATCTAAGAAATGGCTGTGGTGAACAAACTCATAGTCTGCGTTTGCTCAGCTATGTAGCCCAGGTTCAAACAGTGCTGAACAAATTCATACACATCGATGCTAGACATAAGGGCGCTTGCATTGTCACTTTTTAAGAGTTTTGTTTTGTTTTTCGAGGTTTTTATTTTTATTTTTTCTTGTGTTCCAGGGGCCTCAGTGCGCAACAGTGAACTTTGCAGTGTGTGGGCTGGGTTGGGCCTCTGACTCTTTTGATACTGCTCAGCTCATGTTCCTGGGTTAGCTGACATACCTGCTATCGTGTGTGTGCGTGTGCGTGTGTGTGTGTGTGTGTGTGTGTGTGTGTGTAAGTTTCGGGTCTCTCCGTTGTTTTGGGAGTTTGAGAAGCAATCGCAGCACTGAGATCTGTAAGGTGGAGGACCTGTGTTCCTGCTCTCAATGTCACCTGGGTATTAACACCCTACGGGAGGGACGGGAGGGACGGGAGGGACGCTGCAGTGAGAGTCGAGGAGTTCATTGGTTTCAGAATTTTCAGCTCTAGAGCAGTGGGTGGCCGATAGGTGGTGCCATATGTGGACACAGTGATGAACTGAGGCCCAGGAGTTTCATCTAAGGATTACTCTCAGGTGCTGAGATCTATTTTAACAACTGAATGCACGACCACCTTTCTTCTTTAAGCACTTCATTCTCTGAATAAAGATGCCAATAGCCCCCAGCTCTCCCAACTATGTCTCTCCCCATGTGCTGGACAGCTTTAGTGTCAACTTGACACACCTGGGTTGAGGGAGCCTCAGTTGGGGAATTGCCTCTATTGGACTGGCCTGTGGCCATGTCTGAGGGGTGTTTTCTTGATGAATGATGTGGGAGGGCCCAGCCCACTGTGGGTGGTGCCACCCCTGGGCAGGTGGGCCTGTGTTGTATAAAAAAGCAGGCTGAGCAGGGGCCAGGGGAGCAATTCAGTAAGCAGCGTTCCTCCATGACCTGTGCTCCAGCTCCTGCTTCCAGGTTCTTGCCCTGAGTTCCTACCTTGGGCTCCCTAATGAACTATGACCTGCGAGATGTAAGACAAATAAACCCTTTCCTCCCCAAGTTGGTATTGGTCAGAGTATTTTTTCACAGTAATGAAGAACAAACTAGGACACCCCATAAGGCTGTGGCAGATTAAATTCAATCTCTCTGACATCTGCGTGCTATCCAGATTTAGGACACCCCCAAGTGTAGCTCCGTTTCAAACAGTTGGTTCTCCTTCCAGGTGACATTGAACACCTGCTTTCTGAGTCATACTGAGGGACAGAATAGGATTACTCTCCACTGTTGAGCTAGAGGAATCATGGTCACCTCAAAACCTACTACTAGTTTTGAGGCTAGTGAAGGCTGAGGAAATGTCCTGAGTGTGGACTCCTGTTTTCACCAGTGTTTTCTGGTTTAGTATTTATTATTATTATTATTACTATTTTCCCTTTTAAGTAGTGCCCTTCTAGCACTTTTTCCTTTTTGTACATTTTTTCAAATTTCATACATTTTGATCATCCTGAGATCCCCTGCCACATCTGCACCTCCCTGATACCCCTGCCCAATTTTGTTTCTGAAGGCATCTTCAGATCCTTGTACTAAACAAGAAGCCGTGCGGCTAGAGTGATCTGCTGCTTGTCCATTTCCATGGCTTCCCATCTTTTCCCCTGGGTTTCAGACATCCTGTCACTGCCTTTGTGAATTCCTGACACGTTCTTTCTCTTTCTCCTTTTGGAACCGTCTGTCTCTCTCTTTTTCTTCCTGAAACAGGGCATGACTATGTAGCTGTGGCTAGCCTGGAACTCATTTTGTACATCAGGTTGTATTCCAACTCACAGACATCCAATAGCCTCTGTCCTCTGTGTTCTGAGATCAAAGACAGGTGCCACCAAGCCTGGGAGTCTCTTATCTTGACTTTTCTCCTTCACAGGGTTCCAGAGAAGAATAGTCTAGTCAGCCATCTTTCCTGAAGTCGCTCTAATAGTTGAAATTTTTACTCCCACTGCTTTGATATGACTTAGTATTTCTTGGTGAAAAAAGACTTTCTCCTGATATTTATTTTCTCCATATCGTGCAAATATCATAGATGCAGGGGAGTGGGTTTCTATGGATGCTTCAATGTCACATTGCTTAATGCTGGAAATTTTTCTTGTATTACTTTTCATTTTCATTTGCTGAATTCCTCATGAGTCTCCTTATGTTACAACTCAGTACGACCAAAATGGGCTCAAAGCCACCAATCATTTTCACTGAAGCATTCTAGCTCCTTTCATTTCCCACTAGATGTGAACATTGTTGGCATTATTTTCATTTCCTCAAACCAGTTCACAGGAGTAGGAGTCTCTAAGAGCTTTCTCTTTTCCTTCTCTCACATTCTCTCCTGTGCCCTAACTTTAGAAGACATGATTGCTTTACTGGGTGAGAAAATGTAGAGAAATGGTCAGAGAAACATAATTAGTAGTCATTAATTGTAAAGGAATGTGTAGTTTTGATTATGATACAAGCTTAAATACTCTAATTCTTGATAGAGAAGTTAAGGATTTATTAAAATGCAGAAAGTCAGAGGTCTACTTCAGTGAAGCTTAGGACACCGCCAGAACTTTCTTTCCAGAATAGGGATGTTGTCCTAGGGTAGTGTCATCAATTCAATGGAAAAACAGAGGCATTCTTGAGCACTGACTGGCACACTGTGCAGGAGAAATTATGAAACAAATTACCACAGTGGGTATGGCCATTGTTATAATTTCAGATCATTGTCATTCATGGCACAGAAAGGCAAACCCCCAAAACAATGCAGGGTGATTCCTGACGAAACCTCAGCATTTGTGACGCCAGATCCTTGGGTTTTAATTAGTCACAGGATATTGCCTTGGTAATTTATTGTTACCAACTCTGAAAAGTCAATTTCTTGTCAAGATCCATTCAACCCAAGACCCAAGACATAACGATAATAGACACGAGAGGTGTCATGCGAGGCAAATAATTAGTGCAAGACGTTGAAACCTTTTCATTTCGCAGGGGTGGTTGGTCTGTCTGTGAAAACCAGTAGAATCCAGGAAGAGCCAGGTCTTAAAGTTTTAGGTATAGAGATGTGTACTGTGCTACTGTAGGCGTGTCATCTGTGGGTGGGCATCTCTCAGTCATATATTCTGTGTGTGTGACCAGTTGTGGCACTCTGCAGTAACCTCCATCTGTGGTGATGAGTGGTGTACTGTATACTTCTCTGTAAATATAAGGATCCATATTTAGGATAAGGTTCAAACCACTGTGGATGGTGCCACCACTGGGTACGTGGGCCTGAGCTGCATAAGAAAGGTTTTTGAGCAATCCAGGGGAAGAAAGCCAGTAAGGAGCATTCCTATGTGGTCTCTCCTTCAATCACTGCTCCCAGGTTCCTTCCCTGAGCGCCTCTCTGGCTCCCCTCAATGATGGACTAGCAAAAAGAAACCTTTCATCCCCTGGATGGTTTTGGTCAGTGTTTTATCACAGGAACAAGAAACCTAACCAGGAGTTCCTGCAAGCTTCAGTAATGACTTGCCAGGTATTTGCTGCCCTCCACTCCAATAGCAACTTGACAGTATGGGGATGACCAACTGATTTATGATTAGATTTGAAGCCCCCTCCAAAGGAGGGCACATATACCCAGTTCTGTAAACCAAGTCAAGAGCCCATAACTGGTGAGGTACCTGGCCCTCGAATTTAATCTGTTATCGTTTTGCTGAATGTTCATGTTGTCAAACTGCCTTCTAAATACTCATTTATACCCATAGCTTAGGGCTGCACCCAGACTTAATCATGGGTACTTTTTACTGTGGTAGAGAGCTCAGGCCTCAATGGGACAACCGTATCATCCCTTCCCCTGCCCCAAGGAACCGTGTGGAAACGCAGACAAAAGATGTATTGTCAGTATATTTGTGTGTTGTGTCTATAGCTGGGCAGATGAGTAAACGTCAGAGATTTTTCTCTCATTCTTAGTTATCACTCCACTTGGCCATTTTTCCTTTGTACTACAGAAGCTGTTTCATTGGAAGTCATTCTTTTTTGACTCTGGCATTATTTCCTGAGCTTTTGGTGATCTAACACTAAGTCTTCTTCTGTACCTATAGCCAGTATTTTACTTCTCTTTTCCTGTCAGTATTTTCTGTTTCTGTACTTGCATCATGGTCTTTGGTGTATTTTGAAAAGATTTTTGTTGGAGGTAAAAAATAATGGTCTTTTTATGTCATTGATGCAATTTTCTGAGCCTTCTTTATTGAAAAGGCCTTTTTCTCTGACAAGTTTTTACACCATATTTGAGATTCAGATGACTGTACAAGTATGATTTCAGTTTTGAATCCTTTAATATATTCCACTGGTTGTCTCTTTGTCCCCAGGAAACAGATGCTTTTGTTATTACATCTCAGAAAAAATAATTAGAAGTCAGCTATTGTGACTCCTTTAGCATTGTTTCTTTGCTAAGGTTTGTTTAAGGATAATCATGTGATTTGTGTTTCCACAAATATTTGAAAATTACTCTTTTCTGAGGAATATTCCATTTTGGTATAATAGAAATTTCATTGTATTTTGAGATTGCTTTTGCTTAGATTGATAATTTGAGAATATTTAGTTTGCTGATGCATAAATGTGAGACAATTTTTTCCTTCTTTTATTTCCGTCTTAAAATTTCAAGCGTTCTGATCAAAATCTTACATCATTTTGCTTATGTGGAGTTGTAGGGTTTTATTTTATTTTGTTTTCTGAGGCTGTTTTCTATTTCTTTCCTCTCTCTCTCTCTCTCTCTCTCTCTCTCATCTTTTTGAGACAGGGTCTCCCTGTGGCCTCAGGTGGCCTGGAACGCCCTATGTAGACCAGGGTGGCCTCGAATTCATAGAGATCTGCTTGCCTCTGCACCCCCCCCCATGCTAAGACTAAAGACGTACACCACCACACCAGCTCCGAGGCTGTTTTCAATGGCATTATGCCCTTGTCAGCATGTTACTCACTGTTATACGGAAAAGCTTCTGATTCTCGTATGTTTCATTTTGCATTCGCAAACTTTGCTAAAAGGGATTCTAAGATTTTCTGGAGGAGCCTGTTGTATGTTAAAGTATATGATTAACATCATTTTCAAGAAGACATAACTTGATTTATCCCTCTGTTATTTGGATAACATTTTTTTATCCCGTTATCCTTCGCAAAAATTTAGATACTGTACTGAATAAGAGTTTAGATAGTGAACACACTTCTCTCATTCCTTAGTTTTAGAGAAATAGTTTGCTTTCCCTGAAACAGTATTCTCTTCTCAAGTTTGAGGTTAGTAATATTTATTATAATTGCTATGCTCATTCTACTCCTGTTTTACTCAGGGTGTTTTATTGTAAGTGGTGTAACTTAAATCATATGTTTTCAGGTTTGTCTAAGCATTTCTCTGAATCTGTTTCAATAATCATATGATTGCCTACCTCAAGTCTATTCCTGTTCTCATTTTCATCGAGTGGCGTATGTTGGACCATCTTTACTTCCATGATATGACCCTGCAGCAGATCTCAGAACACATCCCAATCTCAGAACCTCCCAGCACTAGGAAACCAAGAAAGATGGTATGTAGAGTTTGAGAGGAAAGAACAGCCAGAGCACAGGGCCGGAGAGGGGTGACACACCAGGTGAGGAAGCAGCAACTTTTTTCTTCAGTTCTTCATGGGGTGTTCTTTAATGAAATGTTGTGCATGTACGTGGTACAGAGCAGTTGCTGGGTTTGTCCCCTAAAATGTTGGTTAGCAAAGCCTTTTAAATCCCCAGTTTTAAAGATCACAATCAGAGCATTCTGATTTGCAGTTAGTTTAATGAAAGAAAAGGAAATGTATCTGAGGATTCAACAATTGTCTTGCACTTTACAGGTAGAAAGACAAAAGCAAGAAAAAAAAGTTACACTTTGTGGTATCAGCTCGGGTCTCTGACATTCTCTGTAGTCCTGAGAGCCAAACATCTGCTGGAAGTTTATGATTTTGGACAGTCTATGCTATTATGTATTGCATCCTGGAACACAAAATTGGGGAAGTTACTTAAATTTTGAACTCTTCTGGTAAAGTAAAATACTGAAAGCACAAAATTTTTTCATTATTTTGAATATTTTTCAAAGAATTTTTCATATCCCAGAAAGCACTGGAAGAAAAATTGTATTATGGGCTCATGTGCTCTATTGTTCAACTGATAATAATTGAGGCTAAGACATCATTATTGTTTCTAGTTATTTCTGAATACCCATAACTGTTTATCTTCCCCCAAACGTCCTGTTTTGGTTTTGAATACCTTATCCAAGAAGCACTCTGCAAGTCACTTAGAGACTCCAGATTTGAACTCTTCTTACAGCATTCTTTTGTTTTAATCTCGGCTTTAAAAAGAGAGTAACTTTTTGGATTCCTCTATGTTCTAAAACATGAGACAGATCGAAGATAAATGGAAAGTAAACCCCAGTCCTTACAGATTGTATGTATGGATTAATTGCCTACCTGAATGATAGGTCAGGACTAGGTTTTACACAAAAAACCAATTTCATCATTCTCTAGTGTAATGCTCATTTTATCTTTAGGTTTCTGGATATATTTAATATTATACCACAAAATGAATAAAGAGAATAGGAGAAACATAGGTTCATACTTAGAAGGATTCTCCATTGTTGTACCATTGGATTTTGTTTTCAAGAGGCCGTTACCCGTGCTTCTTACAACTCTGATCTACTCCACTTCTTCTTTCTGTGTGCTGAGTAAAACTGGCCAAGTTATCCAAACATGTACCCTAACAAATGTGCTTGCTTAGAAATGTATTTTGAGTTCTGTAATTAATTACTTTTAATATTGCGCAAATGAATTTTCAAGAACTCCAAGTGTTCTTGAGAGCTAGAATGTATAATACACACACACACACATCACAAATACATGAAGAAGGGGACCAGTGTTCCATGATCATTGTAACAAAGGAGGGTTCTACAAAATCAAGTGTATTTTTACTCTGAGAATAAATGGAAATATATTTCAGTGTTAGAGAGCTTGCGTACGTGTGTGTCTTTGTGTGTCTTTGTGTGTTTCTGAGAAAGAAGGGGGGAGAGAGATAATATAATATCCTGGGAAAACAATGCCTAAGAAAGCCATACACGAGAGCTTCCTCACTTTTATCTTTTTCATTTACTGTTAACAGAATATCCATAAACCAAGATGAAATATCAGCTATGTCCTTGGATAATTTTCTTTATTTAAAAATATTGTATTTGTTATTTTTATTTTATGTGTATGCATGTATTACCTGCACGTATGTAAGTACAACCATATAGTATAAGCTTTTGGATAAGTTTCCAAAGCAAAATGTCAAACATAGGTTGTATCATACTTTTAAGTAGCACATACACCAGTTTTTGCTTTGACCATCTTGCTCCCAAACTCTGAAAGAAGTCTTTCCTACTTGGTGATTACATAATGCATAAAAACATTGGTATTTACCACCGTCACTCGAACACTGGCCAGAGTTTCATTTGACTGGTTTAGAAAACATTGTTTTAGCTGAGCCACCGCTTCCTTGGTGGCTGGAAACGTTGTATATGGGTTAAGGAGTGCCTGAAAGTCACTCACGGATGCAGATGAATTAATTGCCGTTGCAATAATAGTATCCAGAGTGTTGCAGCCAGAAGAAGCTAGAAAAACAGGAGATTCATTATTGGAGTTTGGAACTCATTTGGAAATGACCTGTTATGACTGTCCTGAATACAAGTGAAAACACATTAGCAAAGGCTATGTGGGAGAAAGTGTAACTCTAGAACAGGAAAGTCAGGCTGTGGGATTGATTTGAGGTTGCAGGTAACAAACACACTGGGAACTCAGGTCTCTTGCCCAGACCTCTGATGATAGTGGCACTCAAGAAATAAGTTGCTCTGTTTTGGTGGCCATAGAAAGCATTTCTGATTTTTTTTTATTTGAAAGTCATACAGAATTTTAGTGCTATTTTGACACTATCATGCAGTATTTTCAAATAGCCTATGAATATTGAATCTCACATATTATTCATGATGTCTGTTATCTGTGTTATCTACATTAAAAAGCAGCATAAGGGCTGGAGAGTTGGCTCAGTGGCTAAGGGCACTGACTGCTCTTGCAGAGGACCCAGGTTCGATTCCCAGCACCCACATGGTGGCTACGAACCATCCTTAACTCCAGTTCCAGGGGAATCCGAAGTCCTCTTCTGACCTCCACGGCATTGCACCACACGGGTACACTCACATACATGCAGGCAACACACTTGTACATAAAATAAAAATAATAAATAAAATATTTTTTTAAAGCAGCATAAGAAAGAAACTCTTGTAACTGATGTGATCTCATGATGCCAAGTAATGGAGGAGAAAGAGTCAGGAAGTGGAATCATGTGAACAACTTACTCTTAAGTCTTCAACTTTCTATCAAATTAACAAAGCACTTCAAATTCTTCTAACCTGCACCAATGTCTTGGGTAAATGATATGGGTAGCATGAGCCATGTAACTGCACAAATCACATCAATTATGTGACATATTTGTACTGACAACATTGTTAGGAACAGGGATTTACTTCCTTCACCACTGGAACATGATTGCAGAGAATATGATTTCCCCTCCCTCAGCAGGTCTAGGCACTAAATGACCACATGGACTAGTCCAGATCAATCACTCCATATGTTGGTTGTGTAACTCCAAAGCTATTTATTCCTCTTGTTAAATTCCTATTACACACGCTAAAGTTTGAGATGTAACCTTTCCACAGTTAAGGAGACTCAAGGGTTCAAGTTTATGAGAAACATTGGGCCCAGTGTTATGCAGTCACAATTTTTACCTTTCCTGTTTGTCAATAAAATATCTCATAATCAGATCTGAATGTTTTCATGGATTTCAGGTGAGCTGTGATCATAATGGCACATACTACATAGTAATGACACACTACATGCAACTCCCAACATGAGAGTAAAACTATACTGAGATACATTTTGACTCTAGACTAATATTGCCTTTTGTGACCATTATACCAGACACTTTGAGCTAGTGTTGACATATAAAAGGGTTCAGGGATAAAAATGCCTTCCTGGGGGACCCAGCAACAACGTGTATCCCTAAAGTAGCTATCCCTTCCACAAAACTCACAGGCACAGCAGCAAATAGGGACAGCAGCCAGCATGAAGATAATGACCAGCTTCATGTTGAGGTAGCTCGTGTGGGTTGGCGTCTTGTCCAAGTCAGGAATCGGTGAATTCACTGTGGAGTTGAGCAGTCAGAGCTCTCTATTTATTCCTCAGGTGGACATTGTAGTTCCTCCCAGGAAGTAAGATGCAGGTCATAGAATCAATATGGCACAGTGTAAGTAAATGTCAGGAAGGATGACCAGAGCCAAGAAAGCCTCTATGTTTGTAGAAAACAAGGAAAGAGTTTTGAGACCAAGACTCTAGGGATCAAGTAATGACACATGGCAATAGGCAAAGTACTTGCAAGGGCTTCCAAAATATAATGAAGGTTATAGCACTGTGGGTTTATCTTTACTGTTTTCTGGTGGTGCTTTTGAGAGAGGGGCTTGGTGTAGCCCCAGCTGCCTGGAACTTGCATGTAAACCATGCTAACTTTGATCTCACACCTCTGCCTACCCCACTGGACTTCATGCATTATGTCATATATGTTAAGGCCTATTGAGTCAAGAGTATGTACCCAGATACCCCTCAGGGCAAGTTCATCCACTTGGGTCTACTCGGCCTATCTAGAGTCACTCCTTTAATGACGATCAACTCTCCCTCACCCAGCAGTAATCGGCTGAATTTTTCAGCTAAGGTTGGGACTGCTGCCCATTTCCAACTTCTGTGCTCAATTTTTGTCTGACTGAATTTGCATGCATCTTGTGTATGCTGACGTCATTGATATAAGTTCATGTGAACAATGTGCCTGGAGCCTGTAAGACTGAGTGGTTTTTTTTAATGGTCATGAATCGTCTCTCCTGGATTTTACAAGATTTTTACCCGGTCTTCCGTAAAGGTCCCTGGGTTCTGCATGGGTGAAGTTCAACGTAGGAGCCCTTTCTGGGACCCACACTCTGCAGACTCTTATTCTTTAAACTTGGGCCATTTGTGGCCTTTTGTGTTCATCGCCCCCTCTGTTGCATGATTAAGTTTTGCTGATGAGAGTTGAGAAGTGCATTAGTATTCTCTCTATCTCTTGTTCCCCTATGTTCCATGAACCTCAGGTGTAGAGATTACTTTATGGATGTGTGACTTATGGTTGGACATCTCCCAGACATTTATTCTTTGTGTGTGACCAGTTGAGGAACTCAGTAATAGTCTCTGTCTAATGAAAAAGAAGCTTCTGACAGTGACTGGCATACTTATCTGTAAGTAAGCAGATAAATATTTAGCATATAGAATGAAATTACATTTGTCTAGGGATGTGATATCTAAGGCTTTCTCTCACAGTACCTCACATGAGCTCCCTCCCATTAAGTTCAGTTAGGTAGCTGTTGATTACTCCTGAGATAAAAGTGTCACTGCTGCACCAAAATCGTGTGTTGTGCCAGTCAGTTTTGTGATTATTAGGCTTTAAAGCTGGGGTTGGAACATTGATTGATTCTCTCCCTTTGCAGCTTGTGTAGTGTCCTCCAAAACAATGAGAGCTGCCTTCAGGGGGGATGCTTCCAGGTCAGTTTCAGCTCTATTACTCCAATTCAAATCAAAACCACTTTAAGATTTCATCTTACCCCATCAGACTGGCTAAGAGCAAGAGAACAAGTTCACACGTGCAAGCTTTCAGTGGCCCGAAAGCCTCTGCTCCCCTGTATTCATGAAGCAGCCCCGGCTCTTACAATTGTTCCACCCCCTCTTCCTCAACGGTTCCTGAGCCATGGGTGGGTGACGTTCCATATGGGAGTCCTGTCCTACACTCTACAGTCTCTTATTCTTTAAGTGGCCAGCTGTGGCCTTCTGTGTGCATCACACACTGTTGTATAAGGAAGCTTTCCTGGTGAGAGGTGAGGGATGCATTCATTTTCTCTCTACCCCTTGTTCCTCTACGTTCCATGAGCCTTAGTTGTAGGTGGCTGCCACTCGACTGAGAACTACTGGAGGCTGATTGCTGCTGGATGAGGGACAGCGTGACTTACGTATGCACTAGGTGGGCTGACTAGACTCCGGTGGACAAATTTACAGTGAAGGACATTTGGGTACAAAGGTCTGAATGAATAGGACTCAACATGTATGATGGAACACATGAGGTTTGGTCAGGGGATGGGCAAGGCATGGATGGAGAAGAGGGTCTAAAATTGATTTAGAACTGTTGGATGAAATTACAAAAGCTCAATTAAAATGTATATAAAAAGAAAACAAATAGTACCAAATGCTGGTGAGGATGTGGGTAAGGGGAACCCGCCTTCACTGGTGGATTTGCAAACTTGGGCAACCACTATGGAAAAGTGTGTGGAGAGCTCTTCTCTTCATTTTTAGTCAAACATTTCTGTCCCCTAAAAAACTAAAAATGAATCTATCCTATGATCCAGTTATAGCACTTCTAGGTGTATGCTCAAGGGAATCATTCCACTGCAGAGATACTTGTACATTCATGTTTGTTGGTGCTCTTTTCACAATAGCTAAAGAATGGAAGCAACCTAAATTTTCCTTAACTGATGAACTGATAATGAAAATGTGGCACATTTACACAGTGTAGTTCTACTCTGAGGCCAAGAAAATGAAATGAAATCTACAGGTCAATAGATGGAACCAGAAACTGTTTTACTAAGTGAAGTAATGCAGACTCAGAAAAGCAAATGATGTATTTTCATTTGTGGATCTTAGCACCAAATCCTTCCATGTGAGTTGTTGGGAGCTGTTAATCTATTATGTGCATTGAGCTGTGGCAGGCTTGTTTACTGAGTTTGTGTTCTGCACACCAGTACCTAATCTGCCAAATCAGGAGGAATGTGTTTATATCGAGAGCCTCACATGACCTGACCTGGAGGCAATAGTGGTAAACAAAAAGATCAAAGAAGCCTTTGAAGTATCTGACCGCTCCTTGACCCTCAGATACAGGTGGGAAAAACAGCTGTTGAAACTAATTGAGTTCTTCTGTATAAAAAGGCGGAGCTGAAATAAACCAGGGCTGCAGTCTCTACTGACAGTCCTCCCGAGTATCTTTTCTGTCTCTTGTTTTTTCTTTCAATCCTCACTCCACCTTTCAGGTACTGTCCGTCTTGGTCGGCTGGCACTGGCAGTGAGTATCAATCCTGATGTAACTTCAGGAGACAGGAAAAGGGGAAGAATCTATGAGGGTAAATGGAGAAGGAACCAAAGAGAGAGAAATAGTAGGAGACAGGTGTTACTAAAGAGACAATGGGTAAAATGGGGGTATTTAAGTGAGAAGGGAAGAGGGAGGGACCAGGGACCATAATAGCTAAGGGGAAGATGGAGCTCAAGAAAGCGTGGATTGTAGGAGGATTGTAGGAGACAGGTTTCATCAAGTGTGAAATGTGGGTAATTTAATTGGGGATGGAGGAGGGAAGGTTAGATAGGAAAAGAAAGGAGGAGGGAGGGATAGAAAGGGAGAGAGAAAGTGGAAATATAAATAATGCTTAGATGCTGTGAAACATCATAGGGGAATACATTAGTTCAAAAGCCTACTGAAAAATTACATATACAATATCTGTACATGAGCACATATGTATTGCTGAAGGCTATCTAACCAGAAATAATGGGCCAGGCAGGAGAAACCTCCCTTCATGTTGTCTTTCAGGGGTGTCCAAGAGACCCCCAAAACTACACAGTCCATTGCCACAGCCCTTCAGTACCTCCCAGGACTTGAAGGTAAGACCCTATTGCTAGTTGTACTTTTAAGTTTGACTCCTCCACCTCCTCTTTTCTGTTTCCCCTTCTCTTCTTCCTTCCCTCCTCACCTTCTTCATCTTCTCTTTCTAAGTGTTGTTCTATTTTATCCTCCTAAACTTATTTCTGGTTTTCATCCCTCTTGCTTGGTCACTTCCTGCTCACGGGCTCTAACGTCCATTTTTCCAATTGCAAGCAGCTTCCTTTTATTTATGTCTGATTTTGCTGATTCAGATGGCTGACACCAGTGTGGTGCCACACACCCACTCCTCATAGCAGGCTTTCCTTCTTGATGGTCTTCTTTCAGAGTCCTCTGAGATGGAGAGGAAGCTTACAATACTGTGATCTTTATGGAGGTTTTTCAAGGGCTATTTTATTTAGTAAACCAGGATAATTGATTCAAATGAAAACATATTGTACTTCTGTATTAGAATTTTGGTTTTTACTTCCACTGAATCAAAGGTCATTAATTTATTAAACTCCTTTTTGCTTTGCAGTGGAGGGATAAATAGTGTATGGGGAGCGATTTGCAGCTAATGCAGATGTGAATTCTGATGCCGAAGGCAGCATCTCATCATGACCTGTCCTTGGTCAAGTCACAGTGTTTGTATCTCTGAGCTTCCTTTTGCCCATGGTACAGTGGCTATACATGAGAACCTGCTGATGATTTACATGATGGCAGATAAACTATGTCAATTACTATCACATTACTGAGCATAAGACTACCATTAATCGCTGTATGTTTTCTGGAGCCATGTAGAAATCAGTACAGGGGTCCCTCAAACCAAAAAAGGTAACTACCACATCGTCCAGCATATCTACTCTTTGGTACACATCCGAAGGCAGCAGTGTCGAAATTCTGAAGAGATACTTGCATATCTGTCTTTAGTGGAGCATTATGTACCATAGCTGAGGTTTAGGTCCTGCTTAGATAGCCCTCAAAAAGATGAGTAGAAAAAGAAAATGTAGTAAGCATGTACCATGGAATTTCATTCAATTGTAAAGCACAATTAAATAATGTTTGTTATAGGAAAAAATAGGCTGTAATATTACAAAGGTAAAAAACAAATCAGCTGATATTAATTACAAAGTATCAAGTTTTCTATAATTTATATAATCCATTGATGCAGCTATCTATTTCTCCATCTGTCTATGTACACATTTACTATGTGATCAAAGTAGAAGAAGT
>NW_008341874.1:1085568-1098746 GCF_000622305.1 Nannospalax galili | reverse complement strand
TGAAAATGGCTTAATGAAAGACATTGTTTTGTTTAACACCCCAAAATAACTAAAAAAATCATTAAATAAACAGTACATTATGACATGAATAAACACACAAGCAAATAATTATGGAAGTTTTTATCCATGTATTCAAACATGTACCTGTCTAGAACACATTGCTCTGAAAAGGATCCTATGAACTGAAACTGTGCTGAATACATACTCACTTTGAAGACCATTTTGGCCCATAGTCGTGTAGAGCTCATTTATTGAACACACACACACACACACACACACACACACACACACATTTCAGAGAGTTGAGTGTGTTCCTATCAACCCTCTTCATAAAATAAGAGTGAAATAACGGAATGGGTGAGGAAGCCACTGTCCTGATCACCACAGGGCAGACTGCAGAGAGGGTATCGTTGTAGCTGAGATTGAATAATTGAATGGTGATATCCTGGGACAAATCTGACAGTGTTCTAGACAGGGGGAGTAGCAAGTTCAGAGGTCAAAGTGTTATTTGACAATATTCAAGATGGTAAGAGAGGTAGGGATTTTGAGATTAAACATGAAAAAAGATGGCTATGAATAGTGACACATTAATGACACTCAGACAAGAAATACAAAGTTCGTTCCAGTACAAAAAAAGAGAAAATTGTATATGTGAGCCAGAGAGATAATCCTGTACTTAGTTACCCATGAATGGTTTACTTAATCTCAGGACTATTTCTGACATCTACCTTTTCATCATTTAGCAGGAACAAGAACAAGGCCCAAAGGCAAGAACAAAATAAATGAACAGAGAACAGAAGGTACAAGCACACATGTTCACGTACTTTCACTCAATTGACTTTGGTCAGAGTCATTCCACCCAAATTTAAGTACAGAATTGTGACACTGAAATGGAAGTTAATTAGACAGTTTCGATTGTCCAAGTCTTTATGGAACTGACTTTTCTTGAGATGCGACAAGACTCGTTAAGTGGATTGACATTCATCTATGAAATTCACCACAAGAGTTACAGTCATCTATTATAAAGACAATATTTCTTCTTTAACCTGAATGATTTCTCAGGACACTTGATGGTAAGATTTTTGTGAGAAATCAAAGAACAGTGATTACGCCCAGAAAACTCTTTTGAAAATCATAGACCCAAATGCCTCAACTGATAATGTTTCTTCCTTCTCAAAGCTGACCTTCAAGTGACTTCCCAACACTTTAGAAATTAGAGAAGCCTAGCATATTTAAAAATTCTGCATTATGGTACAAATATTTATGGATCACATTCTACTTCAAAGCACCGTAGTCTTATAAACTAGTTCCAGATTGTACACTGCATTGCTAGACATTTTGAAGGAGTAAATAATATTTGAATGACCATATATGATATGATTATTGGCTCAGGGTAGACTGGAGACATAGTCGGATAACATGTTTGGCATATCTTCTTCTTGCCATTCTTATGGAAAGGAAGCACCATTGTGTGATAGTCATTTTGTCCCTGTGATTCCTGCATTGTCAAACCATACACACACCTCAGAAAGATATATTATCCTATTTAATCGCCTTTCGGTGCTTTTGTTTTCAAGTCACAGGTATGTGTCTGTTCTCAAGTATTCTGGAAAAAGATAAATCACATTTCATTATCTCATTCTGAGGTCCTTTGCAAGTAGATTCACATTCACCTATGAAGCCTGGTAGAATATCACCCTACATATATTTGGAGGTGAACCTCTTCCTATTTAAGGTCATGCTGAGTCCAGAAATGCAGAAAGTGATTATTGCACGGGTCATAAAATTCAGGGAAAACATCTGACCTTGAGGCTATTGTTTGCCATCAACCTGTGTGCTATGACAAAAGACTCAGGATAGCCAACACAGTCCTGAGTTCAGAAAGCAATGCCCAGGGGATTAATATGCCAGACCTTATCTACATTACTGAGACATAGTGATAAAATCAGCATGGTACAGGCACAGAACAGACTTGCAGTCATTGGAAGAAAATGGAAACCCAAACTTTAGTGCACACAACTATAGCCACATGGAACTTGACAAAGCTATCAAGAACACACACTGGAGGTAAGACAACATCTTTAAAAATCGTATTGGCAAAATTAGATCTGTACTTTTAGAAAAAGGATATTAGATCTATACCTATTAGACTCATACCTATCACCCTGCACAAAATTCAATTGCAACTCAATCAAAGACCTCAGTGTAATAAACCTGAAATGCTGAAACTGTTAGAGCAAAACATAGGCAGTACCCTACAAGATATAGGGGCAGAAAAGGACTTTCAGGCATCAGTTGCTCAGGAGGTATGGTTAAAAATTGACGCCAGGACCTCATTAAACTAAACAGTTTCTGTGCAGCAAAAGGAACATCCTATCAAGAGAAAAGGAAGCTCACAAAATGGGCGAGTATTTTTGCCATCTCTACACTTAACAGAGGATTATTATTCCAGAATATACAAAGAACTCAAAAATCAAAGAATCAAGAAATCAAATGACTCAATTAAAAGTGAGCTAGAGATCTGAATAGAGAACTCGAAAAGAAGAAAACACAGTGGTGAAGAAGAACCTTAAAATGTGTTCAACATCCTTAGTAACTGGGAAGTATAAATGAAAAGCACTTCAAAATTTCATCTACCCTCAGTCAGGATGAATAAGATGAAGAGAACAAATGGCACAAGATGCTGGTATGGAGAGAAGAGACATCATCCACTGTTGGTGCGATTGCAACCTGGAGCAACCACTGTGGAAATGAGTATAAAGAACTCTTAAACAACTAAAAAATAATCTGCCATGCGATCCAGTCGCACCACTCCTTGCCTTGTACCTTCCTTCTTCGGAGATACTTGCACAGCCGTGTTTGCACAGCCGCTGCTCTTCTCACAATAGCTAAGAAATGGAAACAGCCTAAATGTCCCTCAGATGAAGAATGGATGATGGGAATGTGCTACACTGAAACAATGGAGTCGACTCTGAAGTAAAAAAAACATGAAATAACGAGATTCGCAGGTAAGTGGATCAGACTGGAGACTGTTATAATGAGGTAACAGACTCAGAAACCAAGCCACACATGTTCTCTTTCATTTGTGCGTCTTACTTCCAAATCTGTCCATGAGAGTATATATCCTGGTGTAATGTCAGGAACTAGGAAAACAGACTGGAACTATGGATGTGAAAAGGGAGGAGCTCGAGAGAGAGGGGCAGTAGGAGACAGTGCTATCAAGGGGAAAATGTGAAAAGGGGGGTTCTTTCACTGAGGAGGGGTAAGAAGGGTTATACAGGGGGCGTGAGCAGTGACATAAATCATTCTTGGGAGGTGTGAAAAACCACAGAAAATTACCTTAATGCCAAATCCTACTGAAAATACACATACAATAGAGAAAGGCGTGTTTGTATAGCTGAAGACTACGCAAAACACTGCCAGGCAGGAGAAAACCTCCCTCGGGTTAGTTGGTCAGGGTAGTCAAAGAGATTCCCAGAATAACACAGACTATTGCCACAGCCATTGATAGACTCCTAGAATGTGAAGGTTTGACCCTATTGCTGAAGAAAGGCCATAATTTGGACATTGGACTTGGAGCGATAGACCTGGAAAGGACCTGGGAGTCTCCTCACTGAAGACTACCTCTAACGATATCAGAAGCTATCTTGGTAGGTTGACTGAGCTGCAGTGGATACAAAGCAGACTCTGGTGGCCATACTGTATATATATATATAATGATTGAGTACATTCCCCTGTGCAGGGTTTTGTGGGAGGAATTGGAGATTGCAGAAAGGATTGAAGTACTGTTAAGTGATGTTGTGTGAAAATTACAAAAATTCAATAAATAATTCTAAAATGAGTACCATGTAGATGTAATTATACCCATTCAAAAATAGATGTCTTTTTGAAGTCACAGGGTCCTTTCCTTTACAGGTCTCCTCATGTTTACATCAAGCCTGGTGATGGTCGTTCTTACCTCTATGTTGCATTGTTCAGTTTCCCCAGTCTATCTTGCACTGAACATTGCTGAGATCCCTCTATTGCAAGGGCATTGGTCTGAGCCTTAGTAACCAAGGGCCAACATTTCTATACTGCAGAAGAGTCTGCAATTTGGTCATGTCCATCTTCCACCCAAAGATCCAATCTCACAATAACACACACATCTGCACCCTACACCTTCTCAATGCTCCTACAAATGGTTCATGCTCCCATATTATGTGTGTATATATGGTTATCAGGTGTCCTAGTTTGTTTCTCCATTGCTGTGACAAAACACTCTGACCAATACCAACTTGGGGAGGAAAGGGTTTATTTAGCTTACATATCCCGGGTCACAGATGATCTGGGAGCCCAAGGTAGGAACTCAGAGCAGGAACCTGGAGGCTGGAGCTGGAGCACAGGCCATGGAGGAATGCTGCTTACTGGCTTGCTCCCCTGGCCCCTGCTCAGCCTGCTTTCTTATGCAACACTGGCCCACCTTCCCAGGGGTGCCACCACCCAAAGTGGGCTGGGCCCTCCCATATCACTCATCAAGAAGATGCCCCTCAGACATGGCCACAGGGCAGTCCAATGAAGGCAATTCCCCAATTGAGGCTCCCTCAACCCGGGGGAGTCAAGTTGACACTAAAGCTATCCGGCACACCAGGAATACAGTTAAAAGTGAAGGAACTTGGTGTAAAACCTGTAAGAAATATTAGGGTTTTTTCTCTCTGAATTTGGGACGGAGAAGAAAATGCATTCATCCTGAGTGTTGAAATTATCACAACAAGAAATTATTCCCACCTCCACAGGACAGAGGGAGCTGTATAATTTTGTCCTTACTCAATTATGAGCCGGTGGAGTAGAGATTATTGTATTGCACTCTACAGTCTAAAACAGTATGAGACAGAACAAAAGGCAGACATAAGCAGAGAGAAGCGTCTTAGAAGCCACAGGAGGGAGAGAACTTTCTTTTAAAGATGAGCAATCTGCCAACTCCAATGACAAAATGCGCCTTGTTTTGTTTTGTCTCTTTGCTTGCTGTTGTTTATGTTGACAGTGTCTTACTATGCAAATCCAGTCAGCCGTGACAGCAGGACAGTACACATGCCCCTCTTTAGCTTGGGTTGTATAGGTCCTGTGATTTCCAGCACATTTTTGGGAGTCCTTAAACCCTCTTTCATAACAGTGTGTAAAACAATGGGACATGTGTGAGGATTCTAAGCCAGACCACTGGTGCTCACTTCCTGGCTACTATGTGGGTTCACCGTGTAACTCTGGTTGTGAAATTTAATTCTCTGTGACTTCTTAATAACTCTTGCAATATTACTGTCCTGGCTCACGAATTCTTCTCTAAAATTGATCACTTTGTAGCATATGAATCAAACCTTGATGTGGAAAAATACTGAAATAATTTCTTGCACCTTATCTGAGTACATTAGAATAAAATAGAAATTGAGAGCAAGGTCAACTTCAGCAACGACCTAAATACTTGAACCTGAACAATGCACTGTTTCATTTTCTTTTTAACTTTGTCTTAGTTAGTATCTTTCAGTGGGTAGATAGGTGCCTGTCCGCTGTGGTTCATGAATTCCACCTTGCCTGCATGCCATGATGGATGATGCCACAGAAAACTCTGTAGTTAGGAACATAGTCTGTGCACTCTACTCTTGCCTTCTGCTGTCCCATGGGCTCTGCTGACCAAACTCCCATTGTCAGGCTTGCACAGCAGGTCTCTTTACCCACTAGGCCGTCCCACTAACCATTACCAAAGTAAGCATGTTTGAACAAATGCTGGGTCATGGAAGATATCATCATAGAAATTAGAACAAAACTCTCAGAAATAACTGAAAACAGTGCAAAGCGTACCAGATAGTCTGCAATACACCCTTAGCAGTTCAACATGGGACATCTATAGCTTTAAGAGCTCAAATTAATTTTTTATCTGTTTATTTTTATTTTATGTGCACAAGGATTTTGACTGCATGCATGTAAGCACATCCCTGTTGTTCAATTCCTGTAGAGGCTAAAACAGGGGGTCAGATCCCCTGGAACAGGAGTTGTTGTTGGTTGTTAGCCTATATATGGTGTTGGGAATCAAACCTGGGTTTCTGCATGAGCAGCCAGTGCTCTTAACCAATGAGCCATCTCTTCAGCCCTAAGTGCTCACTTTAAAACTCAGGGAGTTGAAGAGGTGACTCAGTGGTGTTTCCCAGCACCACACAGAGATTAACAACCATCCATTATTCCAGTTCCAGGGGAGTCCTATGCCTTCTTCTTACTTCCATGGCTATTGTACAACATGGTGTACTTACATACAAGCAGGCAATACACTAATACACAGAAAATGAAAATATTAAATAAAAATTTTTAAAAATGTTTATGAGATCCACATTCGCACCCTCTATAGTCACATAGTTTGAAGAGGTAGCTAGAACAGCAGAAAAGACAAAAAGAGAAAGGACTCGTTATAGGAAAGTAAACTCCAATAATCCCTCGTAGCAGATGATACTCAAAGTATTAACTGAAAATCCACTCCTAACTCAAAGAAAACACTGGGATCTGATGCCATCGCCGAGTTTTCTAGGGTCCCTTGCCCCTGGTGCAGGAAGACAAACCACATAGCACATCTTTATCTGAACTTTCCATGGTTTGTGTCCTGGGGAGGGGGAATAGAGTAACTTACAGAGGCAAGCACCCAGCGCTCCATACAGAGGCGAACACCTAGCACCCCCTTCTGCTCTGTGGCTCAGCGCTCACCCTTCCAGATGGCTTCAGCACCTGCCCACCATCTCTGTTACCTTTAACCCATGCATCCTGGGCCTGAAGTCTCGCCCCAGTCAGTAAATGCACCCTCTCGCACCCACGTGGGTGAGACAACAGGGCCATCTTTTCGTTCTGTTCCAAGGTGGCACCCAAAGCCCCTCCCTCCGTGGCTAACTCTCTGCAGTCAGTTCTCTGCACCAGGCCCAGCCCCGCAGAGGAACCAGGCCGCTTAGGACACAGGTGCACACTTTCAGGAACGCTCCTGCATACACCAGCATACAGCACAGACGTAGTAACAAAGGTAGCATCATAGTGACAGGGAGACTAATGATACCCAACAGTGGACCAGCCATAAAGGAAATAGATACAGCCTATTCAACAAATGGTGCTGGCCAAACCAGATATCCACCTCCAGAAGAAAGACTTCTATATAGGTCCATATACCTCTTCCTACAGAAAAACTAACTCAAAATGGGTGAAACACTGAAGCTACTTGAAGACGAATGGAATTACATGACGTTAAAAGCTTCTGCCTGGTATCATCAGACTAAAAGGAAAGCCTACAGAATAGGGGAAAACCTTTTCCTGCTCAACTTCAAAATTAATTTCAAGAATACATTAATAATGGCAAATAATAAACACCAAAAGAATAAAGTTGTCAAACAGTAAAGTGACTGACAAAATGAAGAGGCAAATCTCACAGGAAGAAAGGCTATATGTGTTGCACACGCCTTTAATCTTAGCACTGGGGTCCAGGGGCAGGTGTATCTCTGAGTTCAAGTCCAGCCTGGTCTATATAGTAAGTTCCAGGATGTGGCTATGTACTGAGACACTGTCTTAAACAAATTAAAAAGAGGGTACTGGAGAGTTGGCTCAGTGGTAAAGAGCACTGACTGGTCTTTCAGAGGACTCGGGTTTGATTCCCAGCACCCCCTGGCAGCTAAGAACTCTGCATAACTCCAGTTCCAGGGGATCCCATGCCTTCTTCTGATCTCTGTGGCACTGCATGGCTCTGGTGCACATACATATAGGCAGGCAATATACTCATACACATAAAATAAAAATAATAAATAACGTATTTTTAAAAATAAAAAAGAAGGCCAGGTATGGTGGCGCACACCCTTAATCCCAGCACTCGGGAGGTAGAGATAGGTGGATCTCTGTGAGTTCGAGGCCAGCCTGGTCTCCATAGTGAATCCAAGACAGCTGGGGCTACAAGGAGACCCTGTCTCAAAAAGACCAAAAAAATAAAAATAAAAATAGAAGAAACATATTTTTAATAAATCATTTAAAAAGTCTTCACTATCCAAAGCCATCATGGATATGAAATAGCAAGTAAATTGAATTTCCACCTCAAGCCAGTCATAATGCCCACCAGCAAGAAAACTAAGAATATCAAGTGTTGCTGAGAATGTGGAGAAAGTGGAATTCTTATTATTTTTGGAGGGTGTGAAAACTTCTGGAAATCAGTATTGACTTTTTTCAAATAAATTTATTTTAAAAACAGAAACTTATGAGTAACTGACCAGCTCTTTGGAAAACTCTGTTTTCCTGTGGGCATCCACCACTTCTGGCTCTTACATATTTCTGCCCCTTGCATAATTACCCCTGAGCCTTCCGGGGAGAAGGTTGAAACAGATGTCCTAGTCAGGGATGAGCATTCTGCAACCTTTTGTTGTCTGCCTGTTGATTACTTTGGGTTTCTCTGTTAATCAGCATCTGTTGCATAAGGAAACATTTCTAGTGAGAACTGAGAGATACATTCTCCACTGAGGGACAGCTGGAGACACAACTTAGATCTACGTGATCTAATTTTCAGACATTAGGTAGGTTGCGATAAGGGGAGTTGGGGGTAGGGGAGCAAATCTAGATACTACCAAGTTACATTGTGTGAAAACCACAAAAATTCAATAAAAAAGAAAAAGATAAAATAGACTGCTTATGAGCTGTAGATGTAGTCCTCCCCTCCCCTGTGAACAGGAGCTATGGTCCCTCACTCAGAGCTGGAGCAGTGTTCCCCTCCTGTGAACCGGCACTTGTCCCTTTCTGTGAGCTGTAGCTGTGGTTTCCTCCTGTGATCTGGAGTTGAGTTTCCCCTCTCATGAACCTGGAGTGTGGTCAGTCCTTGAATCTGGAGCTGAGGTCCCCTTCTGTGAGCTAGAGTTTTGGTCCCGCCATTGAATCCACAGCTGTGGTCCCCTCCCATAAACCTGGAGTGTGGTCTCCTCCTGTGAGGTGGAACTCTAGTTCCTCCACTTCTGTGAGGAGGAGCTGTGGTCCAGACCTGAGAGCTGGACCAGTGGTCCCCTCCTGTGAGCTGAGCTGTGGTTGCCTCCTGTAAACTCAAGCTATGGTCCTGTCCTGGATAGAGCTACTGTACCAGTGGCCCCTTCCTGTGAGACAGAGTTGTGATCCCCGACCATATGCTAGAGCTGTGTTCTCCTCCTGTGAACCTGGAGCTGTGGCCCTCCCACTGAGTTGGAGCTGCAGACTACTCCTGTGAACAGGAGCTGTGGTCCCTTATTGTGAACAGAAGCTATGGTCTTCTGTTCCTCTGCAGATAGGCTTATGGTACACAAGACTGGAAGATGAAGGGCTTCCTTATGTTGGGCAGAAGATTTAGAACTCTCTAAGTGACTACATTCCCTATGGCCCCTCCCCCTTTCTCTTTGCTTCTCATGATGGGGGTAGAGGAGGTCTCTGACATTTGCACATGTAGCTTTTGGTAGGACTTATTCTCTAGAACAGTCCCCCGAGCTTCTATGAGCACCAACTGTGGTCCTCACTACATACGTGGTCCTGGGTATCCAGGCCTTGATGTTGGACCTCCCCCATCAAGAGGCACCAAGACATTTTCAATTATTTTTCTGTTACTCTTCTACAACCCCAATATACCTTCACCTATGCCCTAATTGAACTCCTACACATAAAAAATCATAGTGTGGAAAGTTTTTGCTCAGGGACCACTGAGGAAGAGGGAGCAGAAAGATGGTAAGAGTCAGAATTGGTGCATGCACACAAGGAAACAATCTTCCAGACCTCTGAAAACTTGCTCATATGAACTTGCAGCAAGTGACAGCATGCACAAGACCCATGCAGACTCAATCACACAAAATCGCTGCATAGAACTTGGGAAATGGGGACCAGGCCCCAAACTGAGCCTAGGAATTACTGGCAGCTGATTACTGCTGGGTGAGGGAGAGTACATCTTGTTTAAGACATCTAGATTATACACTCTGTACCTATTGTAGAACATTTGATAATGAACAAGAAGCCTCTTACAGGGCTTGTCTGCTAGCAGCTGGCAAGGAAGATCCACAAAGATGGAGCAAAGTGCCGAACTCTAGTAAGTCTTGGGCAAGAAATCAATGTCCCCTTTTCACTTCAGAGTCCTTACTTGGCTTGGCCTGAGGTTCTCTGGTCTGAACTGTGAGGTGAAAGTACTCACATAAGTAAACATGCTGTCATCTCCTAAATGAGCTTTGTTCTTGGCATCTGCTTATCCTGCTGAATATCTCAAAGACACAGGAAATAATCCTGACAATAAGTCCATGGGTAAATAAGCACGGAGCCATTCTTCTCTCTTGCACTTATGTTCTCTTCTTTTCTAAACTGAGCCCAACTTTGTTTTACTAGTTACTGTTTCATTTGTGATGTCATTATTCAATCGCTCCTTCCTAATTCTCCTATCTAAACCTAACCCTGTACCTAGAACCCATTTCCACATCCCTCCATGTATATCTCTGTCCACTCTCTCCAGTCTCTGGTGATAGATCAGATCCTTAATAAACATCGTAACATTGACTGGAGGAGCACAATTTTTCTTTTAGCAAAGATTTCATTGAACTCGTTAGTTTGGTCATTACTCTCTTTCTTTGTTAACAGAGCTTCTTATAAATCTTTTGTAAAAGCAAATACCACTCCCAGCTCAGAGTCATAGATGACTGAATTCATGGGTCTTGACACTACATGGCTTGTTTAGAGAGATGATATTTGGGGTCTACAGAGTGTGGAGTGGTGAAGACAAAAGATGTCGGAGCTCCTGTCATCCAACCCGTGGGTGAATCCAAAGGTTTTATAGAACGATGACGGCTTCCACCACAGAAAGATCAGTGAAAGCACAGAAAATGGCAACTCGTTTTGAAAGCATAATGAAGTACTAACACAACAAAGAGGAAAGAATTGTGAGTGCGTTCTCAAAATTCAGTTTTTATTGAAATTCATATCAAAGTCCTTTTACCTTGGATGACTAATCAACTTAATGTACCATCTTTCCTTGTCAACACCACATTCTAAATTGCGCTCAGAAACCATGAGTGAGCTAAGTTTCTTTCTGCATTTAGGAAAATTGTCTTCACTACAACCATGATAAGATAATCGCAGTCTTTCTGGTGGGCATGTTAGTTCAGGGTACATGGAAGTTGAGACGGGCGGATGCCATGATTCAAAACCATCATAAGTAATATAGTGAAATCTTGTTTCAACATCACCATCATTATGACCATCATCATCATCATCATGATCATCATCATCATCACCTGAGAATTATCTCTGAATAGCATTGGATCACTTGAAGAAATCCGTGTTAAAAATCTACATTTTGGGGCCTGCGGAGCTAGCTCAGCTGTTGAGAGCCCTAACTGATCTTACAAAGGAACCTGATTCAGTTCCTATCACCCACATGGTAACTAACAACTGTCAATAACTCTAGTTCCAAGGGCTACAATATCCACTTATGAACTCATCAGGCATTGTATGTCATTGTACACAAACATACATGTGGTCAAAACACCTATGAAATAAAAATAAATCAAGAAAGGTTTACTTGTATTTCTGTTACAAAATGATCAATTAAGTGATAAAGAATGGTATTTTGTTATATTTTATGCTCTGAATTTGAATTGAAAGTGTGAAATATGGTTCTTTTGTCATGTCTATCATGGTAGCTCATATCACTTGGATTCAAGGAGAAAGAATAATAACGTGTTGTACATTTGTGAATATCAAATAGAAGACTTTTCATCATCCAATTGGACATAGAAATAAGTCCAGAGGCCTCTTGTTAAGGTCGAGTAAGATGGGTCCAAGGGCACATGAGACTGAGAGAATGACAGGACAAAAAGTTTTGTTTGAAAACCCCAATGAGTTAAGGACAAGAGGACAAGAAGGAATGATGTGTTAAAGAATAAAACAAAGAAAGGATGGGGTGCCAGAAAGACGTGTGATCTGAATCACCATGAGAGTCATCTGCTGTGTGATGACTTGTGAAATTATTCTCTCCAGCATTCAGCAGGAGGAGAACACACTGCCAAGAGCAAAACTGTTTTCTACAGAAAGTCCACGAGTTCTCCTTCACAAGTACCGCAGCTCCTTGTCCAAAGCTGAGTCTTCAATATCAAGTGAAGGACTTTTAGAAGTAAATGAGACACTTCTTATAAAGGAGCTCTAATGTTCCCCCAAAACATGGATCTCCCCCGTCACCCCCTGGGGCAAAGGACACTAGAGAGCTTTCACTCATATAATGGACCCCGCAGCAGTTTCAAGTGCCCGTACTGAAGGGAATCACGTTACTGCAACTTCTATAGCTTATGTGCACAGTAGATGACGAACATTCTGTGGGAAACTAATGCACGCTTAAAGAGAAGTGCGATTGGCTTTAAAGAGAATACAGGGGCATAGGGAGACCGCGAAAGCTCAAAGATTTTGTTGCTTGCTTAGACTACACGTTTTCCAGAAGGGACTTCCCTCACGCTTCCACATGGATTTCTGAAACTGCAGTACTCTTTAATGCTTCATTTTGTGGGAAAACGGCTGCAACAACTATGTTGCAATGACAAATCATTCACTGAGAGAGAGAGAGAGAGAGAGATAGAGAGAGAGAGAGAGAGAGAGAGCCTGTATCTTTACAAAGTCAAAAAGTTCAGAGTGACAGATGACCTCTTCTGAGGCATTGAGAAGCCCTTGGATACTCACACATGAGCAGTTACAGCCATTGGAATTGTTATACAACACTTGAGACTAAGTGACAATTTTTTTCTTAATACTTTAATTGGGTTTTTGTGCATTTAAATACCAGTTCTTAGTCAAGTATAGACAACCCCCGATCCATGCCCCTAGAAACTGTTATACTAAGTGAACTAACACAGACTCAGAAAAAAACAAAAAACAAAAAATGACGTATGTTCTCCCTTATATATGAATCCTGCACCAAATCCTTATAAGTGAGTATGTATCCAGACATAATTACAGGAACCAGGATAATGGAAAGGAAACAAGGAGGTAAAGGAAAAGAAAGAATCTGAAAGAGAACAGTAGGAAGCAGGTGTCAATAAGGGAGATATGGATAAAAACTGGGTTAAGGGGATGGGGGAGGGAAGGTTATACAAGGAACCTAGTTGATAAAGGGAAAGAAGGAGCTCAAGAGAGGTGGGACCGTAGGAGAACGGTATTAC
>NW_008341874.1:1057910-1085409 GCF_000622305.1 Nannospalax galili | reverse complement strand
AGGGAAGGGAACCATATTAGTCCAACAACCTACTGACAAATTATACATACAACTAGATCAAGGAATGTAATATATTTCTAGAAAAGGTTTATCTGAGAACATTTGGTCTTTGCCCAAACTTTATCTACATGGCACATGGTAATTAAATGTACCAGACTGGTAGAACTAACCTTCTTGGTTGTTTAACCACCATACTATGAAGCCTATCTTAAAGCAGCCAGTGTTCTTAATTGCTGAGCTATCTCTCCAGCCCCTAGAAGTGATTTTTTTTTTTTAAAAAAAGGAACTTACCTTTCTACAAACACTAAAAGGCATCAGCATCAAGAATTAGGAAATTTCCAGACAGGTGTGGTGGCTCATGCTTTTAATCCCAGCACTCAGGAGGCAGAGGCAGGCAGATCTCTGTGGGTTTGAGGTCAGCCTAGTCTACATAAGGGGTGCCAGGTCAGCCAGGGCTATTTAGTGAGACTCTGTCTCAAAAAAATTAGGATGTTTCTGTTCCTCAGGTGATCCCTGAGGAACAGATCCTCAAACGACCTTAAGAGTAAAAATAAATTGGTTTATTTGGGCCAATTGTAGGGTCTTAAACACCCAAAAGGAAAATATAACCAAAGATTAATGGGGTCAATATAATTTTTTAAGAGCCCATATGTATAGCCAAAAGCTACATAATAAGAAACAATGCCAGATAGGAGATACCTTCCTTTGAGTTATTGGCTAGCGTGGCCCAAAAGACTCCCAGACAGTAACCCAGCATAAAACTGGGAAAATGAACAGCAGACCCCAGTCTTACCTAAAGGAATGTTGACAACTCATTGCTGCTAGATGAGGAACAGCTGATCTTCCTAAAACAAGGAACTCTAGATAGGCTGACTAGATTCAGCAGACAGATAAGTACTGGGGAATGTCTGGGGGCGCCAAAAACGCAGTAGACAGTAACAGGGATGGACAGGGTACATGGGCTCCAGTGTGTGGGAGGGGGGAGACCATGGGAGGGTGCCATTTGGGAAGTGGGTATATAGATGAATAAGATTGTGTGGGATGTTCTGTATGATATACACACACAAAAATCAAGAAATAAAAAAATGAGTTATATTTGAGGAGGAAGCATAAAAATTTACTTCATGTTAATTAGTAGAGGTGATAAACATTACCATTGAAATCTACCTGAAGACTTTATATCCATACTCAGGTGCCAAGTATCTGAGTGTAACCAACTGTGACTAGTAATAATCGGATACATAGAGATTAAAGGCACATGTGCAACCATCTAAGTGTTAGTAGCACTAAAAATGTAGGAAACAGCCAGGCATGGTGGTGCACGCCTTTAATCCCAGCACTTGGGAGGCAGAGGCAGGCAGATCTTTGTGAGTTCGAGGCCAGCCTGGTCTACATAGTGAGTTCCAGGACAGCTGGGGCTACAGGGAGATGCTGTCTCAAAAAAGGCAAAAGAAAAATGTAGGAAACAACATAATTTAAAATGAAATGGAGAGCTTCTTTAAAGAGCAAAAACTCATTCAGCTTTATGTCTTACAGGGTTTATACTGAGTTCAATATTGTATAACTGTATTAATTCAACTGTGAATTAATTTTGGCTAAAAATTTACAGCCACCTCTGAAAGAGATGTATCCTTGCTCTGGAAATTGTTACTGCATATGTTAAAGCTGTAATGATGTCATGTGGTTATTTAAAAAAAAAAAGCAAGAGGGAAAAAAATACCAGATCTTAGTCAAGTTTCAACAACCCCCGCATCCATGCCCCCTATAGAACCATATATTCTGCCATATATGTTAAATGCTACCCAGTATTTATTCCCTGATGTCCTTTGGTGCAAGTTCATGCACTGAAGTCTGGTCAGCCAATAAAACACCTTGAAGATCTACTCTCCCTTACACAGCACAATCAGTTGCCCGTGGTTCCTAGGCTAGGACTGGGGCCTGCTGCCCATTTCCCTGCTTCTATGTTGAATTATTGTCTGACTGACTTGGTATGGCTCTTGTGCATGCTGGCAGCATTGCTGCAAGGTCATATGAGCAACTTTCCAGTGGCCTGAATACCTCTGTTTCCTATGTTCATGCACCAGCCCTGGGCTCTTACAATCTTCCCCTCATCTTCCACAATGGTCCCTGAGCCATGAGTGAGGAAGGAATCCTATCCAGGGACATGTACTCTGCAGTCTCCTTTTCTCTAAATCCTAGCCTGTTGTGGTCTTCTGTGTGCGTTGTGCTGTGCTGTATAAGAGAGCTTCACTGGTGAGAGCTGAGGGACGTATTAGTATTCTCTCTACCCCCTGTTCTGCTATGGTCCATGAACCTTAGGTGTAGATTCCACCATAGATGTATTTTAAGTGACACCTTTGAGAGGACCTTTTCTCCATGGTTTGTACATTTACAGGAACAAAGCACATGAAAAGCTTCTTAGAGATTGGATGAGGGCGGGGATGTGTGCAGTGATAGAACACTTGCCTAACAGGTACGTGGACCTGGGTTTCAAGCCCTAGCACAGAAAACAAGCTAAGAAACTTGGCAATCAATGTCCTTGTTACTGCACAGCCTGCTGACACATGGAGTGATATATATATATATATATATATATATATATATATATAGACAGCTAAGTAAAGATTTGATGAATGTTAGACATTCAGATACACAACCTGATGACAACTGCATTGCTTGCATCTGTCGTGTATCTTTTCTTTGATATTTAAAACAAGACACTTCTCTCTATTCTCAACCAAAAATGTGATAAATGGTTACATGTACATGTGGTAGAAAACAAAATTTAAGGATGCTATCCTTAAATTAAGGTTATCCTTAAATATAAGGACCTCTTTCCAATGGATCATTACAACACTACAACCATCTAATGGGGTGGCTTACTGAAGACAGTAGATTCAGGAGCGGTCTCCCCACTTGGTGACATGTTGTTTGGCCATGAAGTGTCAACATTTAAATCCACAGTCCTCTCCTAAACCATGACCGTGCAAACCTTTGAGCTTAAAAAGTCGCTAAAATTTCATGGATGTGTAACTTAGTGTGGAATCCATCCCCAGCCAGCTCACCTCATTCCAGATCAATGCTCAAAATATGTCAGGTGTTTTCAAGGGAATGGATTCTTCGGGATATATGTGTGTTGCCGTGGAAGTAGGGTTCAGGTAGGTGAAAAGAGCAGTGTTGGCCACCAAATCGACCCCACAGACATCTAGGGACTATTCCACCAAATAATACACTTTCTACTCAGCAGCCCACAGAAGCTCGTCTAAAACAGTTGACATACTAGAGTACGAAACGAACATCAAGAAATACAAATAATTGAAATTATTCCACGTTCCCACAGTGGAATACAAGCTTGTACAATGAAACCAAGTTTAAGATCAAACAGCAAAAGGAGTTTTAGTAACTGCATGAGCTCATGAAGATTAAACAACACACTCCTGAATGACATATGGGTCAAAAGAGATATCAGGAATGAAACGTAAACATAGCTGTCACCAAATGAAGGCAAAGACACAACACACCAAAACATCCGGGACACATGGAATGCAATCCTAGGAGGGAAGTTTAGAGTTCTAAGTGTCTACAGAAAAAAATCAGAAAAAGCAGTCATAAACGACTGAATGATACCGCTCAAGAATCTGGAAAAGCAAACAGACCATATTCAGTCACAGGAGCAGAAATAATAAATATCAAACTGAAAATGAAATAGAAGCACAGAGAACACAAAGAATCAAAAAACTCTAAGATCTGGTTCTTCGAAAAGAGAAACAAAATAGACTGACCCTAGCTCACGTAACCAGGAGAAAAAGCCATCCCATACCACCAAAAGCATTCAATATTTTAAAACAGAATAAGTTAAAGTTCATATTAGGCCTTTTCTGAATCGTTGAGAATATCAGATGGATTGGTTCTGCATTCTGCAGATGTCGTAGGTCATGTGTATGGGCGTGAATGTGCTGAACTGTCCTCGCAGCCTCCAAGTTCATTGTCAATAAGTGTTTAAGCTTTTTTAAATGTTTATTTATTATTTTTTATTTTATGGGCATGAGTGTACTGCCACCTGTATGTAGGTAAGTGCGCCTGTGTCATGCAGTGCGGGTGGAGGTCAGAGAGGGTGTCAGATCCCCTGGAACAAGAGTTACATACAATTGTTACTTGCCATGTGGATGCTGGTAAGTGCGCCTGTGTAATGCAGTGCGGGTGGAGGTCAGAAGAGGCTGTCGGATCCCCTGGGACTCGAGTTACAGACAGTTGTTAGCTGCCATGTGGGTGCTGGGATTTTAACCCGGATCTTCTGCAAGAACAACCAGTGTTCTTAACCGCTGAGCCATCTCTCCAGCCCCGTCAATAAATATTTAATCATATTGCTTTTGGTTTGCAAACACTTTGTGAAGGACCCTTGCAAATATGTTTATCAAAGACATAGACACTTTCTTTCTTATGCTTTGATCGATTTTGGTGTCACAGAAATGTGATCCTTGTAAAAATGTTTGGGAAAAATTCCCTGCACTCCAATTTTTAATTCGTTTAATGTTAAATTATATTAGTCCTACACCAAAGGTGAAGCAGAATTCAGTAATGTAATCATCTTGCCCTGGGATTCACCTTGATGACAGAAATTTTGTTACAATTAACCTCACTATACATCATTGGCACAACCATAGTTAGTAACTTATTAAGATTCTTGTTTCTTATGCACATATGGGCAGGAAGGCATTTAACTTTCCCAACTTATCAACATGGTTGACATGAATTTGATCATGACCCCTAGTTATGTATTGGAGTCCATCTCTGTGTTGTCAGTTCCCATGGCTCCCTTCTCACCTCTTACTTTATTTCACACTTTTTCGCTGTTTTCCTTGATTAGTCTACCGTGCACGTGTCCACAGTTTTCAGGAAACACATTTGTTTCTTTCTGTATTCTATGCTTTGTGCTCCATGTTCTTTATCTTCCCTGATTTCCTATATCCTTCCTTCTATTAATGTGGAATTTGTTTTAATGTTTAAAGTTCATTGAGCTTGTTTCTTTCATTCAACATAGGCATAAGCTGTGATTGGACTGACTGTTGGTCAGGGTCCAAGTGCAAAACCCTCATTTGCAGGAGCCAGTATAGGGCTTTCTGTGTGCCAGTGCTTGTCACCTTGTCAGAAGCCAGCTGTGACAGAAAACTGACATTCAAAGCTCAAAAGTAAACAAAAATGTCAGGAATTGCTTCTTGGTAAATCAGAAAGGTCACAGAAAGAAGAGCGATGTTCCCATGAAACTGTTCTTCTGGGTTCTGGCCCAACAGGATGGAGGAAGGTGTGGGGATCAGCACTCACTGATTCTGAAGGAGGGTCCTAAATCAGACATTGTGAGCTGCCACACACTTGAGTGAGTGTCCCTAGGTACAAATATCCCTGGGATCCAGGGGCTCAACAGGATTCACTGGTAGAGTCCACTCACTCATCATTCAGCGTCACTGAAAGCTGAAAGCACACGGAGCATCATGAGGCTGTCCCTGTGTCTCGTCCTGCTCACTCTGGCTCTTTGCTGCTATGAAGGGGAGTATCATTTCTGACTAGTTCAGCCACAGCTCTCAAGTAAGTTCCCACCTCTGAACGGTAGGTAAACCTCATAGTGGTAGGGCTGAGATCAGCAAAGAACATTCTAAAATAGCTCATGAGACCACAGGGAAGGAAAACTTGACAAAAATAATTTGACAATAAGAACATCACAGGCAAATTTCAGAAACGAATTTTGTTTGGTTGACAGGAATTTTGTTTATTTTGTGTTGTATTTGCTCTGGGGAGGTGATTTAAGGGATCCCTGTCCTTAGAGTCACTGTTCTCTGAATATGTGGATAACAACCCTCAAAGAGTTCAAAAATGCTCTGTGAGGAAGGAGCCCTGAGTGGTATGATCAGTTTTTTAGTTTCGTGCCAGCATTTGTAGTGGAGAGGGTGCAATTATTGTCACTTAGATTTCTAGTTTTCCAGGATTAACTATAATTTTCTGTCAACTCTACATCTGTGTGTAACAAAACATTGGTACAATTCTGCTCCTTCAAGGCGAACCCAGTTGTCTGCTGCTGACTCTCCTTCCCCTCTGCATCTCCTCTTGTCTGCCTGGCCGCCTCCCGTCCAGAGCTCTGGATTGTTTTCCTACAGTACGATGTCAGCTCAGGCCTCCCCTAAGGTCCTTTTGGCACCTCTTGAGTATGATGATTGTCACCTCCGTAGAACGTCCGATCTTGTGGCATGCCTATGCCATCCAAGCTAACTTCTGGGTCTGATGCATGAGGCACCTGAGTTTGAAATATCCTTGTGCAACATAGGAAGACTTGCATTTTGAAAAACACATTTAGGGGAAGGTGGAGCTGAGGAGACCAACGTAGGCTCCTCCAGGTCTGCCCACATGTCCAGTAAGGGCCAGAAGAGGCTTCCTCTCCCTCCTGTCACTCTCAATAAAAGGACATCTCAGCATCACTATAGAACAGAAAAGCCTCTCACAATTTCCTGGATAAACTCTGGTAAGTGTTAAATCTGATTGTCTTTTGAGATTTTACCTTTTTAACTGGACCTCTATCTGATGACACAACATAACTCATTTAATTTCAAAAGATCATATTTCTACATGCTAACAATTTGCTTGACTTTCTGATGATTTATTTAACTTTAATGATCTCTGCTATATTCTGACTCTATTATTCACTTCAAAACTGGATGACACAAACAGTCCTGTTTTCCAGTACCCAAGATTCATAAGATACCACTAAAGATAGGGCAAAAAACCCAATTTTCAAGTCTAGAAAACAGAATGTGAACCAGTCGGAGGTTTGCAGATTTATGGGTGTGACCTACAGAAGCATAAGGAGCCAACAGGAAATCCCACTTTTGTCCCTTGCTGTGTCACTTTGGAGAAGTCACAACCTGACAAGTCTGATGCTGATCGGGCACGGTCATGGGACTGGGACATGATACCCGTGTCTCCTCCCCAGTATTTAATCTCAAGTCAGGAACTTGGGCAAAAAGCACAAAGTAAATAAGGATTTTACTTAAGTAACTTCTTTCTTCTTCCTCAACTAGCTAATGCCGGAGCAGCCTGCAAAGCAATTGTTTGTGAAACCAATGTCTTCCTGACTGGCAGTGAGGCTGCCCTGGAGGAAGAACTTGAGCGCTATGACGCACCCCCAGAGGCTGTTGAGGCAAAGCTGCAAGTGAAGAAATGTGTAGATCAAAACCTGTCCCCTGTGGATAAACTCCTAGTATCAAGAGTACTAGTAAGTTCTCTATCCTTTATGCAGCCTAAATGCCAAGAATGAGGTTGGCCTGACACTGTGCAGAGGCCGGGGTGTGTAGAGGCTCTTGACTTACCGGTCAGCAATAGCAGTACCTGGGACACAAAAAGGATGCTACTACCATAACTGTTGATTTCAACCCAGATCCGGGCAGCATCTGGGACAAGTTCCTCTTTCTCAGACTTCCACCCTGGATGTGGCATTCCCATGGTGTCCTGACAAGAACAAATGGGGCCCTAAGAAGGGAGGCTTCAGGGCTTCACCCTCCTGGTAGCCTGCTTGGAGCTGTGCTAAAGTTGGCATCTACACTCTGAGTGTATCTTAGTCTCTTTTGAATGTTTCCCTGAGTGTTGGTGGGTGAAATTTTCAGAAGTGGGAGGAGGGAAGCTGGAGCCAGCCTCTCTAAGAGCATAGCACTGAGCGCAGATTGTCACCCTGGCTGGCTGTGCCAGGAGACTTCAAACACCTGTAACCATTTCCAAGTGAGCTAACACTTCTGGCCTGACTCTCACACTGGTTATCCCATTGGAGCCCATAGTTCTATATCTTCAGAGGAATTAACTCCTAAGAAGCTTTGTGGCACTGAACCCACTTCTGATTTCATAGAGTTGAGCCACACTGTTAGGCCGACTCAGAGTGCATTTGCCTGAATCTGGTTTCTGCTAATGTGAAATTTATTATTTAATTGTACCAGAAAGATGCATTCTTATCCCAAAAGCCAATTATAGTTCTTTTCTGAATATCTAAGGCAATTTTTTAGCACCATTCCTATTCAATGAATGTCTTGGGTTAGTTCACAGTTCTATTCCAGGAGCGGCATGACTGATTTCATCTTGTTTTTTTCTTGCTTTCAGTTAAAAATTTTAGCTGCCTGTAAGTAGGGGCCGTAAGACCTGGCTCTTCCTGGATTCTTCTGATTTTTACAAATAGACCGACCACCCCTGCCAAATGAAAAGTTTTCAGAGTCTTGCACTAATAAATTACTTGCCTTGCATGATACAATTTATCTACTATTACTCTGTCTTGGTTCTTGCATTGAATGGGCCTTGACAAGAAATTGACTTTTCAGACTTGGTAATAATAAATTACTGAGGCAATATCTTGTGACTAGTTAAAACCCAAGGATCTGGCATCACAAATGCTGAGGTTTCTTCAGGAGTCGTCCTGCTTTGCTTTGGGTGTTCCCCTTTCTGTGACCATGAATGACAATGATCTGAAATTGTAACAATGGCCCCTCCCATGCCCACTGTGCCAGTTTGACTCATAATTTATCCTGCACAGTATGCCAGTCAGTGCTCAAGCACTCCTACTCAGTGTTTCCCCATTGTGTTGATGACGCTATCCTATGATAACATCTGTATTCTAAAAACAAAGTTCTCGTGATGTCCTAAGCTTCACTAAAGTAGACCTCTGATTCTCTGAAGTTTAATAAATACTCCTCAATGTCTCAATCAAGAATTAAAGTATTCAAGCTTGTATCATAATCAAAGCTATCCATTCCTTTACAATTAATGACTGTTAATTATGTTTCTCTGATCATTTCTCTACATTCTTACCCAGTAAAGCAATCATGTCTTCTAAAGTTAGGGCACAGGAGAAATGTGCGAGAAGGAAATGAGAAAGCTCTTAGTGAGTCCTACTCTTGTGAATTGGTTTGGAGCATTAAAAATAATACCATCAGGGACTGGAGAGGTGATTCAGGGTTTAAGAACACTGGTTGTTCTTGCAGAGGTCCTGAGATTGATTCCCAGATGGCTCAGCGGTTAAGAACACTGGTTGTTCTTGCAGAAGACCCGAGGTTCAATCCCAGCACCCATATGGCAGCTAACAACTGTCCCTAACTCCAGTACCAGGGGATCCAATGGCTGCGGGCATTGCACGACATGGTGCACTTACCTACATGCCGTCAATACATGCATACACATAAAATTAACAAAAAACCAAAACCATCCTTATAAGCTGGAAAGTTGGCTCAGCAGTTAAGAGCACTGACTGCTCTTCTGGAGGACCCGGGTTCGATTCCCAGCACCCACATGACAGCTAACAACCGTCTGTAACTCCAATTCCAGGGGATCCTAAGCCCTCTTCTTCCCTCCACGGGCATTGCATGACATGGGTGCACTTACACACATGCAGGCAATTCACTCACACAGTTAAAAATAATAAAATATTTTAAAAGAAATATTAAAGTGCAATGCCAACAAAGGGTCACATCTAGGGAAAAGAAAGGAACACAGAGTGTTTAACTGAAAAAGCATGACAGGTCTTGAACACACCATGTTTGCATGGAATTGTAAACTTGAGCCTTGTGCTGGATAACTTTAGTGTCCACTTGACACATCTAGGTTGAGGGAGCTTCAATTGGGGAATTGCCTTCATTGGAATGGCCTATGGCCATGTCCATGGGGCACCTTCTTAATTGTTGAGTGATGTGCGAGGGCCCAGCCCACTGTGGGTGGTGCCACCCCTGGGCAGGTGGGCCTGTGTTGCATAAAAAGGCTGAGCAGGGGCCAGGGGAGCAAGCCAGTAAGCAGTTTTCCTCCATGGCCTGTGCTCCAGCTCCTGCCTCCAGGTTCCTGCCGTGAGTTCCTACCTTGAGCTCCCTGATGAACTGTGATCCAGGATATATAAACTAAATAAACCCTTTCCTCCTCAAGTTGGTAGTGGTCAGAGTGTTTTGTCACAGCAGTGAAGAAACAAACTAGGACAAGTCTGTTGAGGAATTCAGTAAATGAAAAGTAATACAAGAACATTTTCCAGGGTTAAGCTATGTGGATTTTAAACATCCATAGGAACCTATTCCTTCTCCACATATATATTTGGATGATATGGTGCAAACAAATGTCAGGGAAAAGTCCTTTTTTCACTAAGAAACACTAAGTCATATTAAAGGACATGGAATAAAAATTAAAAATACCAGAGAGACTTTCAGGAAAGAGGGCCAACTAGAGTCTTCTCCGTAACCTTGTGAAGGAGAAGAGTCAGGGTGAGAAAAAAGGAGACTCTCAGACTTGGTGGAGCCTGCCTTTGATCCCAGAAAACAGAAGGCAGAGATAGCAGATCTCTGTTAGACAACAGCCTGACCTTCAAAAGGAGTTCCACACTAACCAGGCTACATAGTGAGGCTCTGTTTCCAAAAAGAGAGTAGTCCTCCCTTCAGAGGTTGGAATCAGATCTCATCACCTGAGAGTCACCCTTAGGTGAAACTCCCGGGCCTCAGTTCAGCATTGTGTTCACATACAGTGCCACTTATATGCCATCTACTATTCTAATGTCAAGAAGTCTGATGTGCCCATGGTCTCCATATTCACTGCACTGTCCCTCCAGCAGGGAGATGTGACCCAGGAGATGCTGAAAGTAGGAACAGGAACACAGGTCCTCCATTCCAGACCTCAGTGCTGTGGTTGCTTCTCAAACTCCCCAAACAACTGAGACCCAACACATACACACACACACACACACACACACACACACACACACACACACACCAGCAAGCATGTCAGCCAACCAGGGGAACATGAGTTGAGCAGTATCAAAAGTTAGAGAACCTGCCCAGTCCACACACACACTCTCAAGTCACTGTTGCACAGAGGCCCCTGGAACGCAAGCGAACAGCAGCAACAAAAACAAAAACTGAAAAGTGACCGCATTTCTGAAACACACTTTTCCAGTAAAGGCTCAACATCAGCAAGATCTTTAAAGAAAATATCACAAGCTCAAAACAGTTTCTTTCCCTGCCCCAAGCAAATGGTCAAGGATATTCAATTTCTAAGGACCCAGACACAGGCAGACTTCATCTGTTTTTCATTCCCCACGTCCTTTCCTTTTCTCCTCCTTATAGACATTTCCCCTACATAGCATCGTGGGTTCTTAAAAATTATTTAGTATTAAAAACACATTTCATTGAGTTTTGTGCATTTCATATAATACATCTTAATCATATTTAGACCACCATCCCTACCCACACACCCCCATACCACTCCACCAGATTTCATGTATTCTGTCATATTGGGAGCTATATATTCAGGGCTGCCAGGTGCAGGCTGCCTGCCCCCTGAGAGAGTAGCCAACGGGATATTGGCAAAGCCTATCCCGGGTGACCTAGGGTTGAGGCACAGGCAGTTCATCACCCAGAGAGCAGCTAAGGGGATATTGGCAAGGCCTGTCCTAGCTGACCCGGGGCTGAGCCTGTACAGGTCAATCGCTGATAACAGTCACCAGGTGCATGTCTTTCTGTTAGTAGTTCTGCTCGGGTGCTGCTTGTACAATTACATATGATGAATGAAACTGTTCCTGCCTTTGTCTTAGAAGTTCTGCTTGGCTACTGCTGATGCAAGTACATGTGATTGATGAAACTGTGATTATTCAAACTGCATGGTTCAAAGGAACTTGTGGTCTTGTGCTATATTTCTATAGTAGATTTTTCCTGCTTTAAGGCAAGATATAAAAATACTATTATCCTGCAATAAAGCACCTGCATGGTCATGAGCCTACAGATCCTACTGATCCCAGCTGTTTCTGTGCCTGTGTCTTTTTTATGTAATTCTCTACCCTTTCCGGTCAGGTTTTAGGATCCCCCGCAGCTGGACTGTGGTACAGTCATATATATTAATCCCTATCTGGTCAAGCATTTGTACCTAGATGTCTCTCAGTGCAAGTTCATCCACTGGAGTCTAGTCCGCCTATGTGTAGTCACTCCTTTAAAGAAGATTTACTCTCCCTGAAGTAATCAGCTGCCAATACTACCTCCTCTAAGGTGGGGTCTCCTACCCTTTTCCCCAGTTCTATGCTGAACTTTTATGATTGAGTTTGCACGGGTCTTATGCACGCTGTCACCTTTGCTGTACGCTCCTATGAGAAAGACTGTTCCCTTAGGTTCATGCAGCACCCCTGGTTCTTACAATCTTTCCCGCCCTCTTCAGCAATGGTCCCTGGGCCCTGTGTAGGTGAGATTTAATATAGGAGTCCTATCCTGGGACAGGAACTCTGCAGCCTCTTATTCTTTACATATTGGCCAGTTGTGGCCTTCTGCGTTCATCACTCTCTGTTTCAGCCTTCGCTGTTGAAAGTGGAGAGATGCATTAGTATTCTCTATATGTCCTGTTCTTCTATGTTCCATGAGCCTTAGTTGTCAAGTTTAAATTGTAGATGTGTCGGTTAGGGCTGGGAATCTCACAGATACTTATTCTCTGTATGTGATCAACTGTGGAACTCTGTGATTGTCTACATCTATTGCAAAGAGTCTTCTTTGATGAGTGGTGACTTTTATGCTTGTCTGTAAATATAAGTATCCACACTGAGCATACAGTAAGAAATAACATTTGTCTAGGGATGTGACAGACATAGGGTTTTTCTCTAGGATCTATGACCTCTCCAGCCATATGTATTTGCCTGTGTTTACAGTACCACTCAGGAGTTCTCTCACGCTGAATGGGCTTTAACTAGATAGCTGTTGGTTATGCAAGATAAAAGTGCCTCTACTGCACCAGTATAGTTTGCTATGCCAGTAATAGCTGTTATTATTGGACTTTAAACCTGGGGTTCAATCATTTCTCCCTTATCACCTTGCATAGTGTCCTCTAAAACTATGAAAGCTCTTTTTCATGGATAAGGCCTCTGGGTCAGTTCCAGCTGCAGTACCCTCCTGTGCGCTAGAGCTGTGGTTCCCTTATTTGAGCCACAGTTGTGGCCACCGCCTGTGAGCTGAAGCTGTCATCGCCTCCTGTGAATTAGAGTTGTAATTTCCCCTGTAACCTGGAGTTGTGGCCACTTCTGGTTAGCTGGAGTTGTGGTCCCATCCTGTAAACCTGGAGCTGTCTTCCCATTCAGTGAGCTGGAGCTGTGGTCCCCTTGAGCTGGAGCTGTGGTACCTGCCCTTGAAACTGGAGCTATAGTCCCCTCCTGTGGGATAGATCAGTTGTCCCCACCCATGAGTCAGAGTTCTGGTCCCTTCTGTGAGATGCATCTTGATCCACTTCCATCAACATGGAGGCATGGACCCTTCCCATAGTTGGTGTTGTGGTCCATTCTTGTGAGCTATAGCTGTGGTCACCTCACACGAGTCTGGAACTCATAAGCCTGGATCCTTACTGGGAGCCATGATTCATCCTTTCTTTGGTGGTAGGTTGATGGTGAAGCAGAGTGGAGGATGGAGGACTTCCTGATGCTGGATAGCAGTTTAACCCCTCTCTGAGTGGCTGCATTCTCCGCAGCCCCCTACCCCGACGTTCCAGGATTTGCATGGCAGTGACTTTGCCTCTTATCTGGGACAGGGGAGGTCTCTGTCATTGGCAGATTCTGGTTTCGGGTGAAATGATTCTATAGAACAGACCTCCCACCTCCCCTGACTACCACCTCTGGTCTTCATGTACCACATGTAGACATGGGTATGCAGGCTTTGCTGTTTGACCTCTCTCATTAGCAGTCACCAAGATATTTTACATTATTTTTCAATTACTCCTCTACAACCCTAGTATGCCTACACCTATGCCCTATGGAAAATGTAAAACAATTTAATTCTGGAGATAAAAATCATAGCCTGGGAAATTAAAAAATAGAAATAGTACTATATTAATTAAACAGATAAAATTCTAAAGCTAAATATATGTCATTGTATTTTAGAAAGAAAATTTGTGAGTTTGTCTCATATAATTTTCTCTCCTTTGGCAACATTTTAGTTTTTTAATGAATTTTCGCACATTTCATACAATAGATCTTGATCATATTTAGAAACCCTCCCCTACTAGGAATCCCATAGCCCTCCCTGCTGGATTTCATACATTCTGTCACATATGGTAAGGCCTATAAAGTCATGTTTATGTGCCCAAATGTCCCTCGGTATGAATCCATATGCTACAATTTGGTCAATTTATTTAGTGTCGCTCCCTTAAAAAGTACCAAGTCTCACTCACCCAGCAGTGGTGAGTTGTCAATAGCTCTTCAGCTAGAACTGGATCTTCTTGCCCATTCCCCCAGTTCTATACTGGGCTTTTTTTGGTTTGAGTTTGCCTGGGTCATATGCATGCTGTCACCATTGCTGTAAGTCCGTGTGAACAAGTTTCCAGTCACCTGAAAAACTATTTCCTTGTGGTCATGCACTACCTCTGGCTCTTAGAGTCCTTCTACCCCATCTTCCACAATGATCCATAAGCTCTGGGTGGCAATGGTTTAATATAGAAGTCATATTCAGGAACATGGACTCCGCAATCTCTCATTCTCTACATTTTGGACAGTTTGTTGACTTGTGTATATTGAACCATCCCTGCATCTCTGGAATAAAGCCTACTTGATCGTGGTGAATGATCTTTTTGATGTACATCTGTATGTGGTTTGCAAGAATTTTGTTGAGAATTTTTGCATCTATGTTCATTGAGGATATGGATCTATAGTTTTCTTTTTTGATCACACAACAGTTCTTAAACAAATTTAGACCCCCTCTCCCATCCACTCCCTCAAATCTTCCTCCTCTGCTGGACCGCATACATTCCCCAATACATGTTAAGTCCTAACCTGTCAAGCATGTACTCAGATGGCCTTGGGTGCAAGTTCATCCACTATAGTCTACTCTCCCTCACCTCAGTCTCAGAGCAATGGAACAGGAATTGACTGCGACACCTTCCACCTGAAATCTGGCTTTCGTAGTTCTAGAGGATACTGTGCAGCCTTCTAAGGAAGAGAATCGATCGATGGTCCAACCTAGCCCAAGGTCTAATAACCATAACAACTGGCACAGAAAACTACCTCTACTGTTGCAGTAGTGGCACTGCTAACGGGGGGTAATCAACAGCTATCTAATGTGTCCAGAGGTTTCCTTATGGTGTACTATCATTTTAACTTAGTTCCAGGAATGCTTTTATTTCTTTCTTGATTTCTTCTTTGACTCATTCATTGACTCATTCAGGACTGTGTTGTTTAATATCCATTTTAAATGCAGTTACTATAGCTCCTTTGGCTATCGATTTCAAGTTTTATTGTGTTGTGGTCTCATAGGAAACAGGCAATCAATATTTTTGTATTTATTGAGGTTTGTTTTGTGCCCCAGTATGTGGTCACTTTTACAGAAACTTCCAAGGGCTTCTGAGTATCGTGTGTATTCTTTGGTGCTTGGGCAGAATATTCTGTAGATATCTGTTAGGTCCATTTGACATTTGATATAGTTTAATTCAGATATTTCTGTTTATTTTTGTCCAGATAGCCTGTGTATTGGAGAAAGGTGGGTGCTGAAGTCATCAACTATCACTGAGTTGAAGTCCAGTAGTACTGTTTGTTTTTTAATTGAGTGCACCGGAGTTTGGTGCATATATTTTCATGACTGCAATGTCTACTTGGTTGCTTGTTTCATTGATCAGAATGTAGTGACCTTTTTTATCTCTTCTGATTAATTTTAACTTGAAGCCCATTTTGTCAGATATTAGAATAGCAACACCTGCTTGTCTCTTACTGCTGTTTGCTTGGAATATTTTTGTAGATCCTTTCACCAGAAAGTGCTGTCTATCCTTAGAGTTAAGATGAGTTTCTTGTAAATGACACAGATTTGTGTTTTCTTTTTTTTTGAATTTTGTCTTTTTAAATTGAGCTTTTGTACATTTCATGCAAGTGTTTTTAATCAAATTTAGGCCCCTTTCCCCATCTGTACCTCCCAACCCCCACACACACTGTTGAACATCATGCATTCCACCACACACGTTAAGTCCTATCCAGTCAAGCATTTGTACCCAGATGTCCTTCAGTTAAAATTCATTCACTGAAGTCTAGTTAGTCCATCTGGTGATAGCAAGTAATGTCTATTCTCTCTTACTCAGTAGTAATCAGTCTCCAACAGCTCCTGGGCTAGGGCCAGCTGGCTGCCCATTTTCCTTACTCCCCTCTGGACCATTGTCTGATTGAGTCAGCATGGGTCTTGTGTTCCACGCTGTCACTGCCTCAAGTTCATATGTGCAAGCTTCCAGTGACCTGAAAGCCTCTCTTTGTCCCTGATCCATGAGTGGGTGAGGCTTAATATAGGAGTTCTATCCAGGGACACTCACTCTGCAGTCGTTTATTCTGTACAACTTGGCCAGTTGTGGCCTTACATGTGCATCACACTCTGTTATATAAGGAAGCTTCACTGGTGCGAGTTGAGAGATGCACTACTATTCTCTAGACCCTTTGTTCCTCTGTGCTCCTGAGTCTTAGGTGTAGAGGTTCCACTGCAGATGTATCACATAGGACTGGGCATCTATCAGAGGTATGTTCTCTGTCATAGTCTCCATCTGTTGCAAAAAGAAGCTTCTTTGATGAGTGTATATGGTATGCTTGTCTATAAATATAAGGATCCATATTTAGCATATGGTAAAAACTTTCATTTGTCTAGAGATATGACAGAGATAGGGTTTTCTCTAGGATCTATGACCTCTCTGGCCATGTGTATTTGGCTGTGTTTACAGTGCCACACATGAATTCACTCCCACTGAGAGAGCTTTAAGTCCAATTAGATAGCTAGTCATTACCCCCCAGATAACAGCGCCACTACTGCACCAATAGAGATAGTTTGCTGTGCCAATCATTATGGTGATTAGGTTTTAAGGCTGGGTTAGATCATTGATTGATTTTTCTCCCTTAGCAGCTTGCATAGTATCCTCTAGAACTATGAGAGCTAAACTTCTGGTAGAAGGTTTCCAAGTCAGTTCCTGTTCCATTGCTCCAAGTCCTGTGTCTGAAAGATGCCCTCTCTTAAGCAGTAGGGTCTTATCTTCAAACTCTGAGAGCCAATCAAGAACTCTGACAATAACCCGTGTTACTTTAGGAGGCTCTTGAAGTACCCTGACCAACCACTCAAAGAGACGTCTCTCCTGTCTCTCACTATACTCTTGCCATACAGCCCCCAGGTATGCATATGCACTAATGCTCAGACACTGTATGTGCATTTCTCAGGGCATTCTGGAGCCAACACATTTCCCTTTGGCTTCCCTAACACCACATGCTCCATTCATCTCTCTTCTATCTCCCCTCATCCAACCTCTTTCCTCCCTCCCATTCCAAGCACCTCCATTATCCCCACCCTCACCAAAATACCCATCTTCCACCATCCCCCCTCTGGAGTTTCCTCTTCCCCCACCACCATGAATCCCTGCATGTCTCTTCCTCCTCCCCTCCAAGCCCAACCCTCCCACTTTCCCCATCTCCGGCCTGGTAACATCTGTCCCCTACTATCCCAGTCTTTTGGGCTCTTTCCCTTTACGTCCGTGTTTCCTGTCCATTGTCCTGGCTCCTAATTCTATACCAGGATATTTACTCACATATAAGAAATAGGTACTGGGATCCACAAATGAGGGAGGACATACGCAGCTTGTTTTTCTGAGTCTGTGTTACTTCACTTAGTATAACAGCCTCAAGTTACATCCATTTACCTGCAAATTTCATAATTTCATCTTTTCTACTGGACTAGAATTCCATTGTGTAAATGTAGCACATTTTCATTATCCATACATGTATCCATTGAGAGACATTTAGGTTGGTTCTATTTCTTAGCTATTGTGAAGAGAGTAGCAACAAACATGTGTATACAGGTATCCCTACAGTAGGGTGAGTCCTTTTAAGATGGAATCTTAAAGTGGTTTTAAATCTGCATTCGCTAATTACTAAGAATGTTGAGCACTTTTAAGGGGTTTCTTAGCCATTTTTATTTCTTCATTTGAGAAGTCTTTATTCAGGTCTATAACCCATCTTTTTATTGGGTCGTTTATTTTCTTGTTTCTTTGTTTTTTGAGTTCTTTGTATATTCTTGATATTAATCCTCTATCAGATGTGTAACTGGTAATTTTCTCCCACTTAGTGGGTTTGCTCTTCATTTCCTTGAATGTTTCTTTTGCTGTACAGAAGCTCTGTAGCTTAATGAATTCCCCATTGTTGAATATTGACCTTAATGCTGGAGCAACTGATGTCCGATTTAGAAATTCCTTATGTCTTGTAGGGTACTGCCTACACTTTCTTCTAGCAGTTTAGGAGTTTCAGTTTTATACTGAGGTCTTTGATCTATTTGGAGTACAGGGAGAAAGATAAGGATCCAATTTCATTCTTCTACAGGTGGAGATCCAGTTTTGCCAGGTTGATGTGTTGAAGATGCTGTCTGTCCTCCATTGTGAATTCTTGGCATCTTTGTCAAATATCAGGTTGCTGAAATTGCATGTACTCATGTTTGGTCTTCTGTTGTGTTCCAATGATCTATGTCTCTAATTTTGTTCCAGTACCATGCTATTTTACGATAATATAATCTGAGATCTGGTATAGTGATCCCCCCAGTATTATTTTTTTGCTTCAGTGATTGAATATGAATTTTAGGATGATTTTTTTTCTACCTCTGTGAAGAATGTCATTAGGTACTTATATTGGTACTTAGATTACTTTAGGTAGGATGTTCATTTTCACAATACTAATTCTACCAATTCATGAGCATGACAGGTCTTTCTATCTCTTAATGTCTTCCTCTATCTCTTTTTTTAAAGATTTGAAATTTTCATTGTCGATATCTTTAATGTCTTTGGTTAGGTTTATTCCTAAATATTTTATTTTTGAGGTTATTGTGTCTTGGGAGGATTTCCTTGAATGTTTTTTTCTGATTATTATTGATACGTAGGAAGGGTACTGATATTTGTAAGCTTATTTTATAACCTGCCACTTTACTGAAAGTGTCAATTATATCTAACAGTTTTCTGGTGGAATTTTTGGGCTGTCTTATGTATAATATCATATTTTCTGCAAATAGTGATAATTTAACCTTTTTTTCAATTAGTACTCCTTTGATTTTCTTCTCTTATCTTACTGCTCTTGCAAGAGTTTCAAGCACTATATAGAAAAGGAGTGGAGATACTGGACAACCCTGTGTTGTCCCTGATTTCAACGAGAATGCTTTCAGTTTTTCTCGATTTAGAATGATGTTGGCAATGGGTTTATTGTACATAGTTTTAATTATGTTGCGGTATGTTCCCTCAAGTTCAGTCTGCCTAGGACTTTTAACATGACCATGTGTTGAATTTTATCAAAGGCCTTTTCTCCATCCTTTGAGATGACCATGTAATTTTTGTCCTTAAGTCCATATGTATGTTTTGACACATTTATTAACATGTATATTGAACCATTCCTGCATCTCTGGAATAAAGCCAACTTGATTGTGATGGATGATCCTTTCAATGTGTGTCTGTATGTGGTTTGCTAGTATTTTGTTGAAAATCTTTGCATCTATTTTCATTAAGAATATGGGCCTATAGTTTTCTTTTTTGTTGTTTCTTTACGTGTTTGGGGTTTTAGAGTGTTACTGGCTTCTTAGAAGGCTTTGGGAACTCTGCTTCTCTTTCTTTCTTTTTGAAGGATTTAGGCAGTATTGTTTGCTCATCTTCTTTGAATGTCTCGTAGAATTCTGTTGTGAATTCAGCTGGGCCTGGACTTTTTTTTAGTCAGAAGGTTTTTTGTTACCATTTCAATTTCCTTGTGTTTATGGTCTGTTTAAGCTATTGATCTCCTCTTGGTTTAACTTTGGTGGTATCCAGAATTTTAGAAATGCATCATTTAAATTTAATGGAGTATAGTTTTTAAAGTATTCCTGTACAGTGTTCTGGATTTTTTGCTGTTCTGATGTTTTCTCTGATTTTATTAATTTGGATTTGCTCTTTCCTTCAGTTAACTGGGCTAAGGGTCTGTCTATCTTGTTTAATTTTTCAAAGAACCAGCTTTTAGACTGACTGGTTTTTTGTATTGTTTTCTTTGTTTCTATTTTCATTAATTACTATTCTGATTTTTAAATTTCTTCTCATCTATTAGGTTTGGGGTTGGTTTATTCTTGCCTTTCCATATTCATACTACTAAGTCATTTACATGACTTCTTTCTGATTTTTTAATGTAGGCATTTAAACCTGTAAACTTCCCTCTTAGGACAGCCTTTAAAGTGTTCAGCGGTTTTGTTGTGTTGTATTCTCATTTTTATTTGCTTCCAGGAACACTTTATTTCTTTCTTAATTTCTTCTTTGACCCATTCATCATTCAGGAGCGTGTTGTTTGATTTCCATGAGTTCGTGTAGTTACTAGAGCTTCTCTTGTTGTTTATTATAACTTTTCACCTGCTTGCCTTCTCTCTCACTGGCTATTTCATCTTATTGCTGTGTCATTATTCTGCTGATAGTAGAACCAACTTCTTTAGATTCTGATGCAGATCTCCAGAAATCCTTCAGGCCTTCAGCACCACATTGGGACTGCTGAGACATCCAGCCTTATGGACTGAGCAACTACCAGATTCTCAGTCTCTCCGGTGTTGTGCAGTCATTGTTGGAGTATTTGGACTCTATTCTGTAAGCTAACTATAATATATAATATGTTACAATATCATAAATATTATATATATAATGTTTCTTTAGAGAACCCTAATACAATGTTCAACAAATGGTGCTGCTCAAACTGGATAAAGCCGTGTAGCAGAATAAAACTAGATTCTTTTCTCTCACCATGTACAAAATTCAACTTCAAATGTGGCAAGAACCTCAACATAAGACACTATCCCCAAAATCTGAAAAAGGAGAAAGTAGAAAATACGATGAAATTTGTAGTCACATAAGATGACTTTCTGAACAGGATGTCTATAATACAAGCATCAAGTCCAACATCTGATAAAGGAGATACATGAAAATAATAGATTCTGTACATCAAGACGCCATCATTTGAATGAAGAGACAACTTACATAATGGGAAAAAATCTTTATCAGCTATAGCTCTGATGGAGGGTTAGTGTCTAGAATATAAAAATAACTCAAAATACTAAACATAAAAAATAACCCAACTCAATTAAAAAGAAGGGCAAGGACCCAAACAAGGAGTTCTCTAAAGATGAAATGCAAATGGATAAGAAATACTTTTAAGATGTTCAACATCTTTAGTTATCAGAGAAATATGATTAAAACCACTTTGAGATTTCATATTTCTTAATATGGTAATGATCCAAAAACAGACAATGACAAATGCTGGCGAGAATATGGAGAAAGGTGGACTCATCCACTGCTGATGGGAGTGCAAACTGGTGCAGCCACTATAGAAATCATTGTCAGATTCCTCAAAACTCTCAAAATTGTGCTACCATATGACCCGGAAATATCACTCTTGTGCATACACCCAAAGAACTCTACAACCTACTGCAGAGATACCTGTTCATTCATGCTCATTGCTGTGCTTTCCATAATATCCGGGCACTGAAAACAACCTAGAAATCCATCAAATGATGAATGGATAATGAATATGTGGTACATATACACATATTATTCAGCTCTCAAGAAAAATGAAATTATGAGATTTGCAGCTAAATGGATGGAATGAGAAATGATCATCCTGAGTAAGATAATCCAGACGCAGAAAGACAAATGACACGTTTTCTCTCTCATAACTGGATGCTAACATTGAAAGCTTAGATACATATGTTCCATTTTGAAATCTTAGAAGAAATAGCCATGAATGAGTGGGTTGGGAAGTTTCCTGCAAGGGACAGCAAAATGCAGTGATTTGAAAGGAGAAATGGGAATAGACCAGGAAAGGCTAAATGCAGTGGGGGGTGGGAGAGCAGAGCAGAGGAGGGACTTTGGGAGTTAAGTACACTAAAGGGCTGTAGAAGAAGCTATATAGAAGCCTACCACTGTAGAAGCCTCTTAAAATATATATGTTATCCTATAACTGGGGACATTGCATTTTTAGACATCATAGGGTAATGAAAAAAATTCTCAGTGCCAGGAATGGACTCCTCTAGAAGCTGTTCACCAGAGGTCCACTAGACCTTCAAACAGTACTGACCATTGCCCCTGCTCTTGGTTACCCACCAGAACATGGTGGAATGATCCTATTGCCGAAGAACTATGTATATGAAATGTAGAACAAACAAGGAGAAATCAAATGGGTTCTGACTTCAGAGCCTCATCTTTGGTGGCAGCGTTCATACTGGTGGAAGGTGCTATGCATGCTACTAGAAGGAAAAATAATCATCAACCTACCCAGCTATGAATCCTGTGAACTACAATAACAACTGACCTGACAAGATAAGTACTCACTGGTGCAAGCTCTGTACAAGTATTATGGGAGTACCAGCTACTCATTTTTAATTTGAACAATCTCATCTGACTTAGCTTGGCAATGCAGTTCATTCTAATAAATTAATACAGCTCTAAAAATGTTGGTTGTTATCCAAGAAAAGGGTCTAAATGCATGCATGAATCCAGAATCCCATTTAAACAACTGACAATACTTTTCAAACTCTGAAGTGTGATAATGCCATTATTTAAGAAAAATAGAGTTTCCATTTGCTGTGATTTAATTTTGGATTTTAAAAAGTTTCAGTTCTGGAAAGCTACTCTGGCTGAAATGAGAACTGACTGACAGCTGATATCATCTGACCCAGTCTCCCTGGCTGTACAGATGAGGGATCCTCAGGCCTTGTCAAAGACTACAAACTCATCAGAGAGCGAGCTTGGGTCACTAGCCAGTTCTCAGAGGTGCTCTGGAAGTGTCTGGATTATGTAAGGTTCAGATACACACAGAAGTCCAGTCATAACTGAATGACCTTAGGCTTGTTTTCTGCTTAATATGGGGACAGATTCCTGGTATTTCTTTTGTAGTTCACAGACTCACTCAGTTTCTGTAAGACCAAAACCAGTCGCCAATCACTGACTGCCAGTCTGCTTATGCTCTTCTCTCCTGGAGCGTCTGAACCTGGACTTTTCTTCCTGTTCCTTTTTGCTCAGAAGACCTACATCAAGGGTGTCTGCTCTTATATGAAGTGCAGCAGCAGCAAAGTCCATGTTTCTCTAACATCATCAACATGTGCACATGATACAGAAGACCTACATCAAGGGTGTCTGCTCTTATATGAAGTGCAGCAGCAGCAGCAAAGTCCACGTTTCTCTAACATCATCAACATGTGCACATGATGGTTCGTTTCTCTTTACAGCCCATCCCATCAGATGCACCCTGCTCATCTGAGCAGACCCTTTGCTTTGCAAAAGCAGCGTAGATTATTTTTAGGACATTGACCAGCAATGAGATTTCTTAGCATATCAAAAACATGCTGGGCTGGGGATGTAATCCAGCTGTGAAGCACTTGCCAGAGGTTCAATCTCTAGTGCCCACAATCTCCCCAATCCCCACAAAAGGGGAAAAAGTGCCATATAAATTACCACGCATGTCTAACAATCTTTAGCTTACTATGTCTCAGCCGAATGGTTGCCCAGAATCATAAGTTGCTCACTTGTTAAAAGAAAGCAGTCCACTTACATGTTTTAACTTAAACTTCCATGAGTGGGTGCAACACACTCATTGGCTATTTACTAACTGTAGGAACCAAATCCCAAACAATCTTCCAGACACTCGTACATATTCAAAACTAGATGCCTACACGGTGTAAGTTGTGTTTATAAAGGGGATCTTCACATTTTCACATGCGTGAGCCTCATGGCCTGCCCTGTAGCCCTACTCCATGTAGTTCTTCCTCTGCCTGTCATGCAGGCTTATTAGAAACATCCTTGCAGGCATGTCTGCTTACAGCAGCCTCCAGTTTTTAAGCTCATTCTCTGTTGTAGATGCTTCACCTATTAAGACCAGTGACCCAAGACTGGAGAGTGTTGCAACTACTGCCAGAAACCAGGAAGACTTGATGTAACTCTTGCCTGAAATGCAATTCTGTCATTTCAAGAAATAAACAAAGGGAGCTAAAGAGATGACTCAGGAGTTAAGAGCACTAGCTGCTCTTGCAGAGGACCCAGGTTCGATTTCCAGCACCTACATTGTGGCTAATGGCCATCTGTAACTCCAGCTCCAGGGGAACTGACACCCTCTTCTGACTTCTGCAAGCATTGCTTACACTTACATACATGCAGGCAATACATATTCATACACATAAAATAAAAATAAATAAAATATTTTTAAATAAACGAAGACTTAGATGCAGAAATATTTGTTGTGATATGGGAAAATCATTCTGGAATTTTCATTTGCTACTCTGCGCATTTCACTTCTCTCCCTGTGGAAAATTCACCTCTGCTGTGGTTAAATTCACTGCCTTTTGCTGTTTTTTTTTTATGTTGTTCTGACATAAGGGACTGAATTTCTTTGACCATCTCACTTCAGACTTTTCTTCCTCATCCACTAACTGGCAACTGTAGAGAAAGCATTGCTTCACAGTCAAATACCATGACTGAACTTTGTGCGTGAGGTGTAACAGAACGACCTAGAACAAGAACACTCCGATAGTGGCAAAACTGAAGGGACTGGCTGGTGAGGGAACCAGAAGCACAGTTGTGCCACAGAATTCCTTAAGTTCAACAAAGCAGATGACACACTTGAGAGAAAGGACTCATTTCAATCACCTTAATGTCCAAGTCAGAAATACAATCTTTTAAAAGAAAGAAGTCTCAGGACCGAGGTAGATGATATTTTCAGACACTGAATTAAGTTTAAGATTATATATATATATATGGTACCACCAAGAGGAAGAAAACCCACTGATTTAAAAGGCTCTTCCTTTAACTCAGATGGTTAACTAGGAATCCTTCCGAGTTTAAGGTCTTAAATCCAGGTCCGATACATCATGGGCTCACTTCTCTATGAGGATGAGCTCAGTAGTTGATGAAAAGATCCACACAAATAAAATTCCAACCCATCAAACAGCTGTCCTGTGGAGAAGATGGGAGCTCTGCACTTGATATATCCAACTGGATTCATCTGCTGTTCAAGTTTTGGCGTCCTGAAGGCTCCTTCAGCACTTGACTAATTCTTTGTTGGCTGAAGGTCCTGGGACTCTTTCTCCACACATGAATTGATCCTTGGTGATGGAGAAGTTATCCCTGAAAGGGCAGGGATAGAAACACATCTCTGAGTCCTCATCATATTGGAGGTCCACCACTCGATGTCCACCTCATCGTGAAACACTGCATGGTCACCGAGGCCCCTGCCTTCCTCGAGGCAGTCCTAGGTGTGTCTGACTCCACCGGAGCAGGTGAGGGCATCATTGCCCACACGGGAACAGTACCCAGCTACTCTTTGATATGATTTATGGTCTGCTTCCTAGGATGGAGTCTATACCTGACATTAATATCAGGCTTAGGAAACTGAGGCTAGACAGATCACTGGACGTAGGGGAGAACATATTGTTAGTTTTTTACTAAATAGCTATCATATTAAACTGAGTCTTAATATCCTATTGTTATACCATAGATTAATGCATCTCACAAGGCTCACCAGAGGTTTCCTTGTGCAGTAGATGTTGTTTAACACAGAAACCCACAAATGGCCAATGTGCAGAGAGCAAGAGGTTGCAGAGTGTTTTTCCCTGAATAAGACACCTGCATGAAACTTCTGCCTCCTAAGGCTCAGTAATCATTGAAGATAGGGGGCCGAGATACTGTCAGAGCCAGAGTTGGTAAGACCACAAAGAAACAGTTTTCCAGACAGCTAATCAGGTACTTATATAAAATCACAGCAACAATGATAGCACGCACAAGCCCCATGCAAGCTCAAACCAGAAAAAATACCAGCATAGACATGAGGAATTAGGCAAGAAACGCCTAATAGACAGATAGATGATAGATAGATAGATAGATAGATAGATAGATAGATAGATAGATAGATAGATAGATAGATAGATAGATAGATAGATAGATAGATAGATAGATATAGATAGATAGATAGATACATAGATAGATAGATAGATAGATAGATAGAACAGATAGATGATGATAGATGATAGGTGATAGATAGATAGATAGATAGATAGATAGATAGATAGATGATAGATGACTGATGATAGATGATAGATGATAGATAGATAGATAGATAGATAGATAGATAGATAGATAGATAGATTGCATCATCACTGGTGGATAGGAGCTGGGTCTTGAGAACATCACTAATCGGCAGGATCTGGGTCTGAGCAGCATCACTGATGGGTCAGAACTGGGTCTTTGGAGCATCACTAGTGGAAAGGAGCTAGGGTATTGGGGGGCAACATGGTTAACCCACTTGTTAAGATATATTTCCCTTTTTTATATAGCACTTTAGGATAGGTTAATTTGTGGGTAAAACAGTCTCTCAATTTTAAAAAAATAAGATTGTTTAAAGATTATAAGCACTCTTTAACTTTGAATTTCTTTGTGCATATTAATCAGAAATGCATTGATTTTTTAATTTAAGATTTATTTTCACTTTTTAAATAAGGAACTATACCTTTCCATTTTCTAAGCTCAACTCTTTCTTCTTAAACTACTTGATGTCTAAGAAACTACAAACACAGCAGGATGGTACCCAACAAGATAAAATTCATCCTTTCAGAAGTGTCACTGAACATGAGAGACTGTGGCATTTTATTTTGTAAGCTTCAATCTTCCCTAGAAAGTTGTGGGAGATGGGAGGATCTAAATTTGAATAAGATTTTTCACATGAAATGCACAAAAGCTGAGTAATTCGTAATAAAAGAAAATGAAAGGCAAACTTTGAAGCTAATGTTTTCTGACAGCCTGTAAGTAGAGGATGGATGACTAAAAATGAAACCAAGCCAGCATTCAATAACCAGAGAAAGAATTCAACTGCAACTGGCTTCTAAATGTAGCTCCTCCCGGGACCAGTCTAACACCTGCTAGAATGATCAGTGACCTTGGTCTTGATATGAACAACCTCAGAGACCTCAAAGGCACAGCTGTCCAGGATGGCTTTCCGAGGTGGCTTTCATGCCAGGCTTAGCCAAACTTCTCTCAGTAAGTGCCAATTCCTCTTATTTTGTTTTCTCAAATATTTGAGTTTTTATTGACTATTTCAATACCTTAGCAAAATTACCTTTATTTTTTGGGAACATCTCTGTATTCTGAGGATTTTTCACATTTGCAATGTCATTTTTAGATCTACTTTCTGGATTGCTCTAGAAACTCAAAATATATGACTAGTAAGTGGATACAGCTCTGAACAGAGAGTTCTCAAAGGAGGAAATAATAGTGGCTAGGAATTCCCTAACAAGTGGAGCTGGAGAGACGGCTCAACGATTAAGAACACTGGCTGCTCTTTCAAGGGACCTGGGTTTGATTCCCAGAACCCACATGGTGGCTAAGAACTGTCCTTAAATCCAGTCCAAGGGAATCCAACACCCTCTTCTGACCTCTACGGCATTGCCTGACATGGGTGCACTCACATACATGTAGGCAATATACTCATACACATAAAATAAAAATAATA
>NW_008341874.1:1056646-1057758 GCF_000622305.1 Nannospalax galili | reverse complement strand
CTCTTCTGTCTTTTGAGGGCATTGCATGACACAGGTACACTTACCTACATGCAGGAAATACACTCATACACATAAAAATAATAAATAAAATAAAATAAACTACTTTATGTCTTCATTTTACACCAGTCAGCATAGTTAAGATCAAGAAAACAGCTAACAACAATGCTAGTGTGGATATGAGGTAACGGGAATGCAAACTACTGCAACCCGACAGAAATCAGTGTGGAGAATTCTCAAAATTAAAAGTGGGTCTGCCATATGGCTCAGCTATCGATACCGTTCTTTGGCATATACCCAAAAGACTTGATATCCTACTCTTTAGATACTTGATCAGCTGTGTTTGTGTCTGCTCTTTTCACAATAGCCAAGAAATGGAAACAACCAAAATGTCCACCACTGATGAATGAGTAATGAAGATAGAGTATATTTATACAGTGGCATTCTAGTCAGCCACAAAGAAAAAATGGAATCATGAAATTTGCAGGTAAGTGGATGGAACCGGAAACTACTATACTGAGTGAGGTAACTGCAGCTCAGATAAACAAGCAACACATGTTATCTCTCATTTGTGGATCGAAATGATTCTTTAGATGTGACTATATACGTGTGTGTGTGTGTGTGTGTGTGTGTGTGTGTGTGTGTGTGTGTGTGTAGTCATAGGAGCCAGGGAACTAGAAAGGAACTGTGGGGAGAGAGACAAAGAAGGAACTCAAGAGGAGTGAGAGTAGGACACGGCAGGGACACACAGGAAAAATGAAGCTGGTACTTCAGCTGGGGAGGGAACAAGGCATGTTAGAAAGGGAAGAGGGTGGATCAATAAATAATACTTAGATGGTCTGAAAAAACATAAGGAAGTGTATTATTTCACAAGTCTACTTAAAAATACACATATAATTTTTAAATTATTTATTTAATAACCACATCCTTAGAAGAAGCATTTCATTACACCAGCATTGACATATTCAATAACAATTTTCTGAGCTAGGCTGCATCTCTTACAAAATTGGCTGTACATTTTTATGTTTACAGTTGAATTATTACAGTTATACAATATTGTAATCAGTATAAACACTATAAGACATAAAATTAAATGAGGTTTTACCCCTTAAAAC
>NW_008341874.1:1052901-1055448 GCF_000622305.1 Nannospalax galili | reverse complement strand
GCAGCAATCAGTTGTCAATATTCCTTTGGATAAGATTGGGGTCTGCTGTTCATTTTCCCAGTTCTATGCTGGGTTACTATCTGGGAATCCCATTGGCCACCCTGGACAACAACTCAAAAGAAGGTATCGCCTGTCTGGCATAGTTGCTTGTTATGTAGCCTTTAGCTATGCATATGATCTTAAGAAATTATATTGGCCCCTTTAATCTTTGGTTATACTTTCCTTTTGGGTGTTTAAGGCCACACAGTTGTTCCAGGTAAACCAATTTATTTTTATTCTTAAGTTCATTTGAGGTTCTGTTCCTCAGGGGTCCCATGGGCTTGGGAGGAGCCCCTGGCTCCTTTCTTTTACCAGTTCTGCCTATGTGAAGATAAGTCAAAGGTCCTGCTCAACTATGGTTGGCTTTGCTTGGAAGCATGGAGGAAATGATTCCTCTGTGTTGACCCTCTGCTTTGTAGACTGGACACTGGTTCAAGTCTATCTGCTGGGGTCTCCTCGGCCTCCTTGATCAAGAGGACAGGTGACCCAACACCATTATAGGACATTTTGAGAGATGCTCATAGTCCCCTGGAACTAGTCAACCTACGAGGGCAAGGAGAAAAAGTGCCTTTATGTCCCTGTGACCAAATTATTATAGGCCTCAAAGTATGTCTGTTAAACACCCAAGAAGGTTAGTTCCACCAGTCTGGTACTTTTAATTACTGTGTGTCATGTAGATAAATCTTGGGCAAACACCAGTTGTTCTCAGATAAACCTTACCTAGACATATATTTCTTAATCTGCTGCGTATAATTTGTCAGTAGGTTGTAGGAGTAATATGATTCCCTCTGGTTTTCAAAACTAGCTAGGCATTGTTTATCTCTCGCATTGTCTCACCCCTCCATGGTTTTCCCACTTAAGGTGCCTCGATTTCCCCCCTTTCTCCCTTACTAATACCCTTCTCCTATGGTCCTCCCTCTCTTGAGCTTCTTCTTTCCCATTTTTGCACTGACAATTTTTAAGCATGGGCAGGTGCTATCCATGCATTCACTTATTGATTGTTGACCTTAATGCCTGAGCAGCTGATTTCTGATTCAGAAAGTCCGTTCCTACACTTATATCTTCTAGGGTATGGCTTATGTTTTCTTCTAGCAGTTTCAGAGTTTCAGGTTTTATATTGAGGCTTTGATCCATTTGTAGTTGACTTTTGTGCAAGGTAAAAGAAAAGGGTTCAATTTCATTCTTCTGCAGGTGGAGATCCAGTTTTTCCAGCACAATTTGTTGAGGATGCTTTCTTCCACTGTGTGTTCTTGGCACCTTTGTGAAATATCAGGTGGCTGAAATTGCATGTACTCATGCTTGGTTCTTTTATTGTGTTCCATTGATCTATGTGTTTATTTTTTTGCCAGTACTATGAGGTTTTTATGTCTATAGCTCTGTAATATAATCAGAGATCTGGTATGGTGATTACCCCATTGTTGCTCTTTTTGCCTAAGATTGCTTTGGCTATCTGGGTCTCGTGATTCCATATGAATTTTAGGATGATTTTTTTTTCAAGCTCTGTGAAGAATGTCATGGGCATTATAATTGGCATTGCATTGAATCTATAGGTTGCTTTTGGTACGATGGTCATTTTCACAATATTGATTCTAACAATTTATGAATGTGCTAGGTCTTTCCATCTCTTAGTGTCTTCCTCTATTTCTTTAAAGATGTGAAATTTTTATTGTATAGATCTTTAATTTCTTTGGTTATGTTTATCCCTAAATTTTTTTTCGAGGTTATTGTGAATGAGAGGGTTTCTTTGAATGCTTTTTCTGATTGCTTGTTATGGTATATAAAAAGGCTACTGATTTTTGTAAGTTGATTTTGCCATCCGCCACTTTACTGAAAGCATTAATCATTGCTAACATTTTTCTAGTGGACTTTTTGGAATCTCATATAATATCATATCTTCTGCAAAGAGCGATGATTTGACTTCTTCTTTTCCAATTAATGCTCCTTTAATTTTCTTCTCTTGATTTATTTCTCTGGCGAGAGTTTCACGCACTATATAGAAAAGGAGTGGATATAGCGGCAGTCCTTTCTGGTTTCTGATTTTAATAGGAATGCTCCCAGTTTTTCTCCATTTAGAATGATGTTGGCTGTGCCAATTCCCTCTAGGACTTTGAACATAAAAGCATGTTGAATTTTGTCAAAAACCTTCTCTGCATCTATTGAGATAACCATATGGTTCTTGTCTTTGAGCCCGTTTATATGATTTATAACGTTTACTGACTTATGTATATTGAACCATCCCTGCATCTCTGGGATAAAGCCAACTTGATCATGGTGGATGATCCTTTTGATGTGTGTCTGTATACGGTTTGCAAGTATTTTATTGAGAATTTTTGCATCTATGTTCATTAAGGATATGGGTCTATAGTTTTCTTTTTTGGTTGTATCTTTACCAGGCTTTGGTATGAGAGTGATGCTGGCTTCATAGAAGGAATTTGGAAGTTTTCCCTCCATTTCTATTTTTTTGAATAAATTAAGTAGTATTGGATGTAGATCTTCTTTAAATGTCTG
>NW_008341874.1:1050661-1051254 GCF_000622305.1 Nannospalax galili | reverse complement strand
ATACACAACCATAATCAGTTACTTAATCTTTTATTTTCTTTGAGACAGGGTCTCCCTATAGCCCCGGGTGGCCTGGAAATCACTATGTAGACTAGGCTGGCCTAGAACTCACAGAGATCTGCCTGCCTCTTCTTCCCAAGTGCTTTGGACTACAGGAATGTGCCTTTTGCAGCTTTCAGTATTGTCTGTTTTGTACATTTAGTGTTTTTACTATGGTGTGATGTGAAGATTTTCTTTTCTGGTCCTGTCTGTTTGGTGTTCTATATGCTTCTTGTATTTGTATGGGCATGTCTTTCTTTAATTTTGGGGAAATTTTCTTTCACGATTCTGTTGAAGATCTGGGCCATGCCATTATCTTGAGATTCTTCTCCTTCCTATATGCCTATGATTTGTAAGCTTGGTCTTTTCATGGTGTCACACAATTCCTGCATATTCCGTTCTTGTGATTTCTTAAATTTTTCATAATCTTTACTTGTGTGGTCTAGTTCATCCACTTTATCTTCCAGTCTTGATACTCTGTTTTCCATTTCATTCATCCTATTGGCGAGGCTTTCTCCTGTCATTTTTAATTGGCTTACTGAGTGTTTCACTTC
>NW_008341874.1:1029056-1050573 GCF_000622305.1 Nannospalax galili | reverse complement strand
GGTTTTTCGTGTTATTATTTTTTCTCTGTGACTTTGACATGTGAATTTCTTTTGTAATTTCTGATTCTTGTATGAGACTCAAGCCTTCAAGTTTAGGTCTGCTTCTTTTTGTGAACTTTAATGTGTCTTTGTGGTTTACTTTTTAAGCATGAAAGGCTGGTTCATCTAAGCTTCCGGTTCTCTCTTTTGATTTTATATTGGAGTGGCCGGATTGCTTTTGTCTTCAGGAGTTCCCACAGAGGTCCAATTCAGATGAGGGTCAGATGTTTTCAGGCTTTCTCCTAAGGTCTGGATCCCTCCAAGACAGAGTCTGGCCTCAGGAATTTGGGGGTTGGAGTGGCCTGGGAGCCTGGCCCAGGAAAGATGCTGGTCTAGGGCAGCTGGTGGCCATGCCCCCCAGAGATGCAAAGGCGGATGGGGCAGGAAGTGGCCCCAAGGACTCCTGGGGACTGCACTGAGGAGCTGGGTTGTCTGGATGCAAAGTATCAGGAAGAGGAAAGGTCAGCCCCCATGTCTGGAAAGAGGCTGGTGGGTGGTGCAGGCCCAGGGAAACAGAGGGAGGTGTGGGTGGGGCCAGGCCCAGAAGCAGTGCTCCCTGGAGAGAGGCCTGCGGGTCCTCAAAAATACACATATAATTTATACGTGAGTTCATGTGTATGCTGTTGAATATATAACAAAAATCACAGTGCTATTCAAGGGAAACCTCCTGTCAAGTTGTTGGTCAGTGCAGTCCAAGAGACTACCAAAATAATATAGGCTATTGCCATAGCCTTCCAAGAACAGGAAGGTACAACCCTATTGCTGAAGACATGACTTTCTTCAAGCACAGGACTTGAAGCAATTGAACTGGAAATGAATTGGAAGTCTCCTACCGGAACATTAGCTCTCACTGTATCAGAAGGTATTATGTAAGGTTCCAAAGGAAAAAACTAATCAGTGAAACTATCCAGCTATAAAGCCTATGAACCACAATGAATGACTGAGAAAAATATTTGTATTGGTACAATAGTGTCGCTTTTATTTTGTGGGTAACCAGTGCCTGTCTAAATGGACTTAAGGCCCACGCAATAGGATGGAATAAATTCATAGTACTCTAAATCTAGCCAAGTACCTATGGATGAAGAGGCCTTGGGCCCTTGAGAAGAACCTATTATTGCCACTATTTTTGGTCTTTTTGATACAAGATCTCCCTGTAGCCACTGCTGGCTTGGAATTTACTATGTAGACCAGGGCGGCCTCAATCTCAGAGATTTGCCTGCCTCTGCCTCCTGAGTACTGGGATTAAAGGAATGCACCACCTGCAAAAACAGACACATAGATCAATGGAACATCACTGAAGATCCAAACCTGAGTACACACAATTTCAGCCACCTGGTATTTGACAAAGGTGCCAAGAGCACACAATGGAGGAAAGACAGCATCTTCAACAAATGGTGCTGCAAAACTGGATCTCCACCTGTAGAAGAATGAAACTAGATCCTTATCTTTCACCTTGCACAAAAGTCAACACCAAATGGATCAAAGACCTCAATGGTGAAACTGGAAACCCTGAAACTATTAGAGGAAAATATTGACAGTAACTTGCAGGATATAGGTTTAGGAAATATTTTCTAAATCAGACGGAAGTTGCTCAGGAATTAAGGTCAGCAATCAATAAGTGGGACCTCATTAAACTAAAAAGCTTCTGTACAGCAAAAGAAACAAAAAAGTGAAGAGAAAACCCACAGAATGGGGAAAAAATCTTCACCAGTGACACATCTGACAGAGGATTAACATCCAGAACACATGAAGAACTCAAAAAACAAAGAAGCGAGAAACCAAATAACCCAATTAAAAGACAGGCTAAAGATCTAAACAGAGAGTTCTCAAAGGAAGAAATAAAGATGGCTAAGAAACATCTCAAAAAGTGTTCAACACCGTTAGTAATTAGGGAAATGCAAATTGAAACCACTCTAAAGTATCACCTTACCCCAAGCAGACTGGCTAGGATCAAGAGAACAAATGATACCAAATGTTGGCAAGGATATGGAGAAAGGAGAACACTCATTCACTGCTGGTTGGATTGCAAACTCCTGCAAACTCTATGGTAAACAGTGTGGATAACTATTAAAAACCTAAAAATTAACCTACCATACGACCCAGTTATACCACTCCTTGGCATATACCCAAGTCAATCTTTACCAAGAGCAGCAACTAGGAGCCATCTGGCCCTTCAGCCACTTTCTTACTTGCCAAGTCTTTTCTCATTTGTGCCTAGCATCCTTCATGAGGTTGGTCTCCTGGATGTTGAAGGCTGTCTGTAATGTGTGCGCTGCTTTATTGACACCTGAAAGCCCAGCACATGGCAAGAGAGGTACTTGGGTCTTCCCTGTGGTGGGTTATTCACAAACACCTCCTGAATGTTCCTGTTACAAGACCCCTGAACTCCTAGAGAGATGGCAGGGGCCCGCACACCTCCCAGAACCCAGGGCCTGTGCTTCCCATGTTGTGATTTCTTGGGGATACTGTTCTTTGTTCAGTCCATCCAAATTTCATGTAGCACTGGCAATTCTTGTTTCCTTGCTTTGGAAATTCATTGGTATCAATAGTCCTTAAAGTCGCTGACCCCTGGAAATCCTTTCCACAAAGCACAACAGGAGCTCCCAGGTCTTTCAAGTTGTTCTTTAACCAAGAGATGCAGTCCCACAACCACACATTCATCCCCAGTCTGTATATATTGAATGCTCATTCAGATTTCCCTACAGAGTTTCTCCTCTGTGTGAATGTATGTGTGCACCAGAGTTTGAGATAAAAGTGAAGGAACTTGGTGTCACTCTGCTAAGAAAGAAATACTAGCTTTTAATTTGTGAAATGGAATTGGAGTAAGGGATTCATTCAGTATCACTGTTAAGTGATAGCATTCCAAAAATTATCCCCGCTTCCAATGCACACACAGCTCTTTATTGTTTCATGCTAACTCTCCTTGGAAAGAGACTTGTGAAGGAGCTCAGTTCTGTAGAAGGTGAACTAAGGACAAGATAGAGTCCAGCTATCTCTTGATAACAAGAGAATGTTTGGTCACTGGCGGAATATCGCCTTCTCCAGTCAAGGGCAGAGCATTGCCTTGGGATAATAAGAATAATAGTGGTTGAGCTTGTGTTTTTCTTTCTCACAGACTGGAGCTCTGGGAAAGAGTTTGGTTAGTAACAGAAAAGAAAAACAATATTTTGCCTTGTACTTTGCTTGATTTATATTGCTGACCCTGTTCACTATGTGTAATAAACTACTCTTAGAATTAAACTCACTCTGCTCTACCAGAAACCCGAGTCCTTTGCCTTCTTTCATTTCACCATCCACCAGCAATCTGAGCCTCAGCAGACTTACATCCTTTTATGGATCTGATAATTTTTTATTAAATGGTATTTTTATTGATTCTTTGAGAATTTCCTACAATTTTCTTTGATCATATTTATATCCTTTCCACAACTCCTCTCAGATTTACCTCTACTCCCCTACCCTCCACATCATGTTCTCAATTTTTTTTGCCTTTTTCATGGTTTTTTATCACAGCAATAAAAAGTAACAATGCAGCCGGGTGTGGCGGCACATGCCTTTAATCCCAGCACTCAGGAGGCAGAGGCAGGCGGATCTCTATGAGTTCAAGGCCAGCCTGGCCTACATAGCGAGTTCCAGGCCAGCTGGAGCTACAGGGAGACCCTGTCTCAAAAAAACACACACAAAAAAGTAATGCAATTAGGTCGAAACAGAGAGGTTTTCAGGGTAAGGTACACAGTCCCTGTTTTGGAGGCGATATCCTCTTGAATAGACCTATGCCCTCCATTCCTACTCTTACACTGGCCAGATCCACTTTTCAAGATGCTCCATCCTCCAAAGTTCTTTACTTTGTGGATCTCAAGTGCTAGGAAGGAACTTTCCAGACACGCTTTTCTTTTCAAGGAGGATGTTTCCTAAATTGAGCACATTTCTGGTGATAGTTCAGGCAGACAGACCTGGTAATGAAGGACAGGCATGGGAAAAGCCTGGTTACTAGTACTGGGCAGAAGAGTTAGCCCTTGTGTAGTCAGCCCTTGGAGGACATATCTCAAAGCTGTTTTGATTCTTGCAGTCTCTTCTTTTCTCCACTCTTGAACATGAGAGAAACACTGAGGGGAAATATCAGTGAAGATACATGAACATTCTCAGCTTATCTTAAATTCCATAGAACATTAAAGGCAGCACAGTAAAGTCTTGAGCTATTTTTTGTTGATGTTATAGAGTACCCAAGACTAGGTTTTTATAAAGAAAAGAGGACAAATCCAGCATATGCTCTGCACCTCAAAATGGCCTACTTTATGCCTCTGTAATGTGATGGAGAGTGTCACATGGCAGTATTCAGGAGGAGTGGGGCTTTGTGAGCCCCACCCCCATAGCAACTTTCCCCCTTAGCAACTTTTTATTAAAATATTTTCATTATTCCAAAAAGAGGCAATTTTAACACATTTTTCCAGAAATAACTTGAATCGGATTACATAAAAATATATATACAATGAAGTTTAAGGGTGAAAAGTAGGGCTAAGAAATCAAAGACTAAAGCCAGGCATGATGGCACATGTCCCCAATCCCAGCACATGGGAGGCAGAGCCTGGCAGATCTCTGTGAGTTCAAGGCAAGCCTGGTCCACACAACAAGCTCCAGGCCAGGTGGGGTCACAGGGAGACCCCATCTCAAAAAGAAATAAATAAAAATAAAAGATCAAAGGATTTGTCGACATGGGGTCAACTTTTAAGGAATAATGAACGTTTCCATTAGCACTGTTCCTTTTTTTCTTGCTTTTTGAAAATCCTAACCAGTTTATTGGGCTTACTAACAGAGCATAGAATGGGGGTTTATCTACAGAAGAGTGGGCACTCCCCATTTATGGCTGTACTGGAAACTCCACACTCAAATATAGATTCTGTGACTTCCCAAGAGCCACACAAAATGGTGAAGGAAGTGCCTCATGGCATTCTTGGCTTATATATCCTTAACCCCTCCCTAACATGCTGCTAAGGTCTAAGGTTGACTGATTGGGTGAGAGGGTAACTGACTCCCCCTTGACTTGGATGAGTGTGGGAAGGAGGTATGACTATAGCTTGCCAGCATACTGGTCAGAGGACACTTCTGTTAACACTCCACCCCTTCCCATGGCTCTTACATTCTATCTGCCAACCTCTTCCGCAAAAGTCCCTGAGCCTTGGAGGGGCTGGCAGATGTGGGATGATCTTCCTTCCATTGTGGAAAGACACTGAACTTTCAGGTCTCTGCATCATCTGTTTTTCATGGGCTGTTGGCTCGTTTCAATGGGAGTCCATATACTATAAAAACACAAATAGCAATAAGCAAGAACATCTAAACAGTGGCTGCTATAATAACTTAACCTATGGGCGTAAACACAAATGCTTGGATGGTGCTTTAGCAGGGGTATCACATCCATCTAACAAAACTATTGTGTCTTCCCACTAGGGCCTATATTCTCCCCTGTGACAGGGGGATGGCAAAGTCTACAGTACCAGATGTGTGTTCTACCCCTAGGAGTGGGCATCACATCCAATTGAAAACTTGCTGATTGTACATACACTAGATGCTCCTCTATTGCACCAGAAGGAACATCTTGTTTGGTATGTTGATAACTCAACATGCAGGGTCCATCGTTGAGCAGAATTATAGGGGATGATTCTTTCCCACTCATCTGCATATTGCCTTTTGACACTATGAAAGCCACACATCCAATGGCAAGGAGTTTCCAGCTTAGTCCAAGCTTGGTTTCTCCCTCTTCTGTGCTCACATCATGCAGTGTCTTCAGCACTAAGATTTTTCCATCCACTTCCGGTGTACAACAAACATTATTGGCAATGGTCTTTATCATTTTGGGGACCTCTGGTGCCCCTCAAACCAACAGAACATAGGGTCGCAACCCATCTCTGGCACTGGGATCTTCATTTAACAACCATATTGCTTCTGGAAGAGCTTTCTACCATCCCCATAGGATTCCTTCTGTGCTTAAGGCTTTTTTGTTTGTTTGTTTGTTTTACTGTTTATTTGGAAAATTTTTCCCTCTTTATTCCCATAGTTCTTTGAATAGTCCTACTTCCCCCCTCCCATTTAACTACTCCCTTTTTACATATTTCTCCTTTTGTGACACCTTTATCCTACTATTCTTCTTTCTTGGGTTCCTTCTTTCCCTTTACCTCAGTGTTCCCTTCCATATTCCTGGTCCCTGCAGTTGCATCAGGATATGCATTCGCTTAGAAGAATTTGGTGCTAGGATTCACAAATGAGGGGGAAAATACATCTTTTGTTTTTCTGAGTCTGTGTTAACTTCACTTAGTATAACAGTTTCTAGATCCATCCATTTATCTGCAAATTTCATTATTTCATCTTTCTTTACTGCTGAATAGAACTCCATTGTGTAAATGTACCACATTTTCATTAACTCCTCCTCAGTTGAAGAGCACTTAGGTTGCTTCCATCTCCTAGCTATTGTGAAAAGAGCAGCAACAAACATGGTTGTACAAGTGTCTCTACAATAGGATGACTCCTTTGGGTCTATGCCAAGGAGTGGTATAACTGGGTCATATGGTGGGTTCACTTTTAGTTTTTTTAAGAGTTCTCCACACAATTTTCCATAGAGGTTACACAAGTTTGCAATCCCACCAGCAGTGAATGAGCATTCCCCTTTCTCCACATCCTCGCCAGTGTGTGATCCTATGCAGTCTGACTTGGGTAAGGTGAAACCTTAAGGTGGTTTTAATTTGCATTTCCCTAATTACTAATGGTGTTGAACACTTTTAAAGATGTTTCTTCGGCATCTTTATTTCTTCCTTTGAGAAATATCTGTTTAGATTTTTAGCCTATTCTTTAATTAGGTCATTTGCTTTCTTTCTTCTTTGTTGTTTTTTTTTTGAGTTCTTTATATATTCTGATGTTAAACCTTTGTCAATTGTGTCATTGGCAAAGATTTTTTCCCATTCTGTGGGTTTTTTCATCACTTTTTTGATTGTTTCTTTTGCTGTACAGAAGTTTTTAGTTTAATGAGATCCCACTTGTTGCTTATTGACCTTAATTCCAGAGCAACTGCTGTCTGGTTTAGAAAACCCTTTTCTACACCTATATCTTGTAGGTTACTGCCCATATTTTCTTCTAATAGTATCAGGGTTTCCAGTTTCATATTGAGGTCTTTGATCCATTTGGAGTTGACATTTGTGCAAGATGAAAGATAGGGGTAGAGTTCCATTCTTCTACAGGTGGAAATCCAGTTTTGCCAGCACCATTTGTTAAATATGAAGTCTTTTCTCCATTGTGTGTTCTTGGCGTCTTTGACAAATATCAAGTGGCTGAAATTGCATGTACTCAGGTTTGCATCTTCATTGATGTTCCATTGATCTATGTGTCTATTTTTGTGCCAGTACTATGTTGTTTTTAGGACTATAGATCTGTAGTATACTTAGAGATCTGGTATAGTAATCCCCCAAGTGCTGCCCTATGTGCTCAGGGTTGCTTTGGCTATCCAGGGTCTTTTGTGCTTCCATACAAATTTAAGGATGGTTTTCTCCAATTCTGTGAAGTATGTCATGGGAATTTTGATTGGGATTGCATTGAATCTATATATTGCTTTTGGTAGAATGGTCATTTTAAAAATATTAATTCTGGGGCTGGAAAGATGGCTCAGCAGTTAAGAGCACTGACTGCTCTTTCAGAGGACCCGGGTTCAATTCCCAGGACCCACATGGCAGCTATAAACCATCCTTAACTCCAGTTCCAGGGGAATCTGAAGCCTTCTTCTGACCTCTGCAGCATTGCACGACACAGGTGCATTCAAATACATGCAGGCAATACACTCATACAGATAAATAAAAATAATAAATAAATAAATATTAATTCTTCCAATACATGAGCATGGGAGAGCCTTCCATTTTCTGGTGTCTTCCTCAGTCTCTTTCTTGAAAGATTTAAATTTTTCATTGTAGCGATATTTAATGTCTTTGGTCAGGTTTATTCCAAGATTTTTCTTTTTGCAGCTATTGTGAATGGGAGTGTTTTCCTGTACTCTTTTCCCAATTGATTGCTACTAGTATATAAAAATTCTACTGATTTTTGTGAATTAATTTTGTAACCTGCCAATTTATTGACAGTGTTGATCAGTTCTAGGATTTTTGTGGTGGAACATTTGGGATTTCATAGGTATAGTATCATATCGTCTACAAAAAGGGATAGTTTGACCTCTTCTTTTCCAATTAGTACTCCTTTAATTTCCTTCTCTTGTCTTATTGCTCTATCAAAAGGTTCAAGCACTACATTGAAAAGGAGTGGAGATAGTGGATATCCTTGCCTGGTTCCTGATTTTAATGGGTGTGCTTCCAGTTTTTTCCATTTAGAATGATGTTTGCTGTGGGTTTGTTGTATATAGCTTTAATTATGTTGAATTATGTTGAAGTATGTTCCCTCCAGTCCAATTCTCCTTAAAACATTTATTATGAATGCATACTGAATTTTTTCAAAAGCCTTTTCTGCATTTATTGAGATGACAATGTGGTTTTTGTCTGCATCAATTTATGTGATTGATGATGTTTATTGGCCTGTGTATATTGAACCATCCGTGCATCTCTGGAATGAAGCCTACTTGATCATGGTGAATGATCTTTTTGATGTACATCTGTATGTTGTTTGCAAGTATTTTTTTGAGAACTTTTGCATCTATGTTCATTAAGCATATGGGTCTATAGTTTTCTTTTTTGGTTGTGTCTTTACCTGGTTTTGATATTAGGGTGATGCTGGCTTCATAGAAAAAATTTGGGAGTTCTCGTCTGTTTCTATCATTTTCAATAATTCAAGTAGCATTGGTTGGAGGTCTTCTTTAAATGTCTGGTAGAATTCTGAAGTAAACCCATCTGGGCCTTGTACTTTTTTTAGTCGGGATGTTTTGTATTACTGTTTCAATTTTCTTATATGTTATGGGTCTGTTTAAACTGTTGACCTCTTCTTGGTTTAACTTTGGTGGTTCCCATAATTATAGATATCCATCCATATTTTTTTAGGTTTTCAAATTCAATGGAGTATAAGAACTTAGTAGGTTTTTAGCATATTCCCTTATAATATTCTGGATATTTTCAGTGTCTGTATATGTTTCCCCTTTCATCTCTGATTTTGTTGATTTGGATTTGCTCTTTCTTCCTTTTGGTTAACTACCTAAGGGTCTGTCTATCTTCTTTAGCTTTTTAAAGAACCAGCTCTTGGATTCATTGATTCTTTGTATTGTTTTCTTTGTTTTTATTTAATTAATTTATGCTTTGATTTTTATCATTTCTTCTCTTCTGCTGGATTTGGGTTGCATTTGTTCTTGCCCTTTCAGCATCTTGAGTTGCAATGTTAAGTCATTTATTTGTGCTCTCTCAGATTTTTTAATGTAGGCACTTAGAGCTCTAAACTTCCCTCTTAGAACTGCTTTTAAAGTGTCCAAGAGTTTTTGTTGTGTTGTATTGTCCTTTTCATTGAATTCCAGGAATTCTTTTATTTCTTTCTTAATTTCTCCTTTGACCCACTCATCATTTAGGAATGTGTTGTTTAATTGCCATGAGTTTGTGTAGTGACTAGGGCTTCTTCCAGTGTTAATTTTGAACTTTATTGCATTGTGGTCCAATGGAATGCATGGAATTATTTCAATTTTTCTATATTTGTTCAGGTTTGTTTTGTGCCCCAGTATGTGGCCAATTTTTGAGAAAGTTCCATGGGGTGCTGAGTAGAACATGTATTTTTTGGTGCTTGGGTGGAATATAGGGAAGATGTCTGTAGGTCCATTTGATGTATGGTATCACTTAATTCAGATGTCTCTCTGTTCATTCTTTGTCCAGTTGACCTGTCTAATGGAGACAGTGGGGTATTGAAGTCCCCTACTATTACTAAGTTGGGGTTAATCTGTGTCTTAAAGTCCTGTAGTGCTGTTTTTATGAATTTGGTTGCATTAGAGTTTGGAGCATGTATGTTAAGGATTATAATATCTTCTTGGTTAGTTGATCCTTTGATCAAAATGAAGTGACCCTCTTTATATCTTCTGATTAGTTTTACTTTGAAGTCTATTTTGTCAGATGTTAGAATTGCAACCCTTGTTTGTTTCTTAGTGCCATTTGCTTGGAATATTCTTTTTCATCTTTTTCACCTTAAGGTACTACCTGTCCTTGAAAGTGATATGGGTTTCTTGCAGAAAACAAAAAGATGGATTTGGTTTCTTAATCCATTCAACTAGCCTGTGTCTTTTGATTGGGGAACTCAGTCCACTTATTTTTAAAATTATTATTGAAAGATGTGTATTGGCTACCATCATTTTGATTACTGTTTGCAGCTTTTGTCTAATTTTGTGTTTCCACAATTATACCTTTATTTATTTTCTTTCGTTGCCCCTAGGGTATGATTGTTCCTTTCTCTGTCCTTTGTATTGTTTCAAGTTTTCTTTGAAGGGATGGTTTCAGGGACATGTATCCTTTCATGCTATTGATGTCATTGAAGATTTTTCCTTCCCCCTCAAAACTGTCAACGATAATAGACATTTTTGCTGGGTAAAGTATTTTGGGCTGACATCTATGGTCATTTATAACTAGAACTACATTGATTCAGGCTCTTCTGGCTTCCATAGTTTGCACTAAGTCAGCTGTAATTCTAATGGGCTTTTCTTTATATGTGACTTATGGTTTTTCTTTTGCTGCTCTCAGTATTATCTCTTTGTTCTGTACATTGTGTTTTTACTATGATGTGCTGTGGGAAGTTTCTTTTCTGATCCTTTCTATTTGGTGTTCTATATTCTTCTTGTATTTTTATGGGGATGCCTTTCCTTAATTTTGGGAAATTCTCTTCTACAATCCTGTTTAAGGTCTGGTCAGTAACATTATCCTGAGATTCTTCTACTTCTTCTATGCCTATGATATGTATATTTGGTCTATTCATGGTGTCCCACATCTCCTGCATATTCCATTCCTGTGGGTTTTTTAAAATTTTTCATAATCTTTGCTTGAGTGGTCCAGTTCTTCAACTTTTTCCTCCAATGTTAATATTTTGTTTTCCATTTCATTCATTCTAATGGTGAATCTTTACCCTGTTATTTCAAGTTGGCTTATTGAGTTTTGCACTTCCTTCTTCATTTCTGCCCACATTTTTTCAATGTTTCTATCTCTTTTGATTCAGAAGTTCATCCCTGTCTTCTTTTAGCTCTTTGACTTGTTTGTTTGTGTGTTCTTTAAATTCATTGAATTCCTTGATCATGTTTATGATTGTTCTTTTAAATTCTGTGTCCTGGGTTATCTCTAGGGGTTTCTCCTTGTAGAGCTCTTCTACAGGACTGGTGGAGCTTGGTGGGGACATAGTGTTTTGGCTTTCCATTTTATTATTTTTTGCTTGTGGTTTTGGCATGTGAATTTCTTTTGTTGTTTGTGATTCTGGTATGAAAATCAAGTCTTCTTTTGTTGAGTTGAAGTTTCCTTCCATTTGTATTATTGGTGTGCCTTGGTCATTTTCTTATTGGTTATGTAAAGCTGGTTGGTCTAGGTTTCAGGTTCTCTCAGATTTTATTTTGGAGGGAAATGATGGCTTCAGATCAGCTACTCAGGAGCTCCCACAGAGGCCCAAGTCAGGCTCTAGTCAGGTACATTCAGGCTTCCTTCTAAAGTTTGGAGCCCTACTAGTGGGTACTCAGAGCACAATTTGGGAAGTTCCCTAAGGGGAGGCCCGATTTTGGCACTTTCAGGCAGTCTGCTGAGTTCTCAGCCCCTATGCCAGACAGAGGCCAGATCAGGCACTCTCAGGCTGTTTGCTTAGGTCTCAGCCTCACCCTACTATAAGGCAGAGGTCTGACCTGGGGCCATGGGAGGGGCCTCACATAATCACAGTTAGGGGGCTGGGTACAGCGTGATTAGATCCAGGCCCTCTCAGACAGTCTGCTGAGTTCTAAACCACTACACCAGATGGAGGCCAGATCAGGCACTCTCAGGCTATGTGCTAAGTTCTCAGCCTTACCCTACTATAGGGCAGAGGTCTGACCTGGGGCTATGGGAGGGCCTCATGTAATCCCAGTTAAGGGGTTGGGTACAGGGTTGATTTGGGGAAGCTCAACACCACCTGGAGGCTGGATCCAGCCGCTTTCAGGCAGTCTGCTGAGTTCTCAGCCCCTACCTCAGACAGAGGCCAGAACAGGGGCTCTTTTCTCCATTTTTTAAGGTATATTGAGTCTAATTTGTATTCCACAAATGCAATTGTGTGTGAGTCCAGCCCCTGGAGCCTGGTCAACCTACCTGTAACCATACCCTTAAAAAAAAACAAATCTTCAATCTTCATTCCCAACAGCTATCAATTACCAATAGTTCCTCAACCAGGGCTGGATGAAAGACAGTGTCTTCAACAACTGGTGAAGGCAAAACTGGATCTCCATTTGTAGAAGAATGAAATTAGACCCTTATCTATCATCCTGTACAAAATATAACTACACATGAATTCAAGATCTCAATCTTTGACACACTTAGAGGAAAACAAAGGCAGTACTATATCAGAAAGAACTCTCTAATTCAGACATCAATTGCTTAGGAATTAAGGTCAACAATTGATAAGTGGGACCTCATTAAACTGAAAAAAAAAAAACAAGGAAATAAAGAAAAATTCCACGGAGTAGGAGAAAATCTTTGCCAGCTACACATCTGACAGAAGATTACTATCTAAAATATACAAAGAACTCAAAAATAAAGATTCATGGAAAACAAATGTCCCAATTTTAAAATGGGCTATGAATCTAAACAGAGAGCTCAAAAGAAAAATAAAATGGTTAACAAATATCTTAAAAACTGGTAAACATCCTTAGTAATTTAGGGGAAAAAAACGCCACTTTAAGAGTTCATCTTCCCTAGTCAGACTGGCTAACATCACAAAAAGATACAACCCTAAATGCTGGCAAGGATGCTAGGAAAGGGGAACTCACATTCACTGCTGGTGGGATAGCAAACTCTTGAAACCACTATGAAAGTACTGTTGAGTACTCTTTAAAAACTTAATATGGGGGCCTGGAGAGATGGCTCATCGGATGAGAACACTGACTCTTCTTGCAGAAGACCCAGGTTTGAATCCCAGCACCCACATGGCAGATAACAACTATAATCTACAATCTGATCAGGTTATACCACTCCTTGGCATATACCCAAAGGACTCAACCTTCTGCAGAGATGCTTGTATATTTGTGTTTGTTGCTGTTCTTTTCACTTTTCTAAGTGATAGAATCAACCTAAATGTTCTTCAACTGATGAATGGCTAATGAAAATGCGGTATATTTACACATGGAGTTCTACTCAGCAGTAGACAAAGACAAAAATCATGAAATTTGCAGGTAAATTGTTGGAAGTAGAAACTATTATACTAAGTGAAGTCACATATACTCAGAAAAACAAGTGTCTGTGATGTGCCCAGCCCTAAATAGCACATCTACAATTTAATCTCCACATGTAAGTCTCAAGGTACATAGCAGAACAGGGAATAGAGACAATATTAATTCATCTCTCAACTTTCAACAGAGAAGGTTCCTCGTGCAACAGAGGGTGATGAATACAGAAGGCCACACTGATCAAAGTGTACAGAATAAAAGACTGCAGAGTTCATGTCCCTGAATAGGACTCCTATATTAAACCTCATCCACCCAGGGCTCAGGGACCATTGCAGAAAAAGGGATGGAAAGATTGTAAGAGTCAGGGGTGGTACATGAACATAAGGAAACAGACTTCCAGGCTTCTGGGAACTTTCTCAATAAACTTAGAGCAAAGATGGCAGCATGTCTTAGACCTATGCAAACTCAATCAGAAAAATTCAGCATAGAACTAAGGAAACTGGCAGGAGACCCTCAACCTTAGCTGAGGAACCATTGGCAAATGATTACTGCAGGGTAAGGAAGAGTAGATATTTAAGGGAATATGTGGGGGTCTCTCCCTCTCTTCACGGGTTGTTGGCCACCGGCCCATGAGGGCAGGGAGAGCAGAAGTGATGAACGGGGTCAGGACGGCCAGTGAGCACTGACGGAAGAAAGCCCTTCCAGGGAAGCTGGTCTCAGGTGCAGTAAAACAGCAGTGATACAGCTCCAGACACAGTGAAACAGCTCTGTTTATTTAGTGGGAGAACTAGAGAATTTATAGTGTGGAGGCAGTAGCCAAAGCCTCAGCTGATAGGTGCTCATAGTATGCTTTATTTACATGTGGCAGTAGGCTCCTATCGTCCAACTATCAGGCAATGCCTGATTATCATATAGAAAAAACCTGGGGGTAGTTTTTACTCCAGGTAACTATGCCAAAGGTCATGTTCCAAATAAGGTCAGGCACCCATGCTTGGTGGCACTTTCCAGGTAAGCTAGGAAGAAAGCAGGAGGCCCCCTGCTGAAAAGGGGAGTCCTTCCATTTGGCGCGGAGCCCCTCAGGGCTATCTGGACATGGAGAACTACAACCCTAACAGCAGGGTTTCCCAACAGGAATAACTCTCAATAGGCTGACTAGACTCCAGTGGATGAACTCGCACCGAGAGATATTTGTGTACAAATGCTTGATTGGATAGGGCTTAACATATGTGACAGAATGCATGAAATCTGATGAGGGGATCTGTGGGGGCTGTGGATAGGGGAGAAGGATCTAAATATGATTAAAATCCATTATATGAAATGCACAGAATTCAATAAAATGTTTTTAATAATAATTTTTAAATTCCCAAAATGCTTTGTAGGATAAATGTCTAACAAATAGTAAAATAAAGGGGTTCCCCACAAGCCTTGGACCCAGGTGGCCTCCAATTCCTCAGCCTCAGATCCCTGAACTAGCTTCTTAGCCCAGACTAGATAAACACCCTAGCATAGATTGCTAAGTCCCTCCTCAGGCAGCCTATCACCCCCATCTTTCCTGGCTCTGGATCAGCCTGACAGACCTGCAAAGCCAGGACTTTGGTAAATCAGATCCTGCCCACTGTGTCTCTATTTCATTGCTCTGGCCCACCCCCAACCTGTCCCTTGAGAGCCTTGGACCCAGGCAGGGTCCAAATCCTCAGCTTCAGATCCCTGGACTAACTTCCTAACACAGATTAGCTAAACTCCTTAGCACAGACTCCACTATCTCCTGATCTGTCTGACAGAGGACAAGCTCTCCTACTAAACTGACCAGCCTACCTGCTGGTCATCCACTACCATCCACCCAGACCAGTCTACTACCCTGCAAGAACCTGAAAGACACACTAATTTATTTTCCATACCTACAAAACAGCAGTCAGCCTACAAAAACAATATAAACAGAACCAAAATTAAACAAATGCAGAGTAGACATTCCTACTGGACACATAAACAACAAAGAGCATCCATATGCCCAAATGGCAATGCAAAAACACATAATATGAAAAACCAAGGGAATATGTTTCCAACAAAACCCACTAGTCCTACATTACTGCGCCACAATGAGAACCACCCTGAGGAACCTCAGAACACAAAATTTAAATGAACAATCATAAACATGATCAAAGAACTTCAAGAAAACACTGAGACAACTCAAAGAACTCAAAGAGGAAAGGCACAAACTTGTGATGGAAACCCAAGAATATAAAATATGTGGCTTAATGAAATATAAAAAATAATTCATGTGTTGAAAAGTGAATTTAAAAAAGAGATAGAAATAGTGAAGAAAACCAGGATAGAAATGAAAATGGGTTTTAAAAACTCAATAAAACAATTGTAAACAACAGGAGAAAGCCTCGCAAACAGAATGAACGAAACAGAAAATAGAATATGAGGACTGGATGATGAAGTTGAAGATCTGGATTCATTAAGCAAAGACTATGCAAAATTAAAAAAAAAAAAAACCACGAATGGAAAATGAGAATATAATGTAACAGAACCTCTGGGACACCTTAAAAGCAGTCCTAAGAGGAAAATTTATAACTCTTAGTGCCTAAATTAAGTCAGAAAGAATGCATGTAAATAACTTGACAGTAAAACTCAAGATTCTGTAAAGGCAAAAACAAAACAACCCCAAACTTAGTAGTCAAGAAGAAATAAAAAAAATCAGAAGAGAAATTAATTAAATAGAATCAAAGAAAACAATTTTAAAAAACAATGAATCTTAGAGCTGGTTCTTTGAAAGGTTAAACAAGATAGACAGGCCTTTAGCCCAGTTAACCAAAAGAAAGAAAGAACAAATCCAAATCAACAAAGTCAGAAATGAAAAGGGAAACATCACAATAGACACCAAAAAATCCAGAACTTTGTAAGAGAATACTTTAAAATCTATACCCCATTAAATTTGAAAATCTAAAAGAAATGAATGAATTTCTAAAATTATGGACATAACCAAAGTTAAACCAAGAAGAAATCAAAAGCCTAAACAGATCCATAAGAAATTGAAACAATAATACCAAACCTCCCAAGTAAAAATGTCCAGGCCCAGATGGATTCACAGCAGAATTCTACCACTCATTCAAAGGAGATCTACAACAAATACTGCATAAATAATTGAAAAAGATAGAAACAGATGGAGAACTCCCAAGCTCCTTCTATGAAGCCAGTATCACTCTAATACACACATAAAGATGCAACATAAACCACTATAGGCCCATATCCTTAATGAACATAGATGCAAAGATACGCTACAAAATACAAACCACATACAGACAGTCATCAAAAAGATAATCTACGACGATGAAGTTGGCTTTATTCCAGAGATGAAGGAATGTTTCAATACACATAAGTCAATAAATGTAATAAAACATATAAATGGACTTAAAGACACAAACCACATGGTCATCTCAATGGATGCAATAAGGCCTTTAACAAAATCCAACATGCATTCATGTTAAAAGTCCTAGAAGGAATTGGTCTCAAGGAAACATATCTCAACATGATCAAAGTCATATACGACAAACCCATAGCCGACATCAATCTAAATGGAGAAAAACTGGGAGCATTCCCATTAAAATAAGGAACCAGAAAGGACTGCCGCTATATCCACTCCTTTTCTATATAGTGCGTGAAACTCTCGCCAGAGAAATAAATCAAGAGAAGAAAATTAAAGGAGCATTAATTGGAAAAGAAGAAGTCAAATCATCGCTCTTTGCAGAAGATATGATATTATATGAGATTCCAAAAAGTCCACTAGAAAAATGTTAGCAATGATTAATGCTTTCAGTAAAGTGGCGGATGGCAAAATCAACTTACAAAAATCAGTAGCCTTTTTATATACCATAACAAGCAATCAGAAAAAGCATTCAAAGAAACCCTCTCATTCACAATAACCTCGAAAAAAAATTTAGGGATAAACATAACCAAAGAAATTAAAGATCTATACAATAAAAATTTCACATCTTTAAAGAAATAGAGGAAGACACTAAGAGATGGAAAGACCTAGCACATTCATAAATTGTTAGAATCAATATTGTGAAAATGACCATCGTACCAAAAGCAACCTATAGATTCAATGCAATGCCAATTATAATGCCCATGACATTCTTCACAGAGCTTGAAAAAAAAATCATCCTAAAATTCATATGGAATCACGAGACCCAGATAGCCAAAGCAATCTTAGGCAAAAAGAGCAACAATGGGGTAATCACCATACCAGATCTCTGATTATATTACAGAGCTATAGACATAAAAACCTCATAGTACTGGCAAAAAAATAAACACATAGATCAATGGAACACAATAAAAGAACCAAGCATGAGTACATGCAATTTCAGCCACCTGATAGTTCACAAAGGTGCCAAGAACACACAGTGGAAGAAAGCATCCTCAACAAATAGTGCTGGAAAAACTGGATCTCCACCTGCAGAAGAATGAAATTGAACCCTTTTCTTTTACCTTGCACAAAAGTCAACTACAAATGGATCAAAGCCTCAATATAAAACCTGAAACTCTGAAACTGCTAGAAGAAAACATAAGCCATACCCTAGAAGATATAAGTGTAGGAACGGACTTTCTGAATCAGAAATCAGCTGCTCAGGCATTAAGGTCAACAATCAATAAGTGAGCCCTAATTAAACCATAAATTTTCTGTACAGCAAAAGAAACAGCTAAGGAAGGGAAGAGGAAACCCATTGAATGGGAGAAAATCTTTACCAGCTACACATCTGACAGAGGATTAATAACCAGAATACACAAAACCTCCAAAAACAAAGAAACAAGGAAATAAATGACCCAATAAAAAGATGAGTTATAGACTTGAACAGAGTTCTCAAATGAAGAAATAAAAATGGCTAAGAAGAAGCCGGGCATGGTGGCGCACGTCTTTAATCCCAGCACTCGGAAGGCAGATGCAGGCAGATCTCTGTGAGTTCAAGGCCAGCCTGGCCTACATAGTGAGTTCCAGGAGAGCTGGGGCTACAGGGAAACCCTGTCTCAAAAAGACCAAAAAATAAAAAGTGAAAAAAAAAAAAAGGCTAAGAAGCAGCACCTTTAAAAAGCTCAATATCCTTTGTAACTAGATAAAGGCAGATTAAAAACCACTTTAAAATTCCATCTTATCTCAGTCAAAACTAGCTAAGACTTGGAGAATGAAAGACACCAAATGCTGGCAAGGATGTGGAGAGAGGGGAAAGCTCATTCACTGCTGGTGGGAATGCAAACTTGTGCGACCACTATGGAAAGCACTGTGAAGAACTCTCATAAACCGAAAAATTAACCCACCATATGGTTCAGTTTATACCGCTCCATGGTGTGTACCCAAAGGACTCACCCCATACTGTAGAAATACCTGTACATCGATGTTTGTTGCTGCTCTCATCACAAGAGCTAAGAAACTGAAACAACCTTAAATGTCCTCAACTGATGACTGGATAATGAAAATGTGGTATATTTACAGAACGGAGTTCTACTCAGCAGTAAGAAAAGATGAAATTACAAAATTTTCTGGTAAATGGATAGAACTAGAGAGTGTTATACTGAATGAAGTAACACAAACAGAGAAAAGCAGGCAATATATGTTCTCCCTCATTTGTGGATTGTAGCACCAATCCCTTATATGTGAATATATATTCTGATATAACACCAGGAGCCAGAAAAATGGAAAGGATTCAGGGAGGCAAAGGAAAAGAAAGAACATGAAGGAGGGAAATAGGAACAGATGTTACCAGGAGAGAGATGGAGAAAGTGACAGTGTTTTACTGAGAAGAAAAGAAGGAGGGACATACAAGGGGAACGGTGTTGGGGAGTGGGGAGGGGGGAAGTCAACAGACAGGGCATGATGAGAGGCGGGTTTTATTGGGGAGCAGGTGGGGATCCTGGACCTAGGAATAGAGGAGGGAGGTCAAATGGGAGGAAAGGGAATAGAGATGAATGAATCTCCGGGGGCTAGGGAACCCATAGAGAAATGTGATGTCCCTGAAGCACCATGAGAAATGCACATACACTGTCTAAACATTAGTCCTATGTGTACCTAGGGGTTGTTTGGCAAGGAACACAGTGCCAGAAAGAAGAGAATTCCCTCTGAGTGATTGGTAAGAGTAGCCTAAAAAGCTCTCAAAATAAAACAAGCTACTGTCAAAGCTTCTGGTTATCTCCCAGCACTGGTAGATAAACCCCTACTGCTCAGATACAGGACTTGGAACAATAAACAGGAACTGACCTGAAAGCCTTCTACTGGAAGTTTAGTTTTCATAATGCTGGATGATAATATGCAAACTGCTGAGGGAGAAAAATTAACCAGTGGTCCAACCCAGTCCTAAAGCCTAATAATCATAACAACAGTCACTGCAAACTACTTCTATTGGTGCAGTTGTGGCACTGTCACCTGGGGGCTTATCACATCTGTCTAATTGGATTTCAATCCCTCTCAATAGGAGTAAAGTCATGGGTGGCACTGTAAACAGCCAAATATACATGGCTGGAGAGAACATAGATCCTAGAGAAAACCCTATCTCTGTCATATCTCTAGACAAATGAAACTTCTTACCTTTTGCTTCATATGGGTCCTTATATTTACAGACAAGCACATCAAAGAAGCTTCTTCTTTTTTTTTTCTTTTTGGGCTTTTAGAGACAGGGTCTCCCTGTAGCCCCAGCTGGCCTGGATTCACTATGGAGACCAAGCTGTCCTCAAACTCACAGCGATCCACCTGCCTCTGTGCCGGTGCCAGCCGGCCTTAGATGAACAGCACCTGAAACGGGGAGTGAGAATTGAAAGAAAGACAAGAAACAGAGAAAAGATACTTGGGAGGACTGTCAGTAGAGACTGCAGCCCCAGTTTATTTTAGCTCAGCCTTCTTATACAGCAGAACATCAGATAACCACAGTTTACTTAGCTCAATTAGCTTCAACAGCTCTTTTTTACCACCTTTATCTTGAAAGAGACGTGCGCTCATCACACAGGGACAAGACCAAGCTTCGGGATGCAATAAGCAAGAGGAGTTTTTATTAAGAAATCACAGACGTCTGAGGGCGCACAGCCTTACCCTGCAAAGGTTAAGACTTGCGCGCCGGCTCATGTTGGGGAGGGTCTTTTATAGGGCAGAAGCAAATTTACAGAAGCAGATGCACAGTTATTGGTTAGTTCAAAAAGAGACATACGTGTATTCCTTGGAATTCAGGGTGACCGGGGCTCCATGGCCATTTCTTTCTTATCGGGTTTTACAAGGTTCACACTCCCCTTCACCTTCCTGCCTAGCCACAGATGTCCCTCTGATGTTCTTCTGTTATTCTCCCAGAAGATCTTACCCATCTTTGACTACCGGCCTCTGTTAGGGGAGGGAGCACAATCTCATATCATGCACAGCAGCCTTGACTTGCCACAGGATTTCATAAATAACTTTACTGCCACCAGTTGAAAACAAAGATATAGGAGGAAAAGCATGCCAAGTCCTGCTAAACCACTCACAATGGACATGATAAAGGACCACGATGGTAAGGTGGCTCTCAGCTTTTTTAGAATATCTGCCGCTGCTTACAGGGTGGAAATGCTTGTGGAGAAAATTTTCCCTCTATTATCTCTTGGCAATAGCACTTTGGCATTGGTACAGCATCAGCATCCACCTGGCCCCACAAGCACATGGTCATCTACTTGTACATACCCAGACATTATCATTTTTAACAAAAAAAAATAGGCAACCAGCTTCCTGATCCTGAATAATTAAAATCCATCACCACTTACATCATCAGGTGTTTTGAAGTGGGCCGAACAATTAACCAGAGTCATTCACAGTCACTACTATCTCTTTTTCTTCCTGTGGGGACTCAGGTTTGCTTTGCTTAATGGGGTACCTGCTTGCTTCAGGGCAGAGGGTCTGATCAGCGACAGAGTCATAAATTCTGGGACCTGTGTCTTCCCAACAGGACATTTAGTCTGTTGGTTGGCGCCAGAAGGATTCTTAAACTTTTACTCAAGGTTATCAATGCCCATCCAGTAATTTATTGGCCACAATGTTTTCTTTCTTAGAGCTAAAAGCATGGTAAACTTTTAGCTTTTAGCTCAGGAGTAAACCTATAACCTGGCATAATCTCTTAGCCAGGGATAGCTGAGTTATTTGTT
>NW_008341874.1:1026753-1028816 GCF_000622305.1 Nannospalax galili | reverse complement strand
GCCACTATCACTTGTAGGAACATCATCATCAGCCACGTCTGTCTCCTCATTCTTTTCTACTTCTTTTTTCTTTGGTGCTCGTCCAGCAAACCTCACCAGCCTTTCTGGCAGCCACCTGGCTCCATCACCATTCTGTGGAAAAACACAAACATGCCCTCTTCCTCAAATTAATACAGGGTCGGGGCCATTCCATTGTCCAGTTAAAGGATCCTTCCACCTGACTTGGGCATAGGTATCCTGTGACCAGGGGTGCCACATTCTATCTGCCTCAGAATGGTCATTTTTGTCCAAATTCAAAAAATTTAAAGTGAAAAGAGTATGATGCAAGAGATTACTTGGTGTCTGGGGATATAACTCCCCCTTTTTAATTTTATGTAATTGTGCTTTTAAAGCACCATGAGCTCTTTCCACTATACCTTGTTCTTGTGGGTTATACGGTATTCCAGTTCTATGCTCAATGCCCAATTGCAAGCAGAAACGCTGGAACCCCTGACTGGTGTAGCCAGAGCCATTATCCATTTTTATAATGTTAGGGATCCCAGCTATGGAAAAGCAAGTTAAGCAATGGGTTATAACATTTTTTGTGGCTTCCCCTGTTTGCGCAGTAGCCATAATAAAGCCAGAAAAATGTATCTATTGTAACATGTACATACCGTTGCCTGCCAAAATCTGCAACATGAATAATGTCCATTTGCCACAATTGGTTAGGCTTCGGCCCTCTAGGATTAGCCCCATAATGAGGAACAATTTGTGTTTGAGGACAAGATGAGCATTATTGCACAATTTGTCTTACAGCTTCCTTAGTAATATGAAATTGTTTTCTCAAACTTTGGCTATTTTGGTGATGAATGGCATGAGAATTTGTAGCTTGCTCTACCTGAGTTAATCCTACAAGTTGAGTGGCTTCATCCGCCAAGGCATTCCCCAAAGCTAATGGTCCAGGAAGACCACTATGCGCTCTGAGATGTCCTATATAGCAAGGATATTTTCTAGATTTAATACTATTTTGCACTTGTCTAAACAGCAAACAAATTTGAACATTTCTAGTTTCAATAAAAGGTACTGTTTCAATTTCCTGTAGAGCTCGAGCTACATAATGACTATCTGTAGAGAGACTGAAGGGCGTTGAGGCCAGAATCTGGAACATTGCTGCTACAGCGTGAAGTTCCACTACCTGTGCTGAAGCAGGGGAAGTTTGAAAAGAATAACTTTGCCCATAAATCACATAAGCTGCTTGTCCATTAGAAGAACCATCAGTAAATACCGTCGCAGCCTGGGGGGTGGGACTAACCTTATCTATCTTTGGAAATACCAAGTCATGCATATTAGCAAACTGTAATAATTTATCCTTGGGATGATGATTCTCTATCTGACCCATATAATTTGCAAATGCAATTGCCCATGGATCTACATTTTAAAACAACCATAGTAATTGCACCTTAGTATAAGGAATAATGATTTGAGCAGGCTCAGCTCCAAAGTACCGACATGATTCAGCATGTAATTGTTGAACTAAAGCTGCTACAGCCTCATAATGAGGATTAATCACTTTGACTGGAGATACTGGTAGATGCACCCAAAGAAGGGGGCCATCCTGCCAAAGTACAGCTGTAGGGGTGTGAGTGGTAGAGAAAACACAACCCATCCAGGGCCAACTATAACCTACATAAGTAATTTGTTGCTCTTCAATAGCATTTTCTACTAATTGTAAAGCCTGAAGAGCATCAGGAGTAATTATCCTGCTAGAGTTGGGATCTGAATCTCCTTTTAACACATGAAATAAAGGCTTCAACTCCCCCGTGGTAAGCCTCAGATGGGGGCGAAGCCAATTTATGTCTCCTAACAACCTTTGAAAATCATTTAACATTCTTAAATTATCCTTCCTGATTTGTATTTTTTGAGGTTTAATTTCTTTGGGATACAGCAGTTTCTAGATAACTGAATGGAGCCTCCCTCTGTACCTTCTCAGGAGCAATAACTAACCCATAACTTTTCAACCCCTTCTGTAAGACCCCATAGGCAGATAATAGCAGTCCCTTGAGTTTGTGAGCTAGAAGGATATC
>NW_008341874.1:1024466-1025210 GCF_000622305.1 Nannospalax galili | reverse complement strand
AGCAGCTTGACAGGCTCCATTGGCATTCTCAAATGCAAGCTGTTTCACAAGAAGTAAACTGGCTTCACTGTCCCCCAGCAGGCGACCGGCAGTCTGTAATAATCGAGCCACGAAATCCTGATATGGCTCATCCAGACCTTGCCTGATCCTCAGTCTGTCTACCACTAGATGGCAGTTTATACCAGGCTCTTCAGCCTGCAGCACTGATCTGCGCATAGGCAGCAACATTGTACTGCAACTGCTGAGCAGTATCCCTATATTGTCCTTCACCAGCTAACATATCAAAATCTATGGGAATATTCTGCGCTCTATTAGTATTTGCTATCACCTGGCACTGTTCCTCATACTCAGATTTCCACAACAGATACTCTCCCCGCTGAAAGGCAAGCACACGGCACCTGCTTCCAATCGCCAGGAGGAAGCGCATCTGTGGATAGGGATTCTAGCAAAGCCTGGGTAAAAGGGGCAGTGGGACCATACTGAGTACAAGCAGTTTTCAGCTCCTTAAGCTGCTTAAATGGCATGGGTGCATGCGACCGCACCCTGTTGCCCTGCTGATCAACTTGTTCAGAAACTGGGAAGACTTGAAATCCATGCACTGACTCTCCTCGCTCTACTGCGGCTCCAACAGCCTGCTGTAGCAGGGATTGCATAGTTTTGAGGGGATACCAAACTCCTGACGGGGGCTCCTGAACCATGTCAATCATGGGAGGTGCAACAACGTTCGTTGGCCTCAGAGGAGGG
>NW_008341874.1:1022448-1023601 GCF_000622305.1 Nannospalax galili | reverse complement strand
GGCCTTAGATGAACAGCACCTGAAAGGGGGAGTGAGGATTGAAAGAAAAACAAGAGAGACAGAAAAGATGCTTGGGAGGACTGTCAGTAGAGACTGCAGCCCTGGTTTATTTTAGCTCAGCCTTTTTATACAGCAGAACATCAGATAACCACAGTTTACTTAGCTCAATTAGCTTCAACAGCTCTTTTTTACCACCTTTATCTGAGGGTTAAGGAATGGTCAAATACTTGTAGTGAATTCCACCAATTAACCATCTTCCCTAAATTATCAGCACATTCCTCCTGACTTGACAGAACAATTCAGTGCTTGTGTGTAAAACACAAACTCTTGAGTCAAGGTGAAAGGTCATAAAGTAAATAAGCAAGCCTGCCACAGCTCAATGGACATAATGGCTGTGCTTACATTAATAGCTCCCAACACCTCTGCCTCCTGAGTGCTGGGATTAAAGGCATGCACCACCACACCTGGCTAGAACCTTCTTTTTTATTGAGCTTCTGCAATTTCATATAACAGTTCTTAATCAAATTTAGACTCCCTCCCCCATCCATGCCTCTCCCATCCCCCTACTGGACCTCATACATTCCACCATACATGTTAAGTCCTATCAAGTAAAGCATTTGTACCCAGATGTCCTTCAGTGTGAACTCATTCGCTGAAGTCTAGTCAGTCCATTTAGAGATAGTATGTAAGGTATACTCTCACTCATCCAATAGCAATCAGTCTCCAATAGTTCTTTGTCTAATGTTGCCTGATACCCATTTCTCTTCTCCCCTTTGGGCCCTTGAGTTGGTATGGGTCCTGTGCCTGATGCCATCATTGCCCCAAGTTCACATGTGCAAGCTTCCAGTGGCCTGAAAGCCTCTGCTTCCCTGTGTTTATGAACCAGCCCTACCTCTTACAATCTTTCTGCCCCCTCTTCTGCAATGGTCCCTGAGTTGTGGGTGGGTGAGGTTCAATGTAGGAGTCCTATCCAAGGACATACACTCTTCAGTCTCTTATTCCTTAAAACTTGATGTGTTGTGGCCTTCTTTGTGCATCACACTCTGTTGTATAAGGAAGCTTTAATGGTAAGAGTTGAGAGATGCATTAGTTTTCTCTCTACCCCTTGTTCCATTATGTTCCATGAACCTTAGTTGTAGACGTTCAACTTAAG
>NW_008341874.1:1017500-1021429 GCF_000622305.1 Nannospalax galili | reverse complement strand
TGTGTATGTGTGTGTGTGTGTGTGTGTGTGTGTGTGTGTGTGTGTGTGTGATGTTGTGTCGTGCCTCTCAGTTGTGTGGAGAGTTTGAGAAGCAGCCACAGCACTGACATCTTTAAGGTGGAAGACCCGTGTTCCTGCTTTCAACGTCTCCTGGTTATCACCCCGCACCTACTGGAGGGACGCTGCAGTGAGGGTCAAGAAGGACATTGGAGCTTCAGATTTATAGACTCTAGAGCAGTGGATGGCGGATAGGCAGTGCCATATGTGGACACAATGCTGAAATGAGGCCCAGGAGTTTCACCTAAGGGTTGCTCTCAGATGATGTGATCTGATTCTAATAACTGAAGACTACCTTTTTTCTCTTAGCACTTCATTCTCTGAATAAAGACACCTACAGCCCCCAGTTCCCAGTTTGTCAGAGTCTGGCGATGTTTGTCTCCATAAAGTATTCCCACCTCTGTCTTTCACCTAAGGCTGTGGCAGATTAGATTCAATCTCTCTTACATCTGCAGGCTATGCAGTTTCAGAACAACAAAGGTAGCTCAATTCCAAACAGTCAGTCCTCCTTCAAGGTAACTTTGATGGCCTGCACTCTGAGTCATAATGAGTGACAGAATAGGATTCCTCTCTACTGCTGAGATGTCCACTAGAAATCACAGTCTACAAAACCTACTAGTGTTTTTGAGGTGAGTGAGGACTGTGGTCATGTCCTGAGTGTGGACTCCTGTTTTCACCAGTGCTTTCTGGTTTATTGTTAGTGTTGCCATTATTCTTTACATTTTTCAGTGGTACCCTTCTGTTATTTTTTTCTTTTAATTGAATTTTTCAAATTTCATACATTTTGATCATCCTGAGATCCCCTGCCACATCTGCACCTCCCTGATACCCCTGCCCAATTTTGTTTCTGAAGGCATCTTCAGACCCTTGCACGAAACAAGAAGCTGTGCGGCTAGAGTGATCTGCTGCTTGTCCATTTCCATGGTTTCCCATTTTTTACCCTGGGTTTCAGACATCCTGTCACTGCCGTTGTGAATTCCTGACACTTTTCTTCTCTTTTTGTATGGCAGGCTGTCTTCTAACTCACAGAGATCCAATAGCCTCTGCCTTCTGTGTCAAACAAAGGCAGGTGTCACCAAGCCTGGAAGTCTCTATTTCTCCTATCCCGACTTTTCTCCTTCACAGGGCTCCAGAGAAGAAGATTCTACTTGGTCATCTTTCCTGAAAGACTCTCTGGTAGTTTAAATTTTTACTCCTGTGCTTTGATGTGACTTAGTATTTCTTGGTGAAAAGAAAAGACTTTCTCCTGACATTTATTTTCTCCGTATCATCCAAATATCATAGATGCAGAGGAGTGGGTTTCTATGGATGCTTCAATGTCACATGGCTTAATGCTGGAAATTTTTCTTGTAGCACTTTCCATTTTCATTCACTGAATTCCTCATGAGTCTCCTTAAGTTTACAATTCCATGTGACCTAAATGAGTCCAAACCCACTAGTCATTTTCACTGAAACATACTATCTCCTTTCATTCTCCACTACATGTGAAATTTGTTGGCATTATTTTTATTTCCTCAAACCAACTGACTAGAGTAGGAGTCTCTAAGAGCATTCTCTTTTCCTTCTCTCACATTTCCTCCTGTGCCCTAACTTTAGAAGACATGATTGCCTTACTGGGTAAAATCTGTAGAGAAATGGTCAGAGAAGCATAGGGAAAAGCCATTAATTGTAAAGGAATGGATAGCTTTGATTGTGATACAAGCTTGAATATTCCAATTCTTGATTGAGAAGTTGATGAGTATTTATTAAACTACAGAGAATCAGAGGTCTACTGCTGGAAAGCTTAGGACACACTAGAGCTTGGTTTTCAGGATACAGATATTGAAATAGGGTAGTATCATCAATTCAGTTAGAGAAACACTGAGTAGGACTCAGTGTTGGACAGTGACTGGCAGGATAAATTATGAGACAGATTAGCACAGTGGGCATGGGAGAGGCCATTGTTATAATTTCAGGCGGTTGTCATTCAAGGCCACAGAAAGGGAAACACCCAAAGCAAAGCAGGATGATTCCTGATGAAACCTCAGCATTTGTGATGCCAGATCCTTGGGTTTTAATTAGATTTTAATTAATCAGAAGATATTAGCTCTGCAATTTATTATTACCACCTCAAAAAAGCCACTTTCTTGTCAAGACCGATTAAACACAAGAATGAAGACAGACTAATAATAGACAAATAGTACATGCAAAGTAAGCAATTTACTAGTTCAAGATGTTGAAAACTTTTCATTTGGCAGGGGTGATCTGGTCTATCTATGAAAACCAGTAGAATCCAGGAAGAACCATGTCTTAATTCTTTGCCCAATGAAGTATAACTTTTCCCTGAAAATGAACATAAATTAAAAAAATATGAAATCAATCAGGTATCTCCCAGAGAAAAGTGTTAACCCACCCAAGAGATCCAAGGAAGGGTGGAAAACCTTCACTTTACAAATTCAGAAAAGAATTACAAAGTGTTTGGGGGACATTAATGAGTTGTTCTGGTAAAATTACATCAAACAATACACGTTAGTGGAAACTGCAAATTCAGGCAAATGCAGTATGAGTTGACTTAAAAGTGTGGCTCACCTCTATGGAATCAGAAGTGGGTTGACTTCCACACAGCTGCCTAGGAGTAATTGCCTCAAGATTTAAAACTGTGGGCTATGTTTGCATTTCCAATGGGATACCCAATGTGAGACTCGTGTAAGAAATGTGTTAGGGCTCTTGCAAGCACGGTTACAGGTGTTTGAAGCCTCCTGGCATGGCCAGCAAGGGTGACAATCTGCGCTGTCAGTGCTATGCTCTAGAGAGGCTGACTCCAGCTTCCTTCCTCCCATTAGTGAAAATTTCACTCACCAACACTCACAACAGCATTCAAAAGAGACTAAGATCCCCTCAGTATGTAGAAGTCAACTTTAGCACAGCTCCAAGCAGACTACTAGAAGGGCGAAGTCCTGAAGCCTCTCTTCTTAGGGTCCTATTTGTTCTTGTCACAACACCATGGAATGTTGCATCCAAGGTGGAACTCTGAAAAGGAGGGAATTCTCCCAGACAACGCGTGGATCTGAGTTGAAATCAACAGTTATGGTGGCAGCATCCTATTTGTGTCCCCAGGACTACCATTGGTGACCAGTAAGTCAAGAGCCTCTACACACCCCTGGGCCCTGCACAATGTCAGGCCAACCTCATTCTTGGTTGAGGCTGCAGAGAGGAAAGAGAACTTACTGCTACTCCTGATATTAGCACTCTGAATGGATAGGCAATCATGTCTGAACATTTCTTCACTTGCAGCATTGCTGCAACAGCCTCTGCAGGTGCACCTTATTTCTCAAGGTTTTGCTTCAGGGCATCCTCACTGTGCAAGAGGAAGGTGGTCAGTTCACGGAAAACTGCATAACAGACGTTTCCAGGACTGGCTGGTTCAATAAGTAGAAAGAAGTTAGTTAATTAAAAAATATTTTAAAAAGAATTCTTTATTTAATAACCACAGAATTAGAAGAAGCATTTCATGACAACAGCATTGACATATTCAATAACAATTTCCAGAGCTAGATGCATCTCTTTCAAAATTGGCTATAAATTTTAGGTTTACAGTTGAGTTAATACAGTTATACAATAATGTACTCATAAATCCTTTAAGACATAAAATGAAATGAGGTTTTAACCTTTAAAAAAGATCTCCATTTAATTATTAAAATACACAGTTTCATACAGAAAAATTCATTTTTAATGCAATTGACACTAAGATGTTTGCACATGCGTTTCTAATCTATATGTCTGATTATTACTAGTCACAGTCAGTTACTTTCTGAGCTCCTTGGCATGTAAGCATGGATATAAAGTCATCAGGTAGATTTCAATGGTAATGTTTTTCACATCTACTAATTATT
>NW_008341874.1:1013732-1017200 GCF_000622305.1 Nannospalax galili | reverse complement strand
AGAAGAACTGTATTTCAGGATATGCTGTTTGTTATGTTTTTTTTAAATATTGTTTTTAGAAGAAGCATATCATTACAGCTTTAACATGCCCAATAACAGTTTCCACAGTTGACTCATAACTGATCCTAGTGATGAGAATGTAACTGTTGAATATTCAGCTCTAAATGGGACATCTATGTTACCCCATCCAAGGCTGAGGAAACATTGTAGAAGAGGAGGCAAAAGGATGTAAGAGCCAGAGGAAGGGGTGGAGTGTTGTGGAACAAACACTGTCTTCCGGGCATGGCATAGCTGTTGTACTCTGGAACTCAGCAGCTGATTATCCGCACAAGATTGGGCCCATTAACACTGTGTCATAGATGCAGGAGTGGCTCATGAGGATGTATGCAGGCAGTTAATGGTTGCTGGGAAGGGGAGACATTTTCTTCAGTGCTGTAGCCACTGATAAGTTGCCCATTCTCCTGTAAACAACCCCTCCCCCATGCTCATAAACAACCCTCATTAAACTTACTGGGTCACACACAGACCATACATGTAAGCAGAAAGAGACTGGTTGGGAAGAGGGAGGGGATCAGTGGGAGGAGGGTGAAAGATGGGGGTATGATCCAAATACAGTACATATGTCATAATCGGACCCATTATTATGTATAATTAACATATGTCAATAAAAAAAGAAAGCCAAAAAAAAACCCACAGCTCCTTCAAAAGTGGCTATAAAATTTCTAGGTTCACTGTTGAATCAATACAGTTATACAATATTGAACTCAGTATAAGCCCTGTAAGACATAAAATTGAATGATTTTTTAACCCTTAAAAAAGATATCTATTTCATTCTAAAATATTCTGTTTCTTACAGAAAGCCTGACTGTTTTTGCTAACACTGAGATGTTGGTGCCTGCATCTCTAATCTGTATGTATCTGATTATTACTAGTCATAATTGGATGCACCCGGATCCTTGGTGCCTGTGTATCTCTATAAAGTCATCAGGGAGAGTTCAATGCTAATGTTTATCACCTCTACTAATTAACATGACATAAACTTTTATGCTCCCTCCTCAAACATAATACATTTTTTTAATTTGTTGATTTTTTTCTGTGTGTGCACATCACACAGATCATCCCAAACCATCTCATTCAACTATGCACCCACTTCCCAGATGGCACCCTCCCATAGCCTCCCTCCCACCACTAAAGCCCTTATACTCTGATATCCCTGCTACTGTCTACTGTATTGTCGGCACCCCCACCGTTCCCCACTACTTGTCCATCTGGTGAATCCAGTCAGCCTATCTAGATGTCTTTGTTTTAGGAAGGTCAGCTGTTCCTCATCTAGCAGGAATCAGAAGTCAATATTCTTTTAGATAAGATTGGGGTCCACTGTTTATTTTCCCAGTTCTGTGCTGGGTTACTATCTGGGAGTCCCTTGGCCCACCCTGGCCAACAACTCAAAAGAAGGTATCTCCTATCTGGCATTGTTGCTTGTTATGTAGTGTTTAGCTATACATGTGGACTCTTAAACATTACATTGGCCTCTTTAATCTTTGGTTTTACTTTCCTTTTGGGTGTTTAAGGCCATACAGTTGGCCCAGATAAACCAATTTATTTTTACACTTAAGGTCATTTGAGGATCTGTTCCTCAGGGGTCACATGGGCTTGGGAGGAGCCCCTGGCTCCTTTCTTTCACCAGTTCCACCTATGTGAATATAAGTCAGAGGTCCTGCTAGACCATGGCTAGCTTTGCTTGGAAGCATGGAGGAAATGATTCCTCTGTGTTGACCCTCCTCTTTGTAGACTGGACACTGGTTCCTGTCCATCTCGTGGGGTCTCCTCAGCATCCTTGATCAAGAGGACAGGTGACCCACCACAATTACAGGACATTTTGGGACATGCTCATAGTCCCCTGGAACTAGTCAACCTAGGAGGGCAAGGAACAAAAACTGTCCTTTATGTCCCTCTGACCAAATTAGTATAGGCCTCAAAATATGTCTGTTAAACATCCAAAAAGGTTAATTCCACCAGGCTGGTACCTTTTTTTTATGTGTGTGTGTGTTTTTGAGACAAGATCTCCCTGTAGCCCCAGCTGTCCTGGAACTCACTATGTAAACCAGGCTGGCCTTGAACTCACAGAGATCCACCTGCCTCTGCCTCTCAAGTGCTAGGATTAAAGGCATGCACCACCATGCCTGGCCAGTCTGGTACTTTTAATTACTGTGTGCCATGTAGATAAATCTTGGGCAAAGACAAATTGTTCTCAGATAAACCTTACCTAGACATATATTTCTTGATCTGGTATGTATAATTTGTCAGTAGGTTGTTGGACTAATAGGGTTCCCTCTCGTTTTTAAAACTAGCTAGGAATTATTTATCTCTCACATTGCCTAACCCCTCCATCATGGTTTCCACAATTAAGGTGCCCCTATTTTCTACCCTTCTCCCTTAATAAAACCCTTCTCCTATAATCCTACCTCTCTTGAGCTCCTTCTTTCCCTTTATCCCCTAGGTTCCTTGAATACCTTTCTCTCCCCCCCTCCCTTAAACTAACCCAATTTTTATCCATATCTCCCTTATTAACGCCTGTTTCCTACTGTTCTTCTCTTTCAGGTTCTTTTCCTTTACCCCCCAGGTTCCTTTTCATTAACCTGGTTCCTGTAGTTATATCTGGATAGATACTCACTTATCAGGCTTTGGTTCTAGGACCTCCCTTTTAACATCCTGCACCTTAACAAGCTTCCCTTCAAGATGGAATGTCTTTACCTGGGAGGAAGTTGCACACAACTTGTGGAGCCTGGTCCAGAGGAGGTGAACAAGAGGAGTACAAGTTTTCAGACGGCACATGACTTCATATTAAGCAAGGGCTGGGCCGATGCTAGGACACTTGGGATTGATTAATGTGACTGTCTGCTAAAAATCTCTGTAATGCGAAAAGAGCAGCAACAGACATGGATGTGCAAGTGTCTCTGCAATAGGATGAGTCCTTTGGGTCTATGCCAAGGAGTGGTATAACTGGGTCAAATGGTAGGTTCATTTGTAGTTTTTTAAGAGTTCTCCACACTGCTTTCCATAGGGGTTGAACAAGTTTGCAGCCCCACCAGCAGTGGATGAGCATTCCTCTTTCCCCACATCCTCTTCAACATTTGGTATCATTTGTTCTCTTGATCTTAGCCAGTCTGACTGGGGTAAGATGAAATTTTAAAGTGGTTTAAAAAGCATTTCCCTAATTATTAGTGATGTTGAACATCGTTTAAGATGCTTCATAGCCATCTTTACTTCTTCTTTTGAGAACTCTCTGTTCAGCTCCTTTTAATTGGGTTGCTTTTAATTGGGTTGCTGATTCTATGCTTTTTTTCATTGTATATTCTAGATTTTAAGCCTCTGTCAGATGTGTCACTAGTGAAGATTTTCTCCCATTCTGTGGGTTTTCTCTTCACTTCCCTGGTTGCCTCCTTTGATGTACAGAAGCTTTTGAGA
>NW_008341874.1:1012154-1013611 GCF_000622305.1 Nannospalax galili | reverse complement strand
AGAGTTTCAGGCTTTACATTGAGGTCTTTGATCCATTTGGAATTGACTGTTATGCAAGGTGAAAGAGAGGGGTTTAGTTTCATTCTTCTACAGGTGGAGATCCAGTTTTGCCAGCACCATTTGCTGAACATGCTGTTTTCCCTCCAGTGAATGTTCATGGCCCCTTTGTCAAATATCAGGTGGCTGAAATTGCATGTATTCATATTTTGGTCTTCAATTTTGTTCCATTGATCTATGGGTCTATTTTTGTGCCAGTACCATGCTGTTTTTATTATTATAGCTCTGTAATACAACTTAAAATCTGGAATAGTAATCCCCCCAGTATTGCTCTCAGTGCTCAGGGTTTCTTTGGCTATCTGAGGCCTTTTGTGCTTCTGTATGAACCTTAGGATGTTTTTTTCCAATTCTGTGAAAATTGTCATGGGGATTTTGATTGGCATTGCATTGAATCTATAAATGACTTTTGGTAGGATGGTCATTTTCACAATATTGATTCTTCCAATCCATGAGCATGGGGGGTCCTTCCATCTTCTGATGTCTTCCTCAATCTCTTTCCTTAAAGATTTAAATTTTTCATTGTGGAGCTCTTTAATGTCTTTGGTCAGATTTATTCAGAGATTTTGTTTTTGCAGCTATTGTGAAGGGGAGTGTTTCCATGTTCTCTTTCTCTGATTACTTGTTAATGGTATATAGAAAGGCTACAGACTTTTGTAGGTTAATTTTGTAACCTGCCACTTTACTGAATGTGTTAATAATTTCTAGGAGTTTTCTGGTAGAATTTTTGACATCTCCTAGATATAATATCATATCATCTACAAAACAGGATAATTTGATCTCTTCTTTTTAATTTCCTGCTCTTGTCTTATTGCTCTTACAAGAGTTTCAAGTACTATGTTAAAGAGAAGTGGAGATAGTGGGCAGCCTTGTCTGGTTCCTGATTTCAATGGGAATGCTTCGAGTTTTTCTCCATTTAGAATGATGTTAGCTGTGGGTTTGTTATATATGGCTTTAATTATGTTGAGGTATGTTCCCTCCAGTCCATTTCCCTCTAGGACTTTGAACATAAATACATGTTGATTTTTGTCAAATGTCAAAGGCCTTCCCTTTATGATTTTTTTCATGAACGCATTCCAATAATATGATTTATGTTGTTTATTGACTTATGTATATTGAATCATTCTTGCATCTCTAGGATAAAGCTGACTCGATCATGGTGGATGATCTTTTTGATGTATGTCTGTATATGGTTTGCAAGTATTGTGTTGAAAATTTTTTCATCTATGCTCATTAAGGATACGGGTCTATAGTTTTCTTTTTTGGATGTGTGTTTACCTGGTTTTGGTATTAGAGTGATGCTGGCTTCATAGAAGGAACTTGGGAGTTCTCCCTCTGTTTCTATCTTTTTGAATAATTTAAGTAGTGTTTGTTGGAGGTCTTCTTTAAATGTCATAGAACTC
>NW_008341874.1:1011211-1012009 GCF_000622305.1 Nannospalax galili | reverse complement strand
TTTCAAATTTAGTAGCATATAGGTTTTTAAAGTATTCCCTTATAATGTTCTGTATCTTTATGGTGTCTGTTGTGATGTTTCCCCTTTCATCTCTGATTTTGTTGATTTGGAGGTGCTCTTTCTTTCTCTAGGTTAACTGGGCTAGTGGTCTGTCAATCTTGTTTATCTTTTCAAAGAACCAGATCTTGAATACGTTGATTCTTTGTATTGTTTTCTTTATTTGAATTTCACTAATTTATGGCCTTATTTTTGTTATTTCTTCTTGTCTGCTGGGTTGGGTTTCATTTGTTGTTGCTTTTCAAGTGTCTTGAGTTGCAATGTTAAGTCATTCATTTGTGTTCTGTCCAATTTTTTGATGTAGGCACTTAGACCTATAAACGTCCCTCTAAGGACTGCTTTTAGCATGTTCCAGAGTTTTTGTCGTGTTGTATTGTCCTTTTCATTTAATTCCAGGAATACTTTTATTTCTTTCTTAATTTCTCTTTGACCCATTCATCATTCAGGAGTGTGTTGTTTAATCTCCATGTGTTCATGTGGTGATCAGGGCTTCTTCCAGTGTTGATTGTAAGCTTTATCGCATTGTGGTCTGATAGAATGCATGGAATTATTTCAATCTTTTTGTATTTGTTGAGGTTTGTTTTGTGCCCCCGTATAGGGTCAATTTTGAAGAAGGTTCCATGGGATGCTGAGTAGAAAGTATGGCCTTTGGTGCTTGGGTGGAATACTCAGTAGATGTCTGTTAGGTCCATTTGATATATGGTATTGTTTAATTCAGATGTCTCTCTGTTAACTTTCTGT
>NW_008341874.1:1008197-1010646 GCF_000622305.1 Nannospalax galili | reverse complement strand
TCATTTAACACTGGGAATACTTTGGTCCAGGCTCTTCTGGCTTTCATAGTTTGCATTGAAAAGTCAGCTGTGATCCTAATGGGTTTTCCTTCATATGTGACTTGTTATCTCTCTTTTACAGCTTTCAGTATTGTCTCTTTGTTTTGTACACTTGGTGGTTTTACTATGATGTGCCATGGAGAGCTTCTTTTCTGGTCCTGTCTGTTTGGTGTTCTATATGCTTCTTGTATTTGTATGGGCATGTCTTTTTTTAATTTTTGGAAATTTTCTTCCATGATACTGTTGAAGATCTGGTCCATGCCGTTATCTTGGGATTCTTCTCCTTCCTCGATGCCTATTATTTGTAAGTTTGGTCTTTTTAATGGTGTTACACAATTCCTGCATATTCCATTCTTGTGATTTCTTAAATTTTTCATAATCTTTGCTTGAGTGGTCTAGTTCATCCACTTTATCTTCCAGTCTTGATACTCTGTTTTCCATTTCATTCATCCTATTGATGAGGCTTTCCTCTGTCATTTTGTTGTTTCTAATTGGCTTACTGAGTGTTTCACTTCCTTCTTCATTTCAGAGAGAGTAGTCTTCAATATTTCTAGCTCTTTCCTGAATTCATTCAGAGGTTTATCCCTATCTTCCTTCAGTTCTTTGATTTCTTTGTTTTTGTGTTTTTTAAATTCACTGAATTCTTTTATCACGTTTATAATTGTTCTTTTCAGTTCCATGTCCTGCATTATTTCTAGGGAATTTTCATTGTACTCCTCTAGAGGACTACTGAAATTTAGTGGGGCTATGTTATTTTGGTTTTTCATGTTATTTTTTTCTCTGTGATTTTGACATGTGAATTTCTTTTGTAGTTTCTGTTTCTTGTGTGAGACTCAAGTCTTCAAGTTTAGGTCTGCTTCTTTTTGTAAACTTTATGTGCCTTTATGGTTTGCTTTTGGGGCATGAAAAGCTGGTCCATCTAAGCTTCTGGTTCTCTCTTTTGGTTTTATATTGGAGTGGCCAGATTGTTTTTGTCTTCAGAAGTTCCCACAGGGGCCCAAGTCAGATGAGGATCAGATGCTCTCAGGCTTTCTCCTAAGATCTGGATCCCTCCAGCATAGATTTTGGCCTCAGGAATTTGGGGGTTGGGCTGGCCTGGGAGCAGGGCCCAGGAAAGATGCTGGTCTCGGGCAGCTGGTGGCCATGACACTCAGATGTAAAGGGAGATGGGGTGGGAAGAGGCCCCAAGGGCTCCTGGGGACTGCACTGAGGAACTGGGTTGGCCTGGATGCAAAGGATCAGGCAGCAGTGGTGGCTCTGGGCCAAGAGGTCAGTCCAGGGGTCTGGGGTACCAAGACAAGAAATGGTCCAATACCCAGGCTAGGAGGAGAGATGGCGCAGAGGAGCTGGGAGGGTGAATGAGACTGGGGGGGTGAGTGTGTGGTGGGTGCCACTGAACTTACCCAGAAAAGGTGCTGGCACCAGGACACCAGAGGCTGTGTAACCCAGGGAAGCAAAGGGAGGTGAGGGCAGGACCAGGCCCAAAGGGCTCCTGGGAACTGCAAGGACATATTGGGTTAGTCTGGATGCAAAGATCAGGAAGCAGTGGGAATTCTGGGTATAGAGGTCAGTCCAGGAGTCTGCAATTCCAAGACAAGAAACAGGCCAGTACCCAGGCTAGGAGGGGAGCTGGGAGGGTGACTCTCTTTCTATTTTTTTAATGTAAGCACTTAGAGCTATAAACTTCCCTCTTAGGACTGCTTTTAAAGTGTCCCAGTTGTGCTGTGTTGTGTTGTATTGTCCTTTTCATTGAATTCCAGGAATTCTTTTCTTTCTTTCTTAATTTCTCCTTTGACCCACTCATTGTTTAGGAGTGTGTTGTTCAATCGCCACAAGTTTGTGTAGTGACTAGGGCTTCTTCCAGTGTTGATTTTTGAGCTTTATTGTATTGTGGTCTGATAGGATGCATGGAATTATTTCATTTTTTAATATTTGTTGAGGTTTCTTTTGTGCCCCTTTATGTGGCCAATTTTTGAGAAAGTTTCATGGGGTGCTGAATAGAAAGTACATTCTTTGGTGCTTGGGTGGAATATTCGAAAGATGTCTGTTAGGTCCATTTGATGTATGGTATCATTTAATTCAGACGTTTCTCTGTTTATTCTTTGTCCAGCTGACCTGTCTAATGGAGACAGTGGGGTGTTGAAGTCCCCTACTATTACTGAGTTGGGGTTAATCTGTGTCTTAACATCCTGGAGTGTTGTTTTGATGAATTTGGGTGCACTAGAGTTTGGTGCATATATGTTAAGGATTGTAATATCTTCTTGGTTAACTGTTCCTTTGATCAGAATGAAGTGACCCTCCTTATCTCTTCTGATTAGTTTTACTTTGAAGTCTATATTGTCAGATACTAGAATTGCAACCCCTGCTTGCTTCTTAGTGCCATTATCTTGGAATGTTTTTCATCCTTTCA
>NW_008341874.1:1007291-1008121 GCF_000622305.1 Nannospalax galili | reverse complement strand
TTAGCCTGTGTCTTTTGACTGGGGAGTTCAGTCCACTGATATTTAAGATTACTGAAAGATGTGAATTGGTTGCCATCATTTTGATTGCTGTTTATGTTCTCTAATTTTGTGTTTCCTTGATTATACCTTTATTTATTTTCTTTTGTTGCCCCTGGGGTATAGTTGTTTCTCTCTCCTCTCTCTGTATTGCTCCAAGTATTCTTTGAAGGCCTGGTTTTGTGGACACGTATTCATTCAGGCTATTCATGTCATGGAAGATTTTTCTTTCCCCCTCAACTATAATAGACATTTTTGCTGGGTATAGTATTCTGGGCTGGCACCTATTGTCATGTAGAACCGGAAATACGTTGGGCCAGGCTCTTCTGGCTTTCATTGTTTGAACTGATAAGTCAGCTGTAATTCTGATGGGCTTTCCTTTGTATGTGACTTGTTGTTTTTCTTTCGCTGCTTTCAGTATTCTCTCTTTGTTCTGTACATTTAGTGGGTTTTTTTTACTATGATATGTCATGGGGCGTTTCTTTTCTGATCCTATTTGGTGTTCTATGTGCTTCCTGTATTTGTATGGGGATGTCTTTCCTTAATTTGGGGAAATTCTCTTCTACAATCCTGTTTAAGGTCTGGTCAATACCATTAACCTGAAATTCTTCTCCTTCCTCTATTCCTATGATCTGTAGATTTGGTCTTTTCATGGTGTCCCACATCTTTTGTATATTCCATTCCTGTGTTTTAATAAAAGTTTTCCATAATGTTTGCTTGAGTGGTCCAATTCTTCAACTTTATCTTCCAGTGTTGATACTCTGTTTTCTAATTCATTCATTCTAGTGGTGAGT
>NW_008341874.1:1002718-1007053 GCF_000622305.1 Nannospalax galili | reverse complement strand
TGAATTTCTTTTGTTGTTTATGATTCTGATATGAGAATTAAGTTGAAGTATGCTTCTGTTTGTATTATCGGGGTGCCTAGATCCTTTCTTTATTGGCTATGTAAAACTGGTTGGAACAGGGTTCAGGTTTCCTCAGGTTTAATTTGGAGGGAACTGATAGCTTCAGATCAGCTATTCAGGAGTACCCACAGAAGCCCAATTCAGGTTCCAGTCAGGTACACTCAGGCTTCCTTCACCACGTGGAAGCAAGATCCAGGCACCATCAGGCAGTTCCCTGTGTTCTCAGCCCCTATGCCAGAGGGAGGCCAGAGGTAGGCTAAAATTCGGCACTCTCTGGCGGTCTGCTGAGATCAGAGCCACTATGCTGATTGATGTCCAAATCCATGATCTCAGTCTTTCTGCTAGGATCTCAGCCTTAGCCTACCAATGCCACATCTTCCCTGGGGCCTTGGGAGAAGCCTCACGAACTCCCAGGTAGGGGGATGGGTATGGCACAATTTGGGGAACCTCACCACCAAGTGCAGGCAGGATTGGGGGCTCTCAGGCTATCTTCTGTGTTCTCAGGCCCTCTGCAAGAGGGAGGCCAGAGGGAGGCCAGAGGGAGGCCAGAACTAGGCACTCTCTGCCGGTCTGCTGAGATCAGAACCACTATACTGATGGAGGTCAGAACCCACCCTCTCAGGCTCTCTGCTAGGATCTCAGCCTTATCTTACCAAAGAACAGATCTGCCCTTGGATTCCTCAGTGTTCTAAAACATGAGATCGATTGAGGATAAAGAGAAAGTAAACCCCAGTCCTTACAGAGTCTATGTATGAATGAATTGCTTACCCATGAATGATTAGTCAGAACTAGGTTTAAAAAAAAACAACAATTTCATCATCCTCTAGTGTATAATGCTCACTTTATGTTTATGTTTATGAATGTATTTCTAAATATTGTACCACAAAATGAATAAAGTGAATAAGGGAAACATAGGCACATACTTGGAAACTTAGAAAGATTCTATATTGTTATACCATTGGTTTTTGTTTTCAAGAGGGCATTACCCATGATTCTTACAACTCTGATCTACTGCATTTCCTCTTTATTCCTGATAAATAAAACTGATCAAGTTATCCAAACTTGTATCCTAACAAATGTATTTGCTTAAAAATGTATACTGAATTCTGTAATTAATTACTTTTAATATTGCTCAAATAATTTTTCAAAAACTCCAAACATTCTCATGAGCTAGAATGTATAATACACACAAAAAATATGTATATATATTATTTCAGAGACAGTTGAGTGTTCACCTATCCTCTATTTACACAATAATAGTAAAATAATGGAATTAATGAGAAATTCACTCTCCTGTGATCAACACAGGACAGACTGCAGAGAGGGTATCATAGCTGAGACTTCAATGATTGAACAGTGATATTCTGGGACAAATATAATGGAGTTTTCTAGACAGGAAAATAGCAAGCTCAGAGGCCTGACCAAGATGTTATTTGTAAATATTGAAAATTGTAAGAGAGGTACTGATTTTGAGATTAAACATGAAAAGGGTTGGCTGTATATAGTGACATGTGAATGACACTCAGACAAGCAATACAAAGTTCATTCCAGTACAAAAAAAGAGGAAGTTGTATATGTGAGCCAGAGGGATAAGCCTATATTAGTTACCCATGAATGATTTAGTTAATTTCAGGATTATTTCTGATTTCTGTCTTTTCCTCCTTCAACAGGAACAGGAACAGAAGCCTAGAAAAAATGATTTAACAGAAAACAGAAAGTACAGGCATTTGCATCCACATGTGTACTTTTACTCCACTGAATTTGGCCAGAGTTATTCCACCCAAATTTAAGTACATGATTGTTACAGTGAAATGGGAGTTAATTGGGCAGTTCCAGTTGCCCAAGTCCTTATGGAACTGACTTTTCTTGAGATGTGACCAGACCCCTTAAGTGGATTTGTATCCATTTATGAAATTCACTAGGTGAGTTAGGCATCTATTATAAAGAGAACATTTTTTCTTTAACTTGAGTGATTTTTTCATGACACTTGATGATAATCTTTCTGTGAGTAGTCAAATAACAGTGAATACACCCAGAAAAGACTCATTTAAAGCTATAGACCCAAATGTTCAAACTACTGTTACGTCTTCCTTCCCAAAGCTGATCTTCAAGAGACTTCCCAGCAATTTAGGAACTAGAGAATTTTAGTATCTTTCCAATTATGACTTACGGGACATATATTTTTTACCTCAAAGCACTGTAATCTTATAAACTAGTTCTAGATTGTACACTGCATTGCCATGTATTTTAATGGAGAACATCATATTTGAAGAATCATATGTACATGAATATTGGCTCATCAAAGACTGGAGATATAGTCAGAAAACATGTTTGGCATATCTTCTTTTTGCCATACTCAATTAAAAGAAGCAGCATTATGTGAGAGAAATTTTGTCCCATGGATTCATGCATTATCAAAGCATAAGCACACCTATAGAAAGATATATTATCATGATTAAATGATCTTTCTATGCTTTTTTAAGTCACAGGTGTGTGTTTGTTCTCCTGTATTTGGGAAAAGATAAATCACATTTTATTATTGTATGTCATTCTGAGGTCCTTTAAAATTGGATCCACATTCACCTATGAAGGCTGATAGATCATCATCATACATACATTTGGAAGTGACCCTCTTCCTATTTAAGGTCATGCAGAGTCCAGAAATGGGGAATGTGATTATTGAACAAGCCATAAAATTTAGGAAAAGCATCTGGCCTTTGAGGCTTTTTTTTTTGACATTAAGCTGTGTGGTGTTACAAAAGACCCACAAAAGCCTACACAATTCTGAGCACAAAGAGCAATACCTGGGGGATTAATATATAAGAGCTCAATCTATATTACAGAGACATAATGATAAAAGCAGCGTGGTATTGGCATGAAACAGACTTGTAGATCAACAGAAGAAAATAGAAGACCCAAACATGAGTGCACACAATTGCATTCACCTGAAATTTGACAAAGAACACACACCTGAGGTAAGACAATATCTTTAAAAATGATGTTGGCAAAATTAGATATGTATATGGAGAAGAATAAATTACCCATCCAAAATGTCTATTATAATCAAAGGGGAAAGAAAACCCTTCCATGACACAAATAGGGTCAAAGAATTCATCTCCAAAAAACCAGCCCTTCAGAGAGTTCTGGAAGCAATATAAAGAGCTGAAGAACAGGAGGCCCCCGCTGAGAAAGGGAGTCCTTCCATATAGTGACAAACCCCTGAGAGCTATCCAGACATGGTGGACTGCAACCTTAGCAGCAGGGTCCCCCAACACTCATCTTTCACTAATAACTTTAAATATTAATGGACTGAACTCCCCAGGCAAAAGACACAGACTAGGTGAATGGATTAAGAAAGAAAACCCATCCTTTTGTTGTCTGTAAGAAACTCATCTCACTTTCAAGGACAGGCACTATCATAAGGTGAAAGGATGGAAAAAATATACCAGGCAAATGGTACTAAGAAAAAAGCAGGCCTTGCAATTCTAACACCTGATAAAATGGACTTTAAACTAAAACTAATCAGAAGCAATAAAGAGGTCCACTTCATTCTGCTCAAAGGAACAATAAACCAAGAAGATATTACAATCATGAATATATATTCACCTAATTCTGGTGCACCCAACGTCATAAAAACAGTACTACAGGACTTTAAGACCCAGGTTAATCCCACCTCATTAATAGGAGGGGACTTCAATACCCCATTGTCTCCATTAGATAGGTTAACAGGACAGAGAATTTACAGAGACATCTGAATTAAACAATACCATCTATCAAATGGACCTAACACACATCTATGGAATATTCCACCCAAGCACCAAAGAATACACTTTCTATTCAGTGCCCCATGGAACCTTCTCTAAAATCGACCATATACAGGGGCACAAAACAAACCTCAACAAATACAAAAAGATTGAAATAATTCCATGTGTTCTATCAGACCACAATGCAATAAAGCTTAAAATCAACAATGGAAGAAACCCTTTTCAGCACATGAACACATGGAGATTAAACAACACACTCCTGCATGATGAATGGGTCAAAAGAGACATTAAGAAAGAAATAAAAGTATTCCTGGAATTAAGTGAAAAGGACAATACAACATGACAAAACCTCTGGGACACACTGAAAGCAGTCCTAAGAGGGAATTTTATAGCTCTAAGTGCCTACATTAAAAAATTAGAAAGAGCCCAAATGAATGACCCAACACTGCAACTCAAGATGCTGGAAAGTCAAGAACAAAGGAAACCCAAACCCAACAAAAGAGAGGAAATA
>NW_008341874.1:1001709-1002628 GCF_000622305.1 Nannospalax galili | reverse complement strand
ACCACTAGCCCAATTAACCAAAAGAAAGAAAGAGCACCTCCAAATCAACAAAATCAGAGATGAAAGAGGAAACATCACAACACATTTTTAATGGAATACATTAAAAACCTATATGCTACTAAATTTGAAAATCTAAAAAATGGACAAATATCTAAAGGCATGGGAACCACCAAAACTAAACCAAGAAGGGATTAAGAGTTTAAACAGACTCATAACACAAAAAGAAATTGGAATAGTAATACAAAACCTCCAGACTAAAAAAAGCCCAGGGCCAGATGGATTTACAGCAGAATTCTATCAGACATTCAAAGAAGATCTGCATCCAATACTACTTGATTTATTCAAAAAGATATAAATGGAGGGAGAACTTCCAAATCCCTTCTAAGAAGCCAGAATCACTCTAATACCAAAGCCAGGTAAAGATACAATAAAAAAAAAAATCTATAGACCCATATCCTTAATGAACACAGATGGAAAAATTCTTAACAAAATGCTTGCAAACCACATACAGACACACATCAAAAAGATCATCCACCATGATTGAGTTGGCTTTATCCCAGAGATGCGGGGATGGTTCAATATATGTAAGTCAATAGACATCGTAAATCATATAAATGGGCTCAAAGATAAGAACCACATGGTCATCTCAATATATGCAGAGAAAGCCTTTGACAAAATTCAACATGCATTTATGTTCAAAGTCCTAGAGGGAATTGGACTGGAGGTAACATACATCGACATAATTAAAGCCATATATAGCAAACCCACAGCCAACATGACTCTAAATGGAGAAAAACTAGAAGCATTCCCACTGAAATCAGGAACCAAACAAGGATGTCCTTTATACCCACTTCTCTTTTCATATTACTTGAAACTCTTGCAATAACAATAAGACAAGAGAAGGAAATTAAAGGAGAAC
>NW_008341874.1:988367-998879 GCF_000622305.1 Nannospalax galili | reverse complement strand
TCACCAGAAGGGCAAGTAGTGGGGAATGGCTGGGGGTGCCAACAACATAGCCGACAGTAGCAGGGATATCAGAGTATAAGGGCTCTAGTGGGGCCCGGAAGCTATGGGAAGCTTACCATTGACCATTGACATCTATCTGATGACTTTATATCCATGCTCAGATACCAAGGAGCTCAGAAAGTAACCAGCTGTGACTAGTACTAATCAGATATATAGAGATTAGAAACACATGTGCATCTTAGTGTCAATTGCATTAAAAATGAATTTTTCTGTATGAAACTGTGTATTTTAATAATGAAATGGAGATCTTTTTAAAGTTTAAAAAAAAAATCAGTACTGATGACTTTATATCCATGCTCAGATACCAAGGAGCTCAGAAAGTAACCAGCTGTGACTAGTACTAATCAGATATATAGAGATTAGAAACACATGTGCATCTTAGTGTCAATTGCATTAAAAATGAATTTTTCTGTATGAAACTGTGTATTTTAATAATGAAATGGAGATCTTTTTAAAGTTTAAAAAAAAAATCAGTAGTCCATGACTATAAAAAAGAGATTAGCAGGAACTCAGTGATAGTGGGCAACTTTAATACCCACTTTCTTCAATATACAGGTCAACTGGACAAAGAATAAGCAGAGAAACATCTTAATTAAGTGACATTCTATATGAAATGAACTCAACAGATATATACAGAATATTCCACCCAACCACCAAAGAATACATTTTCTACTCAGCAGCTCATGGAAGATATTCTAAAACTGACCACATACTCAGACACAAAACAAATCTCAACAAACAAAAAAAAAATTGAAATAAGTCCATGCCTTCTATCAGACCCCAGTGCAATAAAGCTTATAATCAACAGCAAAAGAATCTCTAGTAAATACACAAATTCATGGAGATTAAACAACATGCTCCTGAGTCATGAATGGGTCACAGAAGAAATTAAGAAAGAAATAAAAGTATTCCTGAAACTAAACATAAATGAGAACACAACACAACAAAACCTGGACACCCTACAAGCAGTCCTAAGAGGGAAGTTTATAGCTTAGTGCCTGTGGTCACCACTAGCGGCGGCTGCTCCTCTGTTCTCATGGGTGCTGCTCCTTCATTCTCACGGGTGTAGAGGCTGCTCCTCCGCTCACCCTGGGCTGAGGCCACTCTTCTGCTCACCCGGTGCTGCCTTTTGTCGTCGCTGCTTCTGCTCAGTCCCGGAACCAGGGCTGGTGAGGAGACTGTGTCAGTGGAGCCACATTCAGACACAGGAGACCAGGTTCAGTGACACAGGTCTGCTTCATTGCAGGAAAGCACAAGCTTATATAGGGGTAGTGGTCCAATCACAGCACAGCAAGTAGGATACCTTATTAGCATAACAGGTTTAGCATCCTATCACAGTACAGCAAGTAGGATACCTTATTAGCATAAGAGGTTTAGCATCCTTTAGCATAACAGACATGCCTCATTAGCATACTGTGTTTCAGATTACAGAGCCTGGATACCTGGAAACCAAGTGACCCTGACTGTTGCAATATCTAAGTGTTGCAATTTTGGATTCCAGGGGTGCTGATTAGGGAGTGGCAAGGTCTAGGCATCAGTCTCATGATCTGCCAATGGGAGCAAATGTCACAAGGTGTTTCTTGGACTCCAGCAGTCCGACCATTGCCTCAGGCCTGCTGTATGACTGCAATAAGACCTTCACCCTAGGCTCAAGCCTGTCTCCCACAAGTGCCTACATTATAAAACCAGAAAGAGCACATGTAAACTACTTGACAGTACAACTCAAGAATCTGGAAAGGCAAGAACAAACCATCCCCAAACCTAGTAGACAAGAAGAAATAACAAAACTCACAGCAGAAATCAATGAAATAGAAACAAAGAAAATTGTACAAAAATTAATGAATCTAAGAGCTGCTCCTTTGAAAGGTTAAACAAGATAGACAGACCCTTAACTTAGAAAGAAAGAGAAAATCCAAATTAACAAAATCAGAGGTGAAAAGGGAAACCACAACAGACACAAAAAAAAGTTCAAAACATTGTAAGGGAATATTTTTTAAATCCATTAAATTTGAGAACCTAAAAGAAATGGATGAATTCCTAAAATCACGGCCACCACCAAAGTTAAACCAAGAGATCAACAGCCTAAACAGACCAATAACAAATAAGGAAATTGAAAAGGAGCTCTGCATCCAATACTACTTAATTTATTCAAAAAAATAGAAATGGAGGGAAAACTTCCAAATTCCTTCTACGAAGACAGCATCACTCTCATACCAAAGCCTGGTAAAGATACAACAAAAAAAGAAAACTATAGACCCACATCCTTAATGAACATAGATGCAAAGATACTCAACAAAATACTTGCAAACTGCATACAGACACACATCAAAAAGATCATCCACAACGATCAAGTCAGCTTTATTCCAGAGATGCAGGAATGGTTCAGCATACATTAAGTCAATAAATGTAATAAAACATACATATGGACTTCAAGACAAAAGCCACATGGTCATGTCAATACAAGCAGAAAAGGCATTGGACAAAATCCAACATGTATTCATAATAAAAGTCCTAAAAGGAGTTGGTCTGGAGGGAACATATCTCAACATAATTAAAACTGTATACAACAAACCCATAGCCAACATCATCCTAAATGGAGAAAAACTGGAAACATTCCCATTAAAATCAGGAACCAGAAAGAGTTGTCTACTATCTCCATTCTATTTCAATATACCACTTGAAGCCCTTTCTAGAGCAATAAGACAAGAGAGGGAAATTAAATGAGTACCAATTGGAAAAGAAGAGGTCATATTATCCCTTTTTGAAGATAATATGATAATATACATACAAGATCCCCAAATTCCACTGGAAAACTGATAGAATTAATGCCTTCAGTAAAGTGGCATGATACAAAATTAACTTACAAAAAACAGTAGCCTTTCTATATACCAATAACAAGCAATCAGAAAAAAACACTCTAGGAAATCTTCCCATTCTCAATAGGCTTTAAAAAAATAAAATATTTAGGAATAAACCTAACCAAAGACATTGAAAATCTCATCAATGAAAATTTCAAAACTCTAAAGAAAGAGATAGAGGAAGGCACTAGGAGATGGAAAGACCTACCATGTTCATGGATTGGTACAACCAATATTGTGAAAATGACTATCTTACCAAAAGCAATTTATAGATTCAATGCAATCCCAATCAAAATATTCATGACATTCTTCCAGGGCTTGACAAAATCATCCTAAAATTCATATGGAATCATAAAAGACTTGAGGTAGCCAAAGCATTCTTGAGCAAAAAGAACAATGCTGGGGGGATCACCATACCAAATCTCAGATTATATTACAGAGCTATAGTCATAAAAACAGCATGGTACTGGCACAAAAATAGACATGTAGATCAATGGAACACAATAGGAGACCCAAACATGAGTTCATATAATTTCAGCCACCCGATATTCAACAATGGTGCTAAGAACATGCAATGGAGGAAAGATAGCATCTTCAACAAATGGTACTGGCAAAACTGGATCTCCACCTGCAGAATAATGAACCTTGACCCTTATCTTTCACCATGCACAAAAGTCAACTCCAAATGGATCAAAGACCTCAATATAAAACCTGAAATTCTGGAAACTGCTAGAACAAAACATAAGCAGCACCCTCCAAGATATAGGCATAAGAAAGGACTTTCTAAGCCAGACACCAGCTGCTCAGGCACTAAGGTCAACAATCTATAAGTGGGACCTCATTAAATTACAAAGTTTCTGTACAGCAAAAGAAACAACTAAGGAAGGGAAGAGAAAACCCACTGAGTGGGAGAAAATAACTCACCAGATACACATCCAACAGAGGATTAATATCCAGAATATACAAAAAACTCAAAAAAGAAAGAAAAAGATAACTGACCCAATAAAAAGATGGGTGATAGATCTAAACAGAGTTTTCAAGTGAAGAAATAAAAATGGCTAAGAAGCACCTTAAAACGTGCTCAACATCCTTAGTAATTAGAGAAACGCAAATCAAAACCACTTTAAGATTTCATCTTACCCCAGTCAGATTAATCAAGATCAAGAGAACGAAGACTTCAAATGCTGGAGATTATGTGAAGAAAGAGCAATGCTCATTCATTGCTGATGGGAATGCAAACTCGTGCAACCACTATGGAAAACAGCAGTGAAACCACTATAGAAAACTAAAAATGAGCCTATCATATGATCCAGTGATACCACTCTTGGCATATACCCAAAGGATTCATCATACTGTAGAGATACCTGTACATCCATGTTTGTTGCTGCTCTCTTCACAATAGATAAGAAATGGGAACAACCTAAATATCCTTCAACTGATGAACTGTTAATGAAAATGTGGTACATCTCCTAAATGGAGTTCTATTCAGCAGTAAGAAAAGTTGAAATTATGACATTTGTAGGTAAATGGATGGAGCTAGATAGTGTTATGTTAAGTAACACAAATGCAGAAAAGCAAATGACATATGTTTTCCCTCATTTGTGTATTATAGTACCAATCCCTTATATGTAAGTATATAAAATCTGAAGGCAAAAATGTGGTACATCTCCTAAATGGAGTTCTATTCAGCAGTAAGAAAAGTTGAAATTATGACATTTGTAGGTAAATGGATGGAGCTAGATAGTGTTATGTTAAGTAACACAAATGCAGAAAAGCAAATGACATATGTTTTCCCTCATTTGTGTATTATAGTACCAATCCCTTATATGTAAGTATATAAAATCTGATGTAACATCAGGAGCAAGGTAAAGGCAAAATATAGAAGGCAAAAGTAAAGGAAAAGAAACAACCTGAAAGGGGGATAGTAGGGAATAGATGTTACCTTAGGGAGGTGGAAAAAATGGGAGTAATTGACGGGGAGGAGAGGAGTGAAGGACACACAAGGGACCATAGTGTGAGGGCGAGGAAAGTCAGGAATGGAAAGATGACAGGTGTCAGGAGGTACTGCGGGGATAACGGGGCACTGTGAATAGGAAGGGGGAGGAGGGACGCTGGATGGGAGAAAAGAGACTAGAGATGAGTGAATCTCTGGGGGGGCGGGGCTAAGAAAACTAGAGAGAGAAGTGATGCCCTAGAAACCCTATGAGAAATGCATGTAGAGTGTATGAACATTAATGCATATGTATATCTAGGAGCTGCTTGGAAGGGAAAGCAGTGCCAGATAGAAGAGACCTCCCTTAGATCAACAAACATGTCATACAGCACTTATCAAAGAAGCTTCTTTTTGCAACAGATTGAGGCTACTGCAGAGTCAAACATCTGGTCAGGCATAGAGAACATACACCTGGTAGATGCCCAGTACTAGGTGAAACATCTTCTGTTGAATCTCTACAACCAAGTCCCACTGAACATAACAGAATAAGGGGTAGAGGGAGGGCTAATGCACCCCTCGACACTCACCCATGGGGCTTCCATGTATATCAGAATTCAATACACACAGAAGGCCTCAACTAGCCAAGTTTTGGAGAATAAGAGAGTGTAGAGTGTAGGATGGGACTCCTATAAGGAACCTCACCCACTCACAGCTCAGGGACCATTGTGGAAGAGGAGGCAGAAAGATTGTAAGAACCAGGGCTGGCTCATGAACGTAAGGAGGTGGAGGCTTCTAGGCCACTGGAGGCTTGCTCAGGTGTGCCTGCCTCATTGGTGGCATCAAATGTGAGACCCATGTCAGCTCAATTAAACAAGGGCCCAAAGGGGAGTTGAGAAATAGGTGGCAGGCCAGCACTGGATTGAGAACTATTTAAGACTGATTGCATAGAGAGTATGACTTACGTACAACCACTGGATGGGCTGACTAGACTCCAGTGGACGCATTTACACTGAAGGACATTTGAGTACAAACACCTGAATGAATAGGACTCAGCATGTATGGCAGAGTGCACAGGGTTTGGTGGGGGAATAAGAGAAGGTATGGATGGGGCAGGTGATTGGGATGTGAGTGGGAAATATTGCATGAAATTTTAAAAGTTCAATAAAAAGAAGTTAATATGAGCAAATTCTCAGAGGCCTGAAAGCCTGTTTTGTTATGTCCATGCATCAGCCCTGTTTCTTAAAATCTTTCCACCCCTAATTCTGTCCCTGTGCCATGGGTGAGTGAGATTTAATATAGGAGTCCTACCCAGGGGCATGTCATTGCCAGAGTTTTCTTATGGTCTCTTGTTCCTGGTGCTATTGGACAAACCATATAACACATCTTTATCTGAATTTTTCATAGTTTATATCTTGGGTAGAGGAAATAGAGTAACTTACAAAGGCGAACACCCAGCACCCCACACCTGGCACCCCATTCCACTCTGTGGCTCAGTAGCCCGCCATTCCAGATTGCTTCTGCACCCCACCCACAGTCTCTTTTAGCTTTTTCCCATGCCTCATGGGCCAGCAGTCTCGCCCCAGGTCAGTAAATGTCCCCTCTTGTGTCCACATGGGCGAGACACCAGGCCATTTTTCTGCACCACCTGCTTCCAAGATGGCGCCAATGCTCCTCCCTCTGTGACTAAATCTCCGAAGCTCCCTCCGCATGCTAACTCTCCGCAGCCAATTCTCCATAGCAGGCTCCACCCCTTGGAAGAATAGTTACCTATCAGGACACACTACACTCCTTCCTCCAGCTCTGACAATCTTTCCGCCAATCATCCGCTGAGGTGCCTGAGCCTTGGAGGGGGTGACAGATGTAGCACAATCTCTCTTGTATCATGGTGAGATAGTGACTTCTTGGGCCTCCCCATTACTCGTTATCAAGCTGTGGCTATTGATCTATCTCAGTGGTGTTTCTTCTACTGTAAAGACAAATGGAAGGAAGTAGACACATCTAAACAAACATGAATGTAAATACAAGTGCCTAGAGGATATCCCAGTAATTGTACTATATTCATTTAACAGTATACTTGTAATGGCTTCCCCACTGGGGCCTGTAGCCTTTCTTGACACAGGGGGTTAACCTGGTCTACAGCACCAGATGTGTGTTCCACCCCTAGGAGCGGGCTTTATCCAACTAGAAATTTGTCAGTTGTATGTATGTTAGTTGAGACATTATTGCACTTGCAGGCATTGCTTGGCATGTCCATAGTGTGTAGCACATGGGATCCATTGCTGAGTAGAATCATAGGGGATCCTTCCTTCCCCAACCATCTGTATAACGCCTTCTGGCACTATGAACGTCATCCATCCAGTGGCATGGAGTTTTTTACTTAGTCTTAGCTCCATCTTTTCTTTTCCTCCCATGCTCACAACATGCAGTGTCTTCAGGGACATCCTTACCAACCTTTTCAGAATGCAACCAACATTAGTGGCAATGGCCTTAGTGAATTTGAGGACCTCTAGGATCTCTCTCTGACCAACAGCTCATAGAGGGGCAACCCACCCCTGGTACTGTAGATTTTATAAACAGTTGTATAGTTTGGGAGCCTCTTTTTTTATCAAACCCAACTATAAAACTCCTAAGAATCTTACAGCTATAGCTGGCCTTTGTTTCTCAGGTATCTTTCAAATGGGTTTTACATCTGTAAAACACCTAAAGGAAAGTTAACATCATATATTAAATCAATCATAGACAAGGTTTAACACAGCATGGAAAGGTTTTATCCATTCTTATTAACTATTTTCTCCATAGGTCTTTGTTAGGTACTGTGGGAGACAGGCTTGAGCCTAGGGTGAAAGTCTTAATGCAGCCATACAGCAGGCCTGAGGCAACAGCCCGACCACTGGAGCCACAAGGAATGCCTTGTGATATTTGCTGCCATTGGCAGATCAAGAGACTGATGCCTAGAGCTCGCCAGTCCCTAATCACCACCCTTGGAATCCAAATTGCAACACTTAGATATTGTAACAGTCAGGGTCATGTGGTTTCCAGGAATCCAGGCTCTGTAATCTGAAACCCAGTATGCTAATGAGGCATCCTACCCACTCTTCTGTGATAGGACGCTAAACCTGTTATTCTAATGAGGTATCCTGTTTGCTGTGCTGTGATTGGACCACTACCCTATATAAGCCTGTGCCTTCCTGCAATAAAGCAGACCTGTGTCACTGAACCTGGTCTCCTGTGTCTGAATGCAGCTCTGCTGACACAGTCTCCTCACCAGCCCTGGGGTCCACGACCGGGAAGAATCAGCGATGACAGGAAGCAGCACAGGATGAGCAGAAGAGCAGCCTCAGCCCAGGGCAGGCAGAAGAGTGGTCTCAACACCCATGAGAATGAAGGAGCAGCACCCATGAGAATGGAGGAGTGGCCGCCGCTGGCAGTGACCACAAGGTACCATAGCATGGGTAAGAGGCATTAATTTGGTTAGTTCTTTACTATCTTTAGTTATCCCTTGGGAGTCATTCCACATTCTGGGGATCTTGCATGGAGTCTCTTTGTATTCCTTTATCTTTGATACACATACAGGTGTTGGCTCCAGTTGCCTGACCCTGCACTGGGCTAAAGAGGCAGGGGTTTTCTCTTGTCCCTACTGCACCTGTTGGTTCTCTGAGTCAGGCAGGCCCTGTGTCTGCCTCCTGACTGTAGCCATATCTGTCCTTTCTCCATTGACCATACCTGACTGCTGGGGGATAACTTGGTGGGAAAAACTGCCTCCACCCTTAGTATAACCTTTATCAGGAGAGAAATGCACCTTATTCAATCTTTGGGGATACTTAACCACCCCTGGGACAGTTTTTATCCTTTAAATACCTTTTGTAAACTCTTCTTCTTGTTGTTTTCAATCAATTTTTTCTTTGGGAATTTGGGCTCAACATAAGTCTTGCCACATTTGACTTCGAGTGACCCAAGGGGACCATTTCTTCAGTCTGGTCTTTTTTATGTCTCTTATAGGGTGTTCTGTTATTTTACAGACACATTTTACATGCTGGTCAGAATCATTTAGATTTGCCAAAGCCTCTATCACTTCACAAAGATCCTGTCCCATTAAAGGGATTAGTAAAATCATTAAAGCCCCATACCATTCTTGAGGTTCCAGTTGAATTAAGTTTTCCTTCATATCTCTGGTGAACACAGTCTTATCTGGCCAGTGAACCAGACATCATATATTGCTTTCCTCATACCTAGCTTTCTCAGTAATACCTGCCCCTCCTTTATAGTCCTCCAGCCCCTGCTTAATCATGTTAGCCTCCCTTGGTGACAACCATGTATCTTTAATGCCTTCAACCAGCCATCCCATTAAGGACTGCTCCCCCTTGCATTGGCCTAGGTTGAACAGCCTATATCGCAAGGAAGGATGGATGGTTATATAACTCAGCTGTGAAGCTTCTGAAGAACTTAGACTGATGTAATTTTCTCCTATGTTCCATACTCTCACAAGCCACGTGGCTAGGGGCTCTCTGATTGCTTGCTTGTAAGTTTTTCCTAGTTTTAACAGTTTTAGTATGGAATATTTCCTAGCTACAGCACCGTTAGCTTCTTTTTCCTTTTGTATCAAGGGTTGAATCTGAGAGGCAGCTTTAGCTACTTTTATTTTTAGGTCATTTTCCTTTTTACTAATATCTGTCTCCTCCTCTGAGTCCTTGGACCTTACACAAGTTAAAGTGTCCTGCTTTTTTTTTTTCCTCCCAAGCTCTGCAACTGATCTGCCAGGACCTCCCTGCCTTTTCATCTTCCCCTGCCTGGGGCACATCTTTATTATGCAAAGTGGCCATGCTCCCTCTCTGGGCGCTCTATTTGGGGGAAAAAGGTTTTCTAGCCTCTGAATAACCTTTAACAAATCTTCACATACCTGCAACATACTCCCACATTTACAACATAGCTGTGGCCCATGCTTCTGCGTGACTGGCCTCTTTTTTAGTTACAAATTTTATAATCCATTGTATAACCCATGTGACTATCCCTAACCCCATTAAGCGTATGGGTTTTGATTGCCTTCTCTCCTGGGTTCCTGGCAGCTGCTCCTGGATTTGGGAATCAGAGCCCAGCTGACCTGCCACAGAGGCAGCAGGAACAGCGCTGCTTTCCCAGACCCACATTACCAAGGCTGTGGTTCATTTATCTGGGCCGGACTATGCCTGTTTTGTTGCCAGAGTTCTCTCTGGGTCTCTTGCACTATCAGGCAAACCATATAACATATCTTTATGTGCATTTATTATTATTGTGGAAGGGGAGAGGAGTGACTTACAAAGAAATGATTACCCAGTGCCTAGCTCCGCACACAGCTCTGCACTGAGGCTCAAAGCCCACCATATCAGATCACTCCCATGGCACACCCATGTCACCACTAGCTTTTTCCCACACCCCAGGGGCTAGCAGTCTTGCCCCAAGTCCATCAGTGCTGGGCCAGTCTGTCCTTGAGTACACCTGGCTGCTGCGCATTCACCAGACTCACTCAAGTTTGGTTCCCAGAACCCATCCTGGGTGGATCACAATCAACAACAGCTTCAGGGGTTCCAGTGCCCACTTCTGGACTCCACGGGTACTCACACATGTGTACACACACACACACACACACACACACACACACACACAAATCATAGGGAAAAACAGATC
>NW_008341874.1:935640-988307 GCF_000622305.1 Nannospalax galili | reverse complement strand
TTGTGGGTCCCCACAAAAGACAAAGTAACACAGAACAGCAGCAAACTCCACACAGCCAATCACAATGACTACTTCAAGACAACACAACAACACAACGAGAACACCTAGGCTGGCCAGCTTACCTCCCCGGTACTCGGGTTGTCCCCGGCGTGATGCAGCTGATCTCGGTGGGACCTCCAAATGAAGAATCGCGCTCAACACACAGGGACAAAACCAAGTTTCGGGATGCAAAAGCAAGAGGAATTTATTCATACACAGGCGCCTGCGGACGCAGAGTCCCGCTCGGGTCAGGACTTGCGTGCCGGGCTTAGTTTGGGGGGGCTTTTTATAGAGCAGAAGCAAGGTACAGAAGCAGATGCATGGTTACAAGATTATTATTAGTGCATTTCAATGGGTACAAGGTATGAGGAAACAGTATTGCCAAATTCAGAGGGGGCTATGGGTGAAACTGATTGTTATCGTTAACTTCCCAGTAGGGGCTGTTATCACTAACTTCCCGGTAGGGGCCTCAGGGTGGTGGCAGGTGGTCCGACTGCAAACGTCCTATCTTCCACTGCTAGTTTCACAAGACCTGGGTTAGAATCTTGGCTTATCGAATGGCTGATTACAGTTCTTTTTCTAAAATGGCCTTCCTGCTGTCAGTCGGGTCCTTCACCTACCTTAGGGAAAAATAGATCTACTATAATATACAGCTATCCTACTTTGGTTTGATTTGGGGGTTTGTTTTGTTGTTGTTAGGTTTTGGGGTGGGATGTTTGGGGAAAATTTTTGGTTTCTTGGTTTGGGGGAGTTTGGGGGGGATTTTGGTAGGTTTTTTCTGGTGCTGCAGATTGAACCTAGGGCTTCACACACACTGTATCTCAGTCCCAGCTATCCCACTTCTGGGTATATTTCCAAAAAAAAAATGAAGTCCACACCACAAAGAGATACCAGTACAGAAATGTTTGGATAATAACTAAGCTGTGTAATCAGGCTACATGACCATCAGTGGGTGTGGGTGAATGAATAAATAAAATGTGCTGTACACATATAATGGGGTATTATTTGACCAAAAGAATGGTAAAACCTGTCATTTACAGAAAAAAGTAGATGGCACTGTAAGACAATGCGTTAAATGGCATAGCCCAGGCACAGAAAAAGAAGTACTGCACGTTCTCTCTCATATAAAGAAGCTTTAAAAAAAATGATGTGACTTTAAATTACTAGAGTTAGGAAGGGTGAGGAGAGGTGGATAAAGAAGGCTGGCTTTATTACCATTGAAATCTACCCAATGACTTTATAGACATACGCAGGTGCCAAGGATCCTAGTGCAACCAATTATGACTAGTAATAATCAGATACATACAGATTAGAGATGCTGCGCCAACATCTCAGTGTTAGTAGCAATAACGAGTCTTTCTGTAAGAAACAGTATATTCTAAAATGAAATGGAGATCTTTTTTAAAGGTTGTGACAAACTCATTCAATTTTATGTCTTACAGGGTTATACTGAGTTCAATATTGTATAACTGTATTAATTCAACTGCGAACCTAAAAATTTTATAGCCACTTTTGAAAAAGCTGTATCTTGCTCTGGAAACTATTACTGAGCATATTTAAAGCTGTAATGATATGCTTCTTCTAAAAAAATATTTTTTAAAAAAATGTAAAATAAAACCAAACATTTCAAGGGCAAAATACTAAAAGCCAGGAAATAATGGTCATATTTGATCTCTTTTATGAAATATGAGTCAACTATATCCACAGTTATCCACTGAGCTAATACAAGATTAGCTTCCTAACACTCTGCTGTGTCCTGGGTACTGAGAAGTGCACATAGACATAAACACAGACACAGATACATCTTTTTAAATACTCAGGATTATGCATCAACAAAACTTTTTATTACTTAGACATGCTAATACACGTCTGAAAGCGTAGTTTTCATGAGTGACAACTATAATGTAAGTTTCATTCTGGGGGGAGTGATGAGCACAGCTAAAGATAAAAGCTGACTTGAATCTGTGAGTGAGGGAAAAGTCCTATACACAGGTTCCACTCAGTATTATTATTTTCCTTGACCAAATCAGGAAAATAGATCAGATTTAGATCAGCTGGCACAATTCTTGCCTGGCATGTACAAAGCTCTAGGTTCAAACCCCAGCATCACATAAACCCAGGGTGGTACACATTTGAAATTCAGTGCTTGGGAGGGGGAGGTGGAAGGTAAAGGTTCAATATCATTGTGGAAAAATTTACAGCCAATTTTGAAAGAGATGCATCTTAGCTCTGGAAATTGTTATTGAATATGTCAATGCTGTTGTAATGAAATGCTTCTTCTAATTATGTGGTTATTAAATAAATAATTTTTTAAAAAGAAGGCTGGTTTTATCAGCATGTCACTATCCTGAGCCCCCAAATTAATGAAAACCCATTGTCTTATAAGCTGGATGCTACTTGTTTGCAAAGGTTAAAGCTTGGATGTTGACAACCCCGTGTTCCCAGCTGCCAACTACCAAAATATCACTTAGTCCCAGCAAGTAAAATGGAGGCTCTAGGCTGCCTCAATCTTGTCCTGAAGCCACGTTAGTACACCAGATGGTTTTGAGGCCATTCCAATTTCATTATAATATTAAAACATGCCCACCAGTGCTATGGACAGATGCAACCTTGCCCAAATTAGGAAAGAAAAGGGATAGCACCCTGATTTCTCCATGGAGATTTCTAAGGAAATTTCTCTTTTCCATGAAGAGTCCTGATGATAGCATTCATACCACACCCCTCAGAACCCAGCCCTAAAACTCCAAACCCCAGACCTACTTAGGGACAATGTGCCTTGAGAGCATGAGCTTCTCTTTTCTACTCATTGATCACAATAAAATCTCCTGCCTGCTCCTAAAACTGTTAAGTTACTTGCAAAAAGTATTGAGTAAAAAAAGAATCTACAGATTCAGTAACAAGTGTATGCTGTATGCATGTGTTAAGGTATCACAATGGACACCATTCATGTGCACAATTAATACATGTTAACCAAAATAAAATATTTTAATAAATAAATGAATAAAAACTTGGGCTTTACTTTCCAAGGAGCCCAGTTTCCAACCTAACTGAGTAACTGGACTTTAGCAACTTGGGAACTCACAATGCGGTTAATGTACCTCATCCACAGAGTCTTCCTGTGAGATTTTTTTCACATTAATATCCCCATCTTTTGGGGGAGATCTTTTTTGAGACAGCATCCCCCAGTAACCCCAGCTGGCCTGGAACTCACTATTTAGACCAGGCTGGCCTTGAACTCACAGAGATCCACCTGCCTCTGTCACCCAAGTGCTGGGATTAAAGGCGTGCACCACCACGCCCGGCAATACCCCCATCTTTAACATTATGAACATTAGAAACATTGTCTTTGTATGTCAATAAACTGATTCCTCCTTTGAGCACCTCCTTTCCACCAGATTCAACAATGCAAGTGGACTAAGTACATTCTCTTACTGAGAGCAGAAACATGACGTGTAAGCCGTGCTATCCAGTGGTATCCACAGCACTCCTAAGTCTTGGCCCAGCTTTGCCCATAGCTGGGGCCTCTCTGTCTGAACCTGGCCATTGTTTATTCAAGAGACATTTCTGGTAGTTACTTCATGCTGCATTCTGCATCAAGAAAAGAGACTAGAAAAAAAAAAAAAACCTGCCCTCCAGAGCTCAATGGATAACGTGTTTGCTGTGCAAGCATGAGAACCTGAGTTCAGATTCCTAGCACCTACTTTTGTTTTAAATCCAGGCTCAGTAGTATACATCTCTAATCCCAGTACTGGGAGGCAGAGACCAAAGGAACCCTGCAGCTCACTGGCCAGCCAATCTCACTGAATCAGGCAAACTTCAGGTTCAGTGAAAGTCTCTGTCTCACAAAAATGGTGGAGAGTGATAGAGGAAGACACATGATGTAGACTTCTGCCCTCCACATGTGCACACATGGATATGGACACACACACACACACACACATACACACACACACACACCACATACAAAGACAGAGAAAAGATGAAGAACAATAGGAGAAGATACCCAACATCAACCTCTGGCGTCTCCACACATGCACAGGCGCACACTCTCACACACACACACATACACACCACATACATATACATGCATGCACAAACACAAAATTTTTTAAATTTTAAAGCTACCCCCATGGAGTGGTTTCTGCCCTTTAACCCTTTAAACTGGCACTGCCATGATCCCCACCAGAAGCCCAAGTTCCCAGAAAACCTACATACTCTGTCACGACAGTGAGTCATACTTGCTGCCCAGCTTACAAATGTCCAAATTACCCCAGTTTCATTCCTTCTAAGAGCTATTACCCCAAACTTCTTGGAATTACTAGGGAACTTTTTTTGTTAGGTTTTGTTAGAGGATTCTGAACTATATGGTTTTTAACCAAGAAACATTCATAAATATTTCTGAGATTTGAGCACTGTACTGAGCCTTATGGTACTGTTGACACAAAAACATGGCTCTTACCTCAAAGGCAATAAGAGATAGTATATTCTGGAGCCAAATAGAAGTAACCATGGCCCAGGAACATAGATTTATGTCATGTCAAATTCCATGTTCCATTATGGCAGAAATTTTGTACTAGTATTAAAGGCATGCACCACCCACCACTCCTGGCTCATGAGAATTTTATAGCAGTAAAACAAAAAAAGTCGTAAGTCACACTTTTCAAATACATTGGTGGGGTCCATCCAGTGGGCAGATTACAGCAAAGCAGGGAATTTCTGCTAGGGTCTCAGGTGCTATCTGGTGACATTGTTTGCTTTGGGGTTGGTGAAAGCCAGTGGTCTGTTTATACATTCCAAAATGACTTAACTAATAGTCACAAAGACATCAGTCAGGTACAGAGGTGGCAATGAGTGGTTATTAAGGAAGATAAGATGGGCCAAGGTAATCTGTAATTAGTCTCTGCACCTGCAGCATTCCAATTTCACAATCGCTGAATTTCTAATCAATCAATTAGCCTTTGAAGAATGTGTGGCTTCTTTATGGGGACTTTAGTTCACAACACCAAGGAAGCTGTTAAGGCTCCTGCACATTAGATACTGATGGGTCGGTGTGTAATACAAATTCAATAACAGCCATAACCTTCTGAATGGAATTTCCTTAGAGCTGCCTCTTCCTTCTTCCCATCAGGTCTGAAAATTTATTTCTGTGACCTAGTTATCTCATTCTTAGTCTGCTTCAAATCTTCCTAGCCTACCCATGAATGGGCTGAATTAAGCAGTCCAACACTTAGCACTTAAGAAACAAATGAAGCTCATTCATCATTCACTGAGCACTTGAATGAAAAGAGGGAAACTGAAATGGCACAAATTCCCCAGCCTCTTTTTGGATTACCCTGGATCCCATGAGGAAGACTGTGCCAGCCTCGGATCAAATGTGCTTATGAAGACCTGCTGAATAAGAAATGCTGGGAAGGGGGATAGTAAGCTGTCTGCTGCCTCCAAGTGATTCTGATGTCTGAGTCTGAAACCACAGGCTTGGACTACAGCTCCACTGCAAATGTCTCCCCTTTCTCATTGCGAGGGTGGGAACTTGGAAATGTGGGCAGCATCCTCCAGGAGAGATCTGATGCTGACTTTGCTAAATCAAAGTTTATAAGAGGTTTTTTGACCAAAGTTAAGAGTCTTTAAAACCAAAGCAGTTTTTAACATTTAAGAGAGGTTTTATTGATTCAAGAATTTCATACAATGAATTTTGATTATAAGACCTCTTTGTCCATCTCCATCCTCACCACCTCCACCCCACACTCCCCAGGCTCCACCTCCATCACCAACTTTGTGCCTTCTATCTGCAAAGGGAAAAGCTCATTAATCTTACACAACACCTTTAAGCTGAGCAAGAAATCATATCTCATTAGAGTGCCAGTGATCTATAATTCTTACACTCAGGTGCACCAGAGTAAGGGCCCATTCCCTTTCCTTTGTAGATGATTTGGGGTCAGAATAAGCCCAGCTTTCTTGGAATGGGCTTTTCACTCTTAATTTCTGTTTCTCTTACACACTGCTTAGGAATATCAAATAGGGATTTCTCTTTTTCTTCATGGTCAAAAACACTTGATTTTCTTCATCAAAGTTAGTTGTTCACAGCCCTTGCATGCAGATTACACTTTGGCTGTCTCCATGTCTCACTCAGCACAATGACTCCACTGTGGACCAAGGCATTCTTCAACAGGCTGATTTCCCTCTGAGTTTTAGTGTGGGTAAAAACTAAAGCTAGGACTGCATCTTGATTCCCCTGTAGCATGAGCAACTCCACTTTCTCCCCAAACTCTGTCCCCCTTCTAGCCTTGGGCCCAGGCCCACTCCAGCACTTTCTGCCCCAGATCTCTGGATTACCCTCTAAGTCCATATTCCACCACTACATCTTGATCACCTGCACTCAGACCAGCACAATTCCCCAACATAGTTTGTTAGATCCTCCACAGGCTGTCCCCTCCCCGACATTGCCCCTGGCCTCCTGATCTGCCTGCCTCAGACTTCCCTACCACCCTGGTAACTCAGATCCAGCCCACAGCACCTTGATTTCCCTTCAGCTTGAACAGCTTGACCATTTTCCTGCACTCCACCCCACTTCTAGCCTTGGGCCCAGGCCCACTCCTGCTCTTTCCACCCCAGATCTCTAAACTACCATCTGACTCCAAACCTGCCCAACGTGTCCTGATCTCATGCACCCAGTTCAATTCTCCAGCTTCACTGGGTAGACCCTCCACAGACTGTTGCCAACCCTGTCTTACCCTTGCCCCACCTCCTCATCTGCCTACCACAGACCAGCCTACTACCCTGCAAGAAACTGAAGCACACACCAACTAACTTTTCATACCTGAGCCAAAAGCAAGGAAGCCACATCAACAATATAAATAGAACAAACTTCACCTAAACAAAAGCAGAAGAGAATTTCCTATGAGACATATAACCAACAAAAGACATCCATGTGCACAAATGGCAACACAAACAATATGAAAAACAAAATAATATTTCCCCCAACAAACCCACTAGTCCTACAGAAATGTGCTACAATGAGAGTCACCCTGAAGAAGCCCATGACAAAGAATTTAAAAGAATCATAAACTTGATCAAAGAACTTAGAGAACACACAGAAAACAACTCAAAAGAGGATAGGCATGAACTCATGACTCAAGCTCAAGAAAATACAAGTTAGGGGCTGAATGAAATAACAAAAACAATTCAGGACTTGAAAAGAGAATTCACAAAAGAGATAAAAATATTGAAGAAAACCCAAGTTGAAATGAAGATGAAATTGAAAAACTCAATTTGAAATGACAGGAGAAATCCTCATAAGCAGAATAAATGAAAGGGAACACAGAATATCAAGACTGACAAAGTTGAAGAACTGGAATCCTCAAGCAAAGACTATAAAAAGAATTTTAAAATACAAGAATGTAAAATGCAGGAAATATGGAACAACATGAAAAGACCAAATCTGTGCATCACAGGCATACAGGAGAGAGAAGACTCTCAGGTCAATGGTGTTGACCAGCTCTTTAACAGAATTATAGATGAAAACTTCCCTAAATTAAGGAAAGGCATACTTATACAGATATAAGAAGCACATAAAACACCAATTAGACAGGACCAGAAGATAAACTATCCATGGCATATCACAATAAAAACACTAAATGTACAGAACAAAGAAGAGTTACTGAAAGCTGCTAGAGAAAAACAAGTTACAAATAAAGGAAAACCCATTAGAGCTATGAAAGCCAGAAGAGCCTGGACTAAAAGAGTCCCAGTTCTAAGTGACCATGGATGCCAACCCAGAGTACTTTCCCTACCAAAACTATCATAGTCAAAGGGGAACAGAAATTTTTCCATGACATGGATAGGCTAAAAGAATTCGTGTCCACCAAACCAGCCCTACAGAGAATGCTAAGTTGTACAAAGGACTGAAGATAAGAATGAGTATACTCAAGAGGTTACAGAAAGAAAACAAATGAAGGTATAATTACAGAGACACAAAATAGAATCAAAAACACAAACAAATTAAAGTTGTAGTAACCAATACACATCTTTCAACAACTTTAAATAGCAATGGCCTCAATTCTCCAGTCAAAAGACAAAGGCTAGTAAACTATATTAAGAAACAAAATCCATCTTTTTGTTCTCTTCAAGAAATTCATCTCAACTTTGAGGATGGATACTACCTTAGGGAGAAAGGATGGAAAAAAATATTCCAAGAAAATGGCACTAAGAAGAAAGCAGGTGTTGTGATTCTAATATATGACAAAATATACTTCAAATTAAAACTAATCAGAAGAGATAAAGGGTACTTCAATCTGATCAAAGGAACAATTGACCAAGAAGATATTACAAGATGTTCCATAAATGGAACATATATGCACTAAATTCTGCTGCACCCAATTGCATAAAAATAGCACTCCAGGACTATAAAACGCAGATTAACCCAACTCAGTAATAGTAGTTGAATTCAATACACCACTATCTCCAATAGACCAGCCAACTGGACAAAGAATAAACAGAGAGACATTAAATGACATCTTATATGAAGTGGACCTAACAGACATCTACAGAATATTCCACCCAAGCACCAAATCATACACTTTCCTACTCAGCAGCCCATGGAAGTTTTTCTAAAATTGACCACATACTGGGGCACAAAATAAACTTCAACAAATACAAAAAATTGATATAATCCCAAGCATTCAATCAGACTGCAATGCAATAAAGTTTATAATCAATAACAAAAGAAGCTCTAGTAACTACATGAACTCATGGCGATTAAACAACACACTCCTGAATGATGAATGGGTCAAAGAAAAAATAATGAAAGAAAAGTATTCCTAGAACTAAATGAAAATGATAATACAACAAAAGCTCTGGGACACTTTAAAAGTAGTCCTAAGAGGGAAAATTTTAGCTCTAAGCACCTGTATTAAAAATAGGTGGTGGGCTGGCACTAGACTGAGAACTAGTGGAGACTGGTGCTGGGTGAAGGAGAGTATGCCTTACATACAATCTCTAGATGGGTTGACTAGACTCCAAATGGATGAATTTACACTGAAGGACATTTAGGTACAAATGCCTGAATGGATAGGACTTAACATGTGTGATGGTTTGAATGAAAATGTCCCCCGTAGGCTCCAAGTATTTGGACATTTTGTCCCCAGATGGTGGTGCTGTTTTGGGAGGTTTTAGAAGGTGTGGCTATCCTGGAGGAAGCATGTCACTGGGGGGTGGGCCTAGAGAGTTCTTAAACCTTGCCAGATCTCCAGTTTCTCTCTTGCTTCCTATGCCTACATGATGATGTGAGAGCTTAGCTTCTGCTGCTCCTGCTCCAGCCACCTCCAGCCACCATGCCTCCCTGCCATGATGGACTGTAATTCCCCTGGAACCATAAATTCAAATAACCTCTTCCTTCTATAAATTGCTTTGGTCAGTGTTTCTATCACAGCAACAGGAAAGTGACTAATACAGTAATTGGTACCAGAGAGTGGGCTGTTGGCTGTGATGAACCTGACCATGTGGGGTTTTGAAGAAATGTGCAAGACTGGAAGTTTGGGCTAGAAAGCATTGACTGCTGTAAGCGGAGCTTAACAGGCCAGTCTAGCAAATGCCTGGAAGAAAGCAGTGCTGAGACTAATGTAGTTCCAGAGGGAAATAAGGACTTCGGCAGCACTTGGGATATTTTGGCAAAGAGTCTGGCTGGAGTCTGCCCTCAACCTAAAAGCTTGCCTGAGGCTAAGTTGAAAAGCAATGGACTAATTTCTCTGGTGGAAGAAATTTCAAGACAGCATAATGTAGAAATGGTGGCGTGGCTATTAATGGTGAATATTACACAGATTTACAGTGAAAAAGAGCAAATGGGGCAGAAAGAAATACAGACTATACAGGGTGGATTGAAAAAGAGCACTAGAAAGATCAATGTTGGAGCCCAGGCATGTGCTGGAGAGGATCCCTTTGATAAGGAGATTAAAGTAATTAAGGAGCAGCCTAGAGATTCAGACTTAAACAGTGGAAAGAGTGCCTCCAGGGCAAGACCACACCCAGTTAAGCCTCCAACTCATGAAAGGAAAATGCTGCTGGGGCCACTGAAGAGAAAAGCTTCTAAAATGGATAAAGCAGGCTGGCATCCATCCCAAATTTGCAATGAAATTTGGCAGTGTCATTCACCTGGTGCTGGCTTCAGAGGCATGAAAGATGCAAGAGTGAAAGAGTCATCAATTCTTCCTCTATGGTTTCAGAGAGCCTCAGAGGCCAGGCAGCCTGCAGCAGGGGTTCCTCTGCATAGAGAAGGCCCTAATAGGCCATTGTGTGAAGCTGTGATGGTGAAGCCTGGTTGACAATGGAGACCCCAAGAAGACATCTGTAATGCCAGAGCTGTGAGGTATCTGCCAAGAAGACCTGCATAGAGGGAGTGGTACCAGCCCAAGAGAGAGATGTATGTTTCACACAGCAAAGCTGGAGAGGCTGAGTCATCTAAGCCCTTTGGAAGTAAAGTCCCAGAAGTCAGACATGGAGCTACTGGATTTGGTATTTGCCCTGCTGGCTTTTGGATTTGTTTTGGTCTGGTATTTCCTTACTATGCCTCCATTCCTCCCTTTTGGAATGCTAATGTGTATTCAGTTCCACTGTATGTTGGGAGTATGTAGTTTGTCTTTTGATTTTATAGAGGCTTACAGTTAAGATATTTACCTGAGTCTCAGAAGAGACTTTGGACTGTGGACTTGTGAATAGTATTGAGACTGATAATGACTATGGGGACTTTTAAAGTTGGACTAAATGCATTTTGTATTTTATATGGTCATGAGCCTACAGAGGCCAGGGGGTGGAATGTGATGACTTGAATGAAAATGTCCCCCATAAGCTCCAAGTATTTGGACATTTTGTCCCCAGATGGTGACACCGTTTTGGGAGGTTTTAGAAGGTGTGGCTATCCTGGAGGAAGCACGTCACCAGGGCCAGGCTTAGAGAATTCTTAAGCCTTGTCAGATCTCCAGTTGCTCTCTTGTTTCCTGTGCCTGCGTGATGATGTGAGAGCTTAGCTTCCACCACTCCTCCTCCAGCCATCTCTGCTGCCATGCCTCCTCACCGAGATGGACTGTAATTCCCCTGGAACTGTAAGCTCAAATAAACTCTTCCTTCTCTAAGTTGCTTTGGTCAGTGTTTCTATCACAGCAACAGGAAAGTGACTAATACAACATGTATGGTGGAATACGTGAGGTCTGGTAGGGGGATAGGGGAGGCATGGATAGAGGAGGGAGTCTACATTTGGTTAGGAATTGTTGTATGAAATTACAAAATCTCAATAAAAATAAATAAATATATATATATATAATCCATTGAAAAATTAAATTTTAGCTGCAAATTATTAAGAACGTTGTTTAAGGTTCAAATAGCTGGAAAGTGCTAGAGGCAGGTCTGTCTATCTCCATCCTGACTTCTAATGATTCTATAATACTTGCATTTTCATGAGTCACTTACAGTACTGGGAATTTTGAGAAAGCAAGCAAAAGATGATGAAATGAAAGAGTGATTTCTTTCTGATTTCTGGAGATCATTCATGATATTTCACTTTGAATTGTCCTGTTTAATACCAGCCATATATCTGTCATTTTTAGGTGACTGGAAACTTGCTCATATGAACTTACAACAATATGACAGTATGCACAAGACCCATATCAACAAAAAACCAGAATGAAACATGGGAAATTGGCAGCAGACCCCAACCCTAGCTGAGGAACTATTGGCAACCGATTACTGCTAGGTGAGGGAGAGTAGATCTTCTTTAAGGGAAAGACTCTAAGTTGGCTGCCTAGACCCAGTGAATGAACTTGCATCTGAGTACAAATGCTTGACTGAATAGGACTTAACATATCTGACAGAATGCATGAAGTCTGGTAGAGAGGAGGCTATGAGGGTGTGCAGATAGGGGAGGATGTCTAAATTTGATTAAGAACTATTATATGAAATGCACAAAAACTGAATTTAAAAAAAAAATTTTAAGGTGAAGCTAGAAGCTGGAGAGATGGCTCAGTGATTAAAAATACCCAGGTTCAGTTCCCAGCACCCACATGGCACCAAACAACAATCCATAACACCAGTTCCAGAAGACCCTCTTCTGATCTCTGTGGGCATTGCATGACACAAGTGCACTTACATACATGCAGCCAATACACTCATACACATAAAATAAAAATAATGAGTAGAATATTTAACAATATTTTTTAAGCTGAAACCAGGTCCTCAAAGCAGGCAGCAGTTAACTCAGGAACGTCCAACCCAAAATTCTCTGAGTGGCAGCTGGGAGGTTTCACAGCTTCACATGACAGCTTTGCACCAGTGTCCTCTAATTTATTTGCTGAAATATGTAGTCTTCTCAGATTTCAAATGTAGTTAAGGGCCAGGTCTTGACAGCCACTGGGTGATGGTTGTGATCATCCAACTACGGGTGCCACCACATGGGTGAATAGTCTGGCTCAGCTCCATCAACCCATTCCCATTGCACATGAGCAACCAGACTGGCTTGGCTCTGTCCCAGCAGTGTGCATTGTTGCCAGACCAGCATGACTCTCATGTTGCATGAAAACAGCCAGAGTGGCTTGGTTATCATGGGCAGCCAGGCTCTGCCAGTGTGTGAGAAGGTGTGTGTAACTTTGCTGTCTTGGCTCCCCGGTTATTATCCCTCTTACTTTCCAAGTCCTGAGTGCAGAATTTTGAGATCACCATAGAAGCACCAAGATTCTTAATGAGCTGAAGAGGCCTAAAACCATGTTTCTAGGTCCTTGTGCCAGGAGTCCGTCCTTGCCATTGCTTGGGCTATGCCACCACTTTGGCTCTCCTATATTCTTTCTTACTTGCCATGTCCTGGGTTCAGAATTTTTTTTTAATATTTTATTCATTATTTTATTTTATGTGTATGAGAGTATTGCCTGCATATATGTGAGTGCACCCATGTTGTGAAATGCCACAGAGTTCAGAAGAGAGCTTCCAATTCCCCTGGAACTGGAGTTAAGGAACGTTTGTAGCTGCCAGGTGGGTGCTGGAAATCAAACCTGGGTCCTCTGCAAGAGCAATCAATGCTCTTAACCGCTGAGCCATCTCTCCAGCCCCTTAAAAAGTGTGTAGCCCAAGCTGACCTCGAATTCCAGAGCCTCCTGCCTCTGCCTCCTTCAGCAAATCCTATTGGTATGCACCACCACAACCGGCAGGTTCAGAATTTTGAGATCAGTATCAAAGCACCTATCGTCTGGTAAATATTCATCTTGTGTGATAAAGTTCCTCACATGGTCCATCAGACATATTCAGTATCTTGGGAACCCACATGCTTGGGGTGCACCTCATTCTGCCTCCATCTTTTCAGGGCCAGTTTTTAAGACCAAACTATCTCTGAAATTAGAGAGTTTACTATACTGTTACAGACGCTAGCCAAAAATAAAAGGACTGGTTCTGGGACAAATTGCCTAAGCCATGGCCAGAGAGTGTTAGATTTGGGCTAGGGACTCCTCCTGCTAGGCTCACCCACAGCAGCCTCTTTCCCTCTCAACCCTCACACCTGCTGTCAAAGAAACAGCAAACACCCGCTGAGAGTCTGACTGTGAGCCAGTGATCCTCATTTCCCCTCAAAAAAGTTCGTGGAGATGCAGGCGGCATATCCTGTGTGATGTGCACATTAACTACATTAACTAAAGGGCCAAACGTTTGCTCCTTCCTCTGCCACCTGGATATCTGAGAAATCTACTTGCAGGGATGTAGTCTGGACTACTTATCAACTACATGGCATGAGATCGCCCCCCCAAAGCCTATAAAATGAGACCCCTACTTAGCCTTGTGGCCTGATGGCTCCACTGAACCTCTACCATGGTGTCTTTTGGTGGTGTTAGTAACTCTCATAATAAGTCTCTTACTCAAAAGGACAATCTGTCTGCAATCCCAAGACCTTCCAGAGAGTAGATGGGAAAATGTCCACTGGATCTAAAGAGGTTGTAGCTAAAATTTCTTCTGAAGGTGTATAAACAGTGTCTACCCCTTCTCCCTTGGTCCCAATGACAAACCAAAATACAATTTCACCAAACTTCAGTCTGGAAAATGAGTGAGTTTATTGGGCTTACTTACAAAGTAATGGATGAGAATTACAAGAGTATGGGTGTTCACCTGCTAAGGCCACACTGGGAAGTCTTTGTCCAAGCATGAATGGTGGCTTCCCCATAGCCACAAAAAAATAGTGAGAGAGCCTCCCCTAGGCTTCCTCAGCCCATATATCCTTAGCCCCTCCCCCCCAGATCACATACAACTAGGGCCAACTGATTGTTTGGGAGGTGTGGCTAATTCTTCTGCCCCCCTTCCTTGGCATGTGTAATAGTCATCAAGCTTAGTTGTGATTATCCTCAGCAAGCAGGTTCAACCAAGCTTGGGAAGACTGGTATCAGCCACTATCTGTCTGTCAGAGTACAGTCCCGTGCAATGGAGGTCGATTATTTTATCCTGAAAATTTGATGAGAAAGAAGCATCTGACAATGAAATTTGTGAGAAAAGAATTATTCCAACAAAGGAGTTATAATCTTTGCTATATGAGATGTTGGGGGACCCTGCTGCTAAGGTTGTAGTCCTCCATGTCTGGATAGCTCTAAGGGGCTCGGGGCTATATGGAAGAACTCCCTTTCTCAGCAGGGACCTCCTGCTCTCTGCCTTACCTAGAAAGTGCCACCAAGCACACCTGACCTTATTTGGAATATGACCTTTGGCATAGTTACCTGGAGTAAAAACTACCCCCGAGTTTTTTCTATATGATAATTAGACATTGCCCATAGTCATATGATAGGATCCCTCTACCACATGTAAATAAAGCATACTATGAACACCTATCAGCTGAAGCATTGACTACTGCCTCCACGCTCTATTTTCCCTAACCCCCACTGAATAAACGGAGCTGTTTCACTGAGTCTGGAGCTGTATCACTGAATTTCTGGAAGGGCTTTCTTCCGTCAGTGCTCACTGGCTGTCCTGACCCCATTCAGTGCTTCTGCTCCCTTTGTTCTCATGGATCAGTGGCCAACAACCCACGAGGGGAGGAAAAGACCCCACAATGAGAGATCAGATGGAACAAACTCTCAGAGTTTGGGTTTGCTCTCGGCATTTTAAAACTAACGCTGAGCTAGTCTGATTATTAACTCAGGTATAATCGTAATGTAGCTTAGAATGCTGCATTCTGGTGCCTTGTGTGAAGATGAGACTCTACTTGGAATTCACTGGTCAATGGCCAGAGAAGTCCTGAGGAAAAGGGGAAGCATGAAACATCTTAGTCACTTATTGTAAGTTGTATGACACTGAGTGCAAGATTTCTTTGATAGTGTGAGTCAGAATGAATGTTAATTATGGGTAGGCACCTGGAAAAGTCCTGAGGAAAAAGGGAATTATTGGACATTCTCAGTCACACACAGGTTAAGTGATATGACAGCAAGCACAAGGCTTTCTTATATCCTGCACCAGTAAGTTTCAATCATTCTTTATTCACTTTTTTGCTTCTCTCTCCTTTACTAGGTGGGAACTGCAAGGATCTGCACTCTAATTTTCACTTTCATTCTCTGCTTTCACTTTCACTATGGGAATGTCTTTATCTCATGAATCTTGTAGTATACATGGCAATTAATGAATTTGCTTAAAGGAATAAGAACTAAGTTGTGATCATAGCATATTTTTGAAACTTTAAATGTTATTCAGAAATATCGTCCATGGTATCCCAACCATGGGACACTTAATTCAAAATCTGGGGGAGAAAAGTTGATGACCAATTAAACTATTGCTTGGAGACAGTCCAATTAAAGCAGTTAACTCTTCAGAACCAAATTAAAGTAGATATACAGCCTTATCAAGAGAAAAAGTATGCTTTCAGGAGAATTATGTCTTTTTATTATTTTTTTATGTATATGAGTGTATTGCCTACATGTATCCATATTGTGCAATGCCCATGGAGGACAAAAAAAGGGCATTGGATCCCCTAGAACTGGAGCTATGATGGTTGTAGTCCATGTGGGTACTGGGAACCAAATCTGGGTCCTCTGCAAGAGCAGCCAGTGCTCTTAACTGCTGAGCTATCTCTCCAGCCCTGAGAATTATGTCTTATAAAACTAATGGATTTTCTCTGCCTATTTCTCCTGCCTTCCATGAAGCTCCCTTCCCTGGAGCAAAAATCAATGGAAGAACTAACTTAGAAAAGTAGTGTAACTGATTTGGTGTTTGCTAGGCTGAAAGTACCAGCTCTTCCTGCCCTGAATCTCCAAATTTCTTTCTCTCTCTCTCTCTCTCTCCCTCTCCCTCTCCCTCTCTCTCTCTCCCCCTCTTTCTCTCTCTTTCTCCCAGATTCAAAACTCTTTCACTGTTTTGCCTGGGTCATCATGCTGCTTTTGCATTCATTTTTCAGTCAAAATGGCATGGATATGTTAAAGAGAGTGTTCTGATAGTTGTCTGAGTTCTTTTTAGATGTTACTGTTTTCTTTGTTCTGAGTCCCCTAAATTATGAGTATCCAATCCAGTATTACATGTTGTAAATTATGATGTGGTTTTTGTAATTCAGACAGCCAGGCTGATAGTCTTCTTTAAAAGAAAAATTCACCCTGTAGGCTATCATGCTCACCTACAAATTATGAATTATTTAAAAAATGGGGGGTTAAAGGAAACATTTGAGAGAATTTTAATAATTCAACCCACAAAAGACTCAAGACCATCCTTAAATATAATCATTAGAAGTTAACTAACTTCTGTAATATATATAGGGCTGATATTTTCTCCAGAACGTTTATGAATGGTGAGTCCTGCACAGGCAGGATCAAATTAACCATGCAAAAAAATAAGTTAAATAAAAAATGTTTTAATATCATAGTATATTAAAGAAGTCACATCAGTAAGAGAAACTACTCTGAATTGGCTCCACCTTCTTTAGGGTTGCTAACGAGAAAGGATGAGATATAGGGAAATTCAGATATTGTCAGTAAGAGAAGCAGCTACATATAACAAAAGCCTCTTGTGGTCATCACAAAGGGAGGAATATAAAACTCTAGGGAACAAAACAAGGGAAATGTAAACATAGGGTTAACAAGACACCCTTAGCCTGTATCCATTATGACCTTGAATTCAAGGAAAAAAAAAGTCTGACTTTCTGAATTCAAGCCTGGCCTGAAGTTAAACCAGAGAATAAAAATGGCCTCTAATGGAAAATATTATAAGAGAGAACACTTTAGTTTGCCTCCATTTACAGACACAAGCTACCTAATTATGGGTATGAGCTTCCAAATATCTCACTATCCCAAATATAGCCAGGGAGAAACTCAAGTTAGGCAACAGTAAGAGCAGGCGAGTTTTGGCTTTTTCTCCTTGATGTTGAGTGCTAACTGCCACATATTCGTGATCTTATAAAATTTAGAGATATCAGAAAAGACCCTTCAAAATCAAATGTTCTGATTTTTGTCCCTTCCCATTTCAAATCCTAGATACAGTGGACTTTATTTTAAAAGAAGCAAATGTCTTTTTAATATTAGTACATTGTCATGTGTTGTTTGAACTCTCAATGAGAAGCTGACTCTGGAGGTGGGATTTGACCTTCCTACTTCAGATACAAGACTGTTTATCTCAAGATGTCTTCCAAATGCTCCTGAGCCAGGCTGACCACTGACTCAGAGGAAGACAAAAACAGCTCTTTAATAAAAATATTGTGCCCTTCAGAATAGCTAAGGGATATAATCTTGCCAACAGAAGTTATTCATTTTGTGATAAAAAATTCTATAGTGCCAGGCATGGTGGCATGCACCTTTAATCCCAGCCCATGGGGGTAAAGGCAGGTGGATCTCTGCAAGATTGAGGCTACCCTGGTTCACATTGTGACTTCCAGGTCAGCTGTGACTAGAGAGACCCTGTTAAAAAAACAACCAACAAAAAGACAAAAAAAAAATTCTATAGTAAAATCAACTTAAGGAATCTCTATTTTGCCACTAACAATGTACTTGAGTGGAAATCTCCTGCTAAGATTTCTATCCCTTAGGCTGCAAGAGAAGCGGAGCCACCCTTAAGTTTGACACTCCCTAAAAATCACAAGAGACAGACCAGCTCCTTTCTTAGCCATAAGACAATAGAGAATTTATCCCTTTAAGATGTAATAAAATTGGGAACAGGGGCTGGAGAGATGGCTCAGTGCTTAAGAGCACTGGCTGCTCTTGCAGAGGACCCAGGTTTTATTCCCAGCACCCACATTGTAGCCAACAACCATCCATAACTACACTTCCAGGGGAACCCAGCATCCTCTCTGACCTCCACAGGCACTGCATGACATGGGTGCACTTACATACACATAGACAATATACTCATATACATAAAATAAAGATGATAAAAAAGATGTAATAATATTTTTAAGTCCCCACAAACTTATGGGAGACACTGTTAAGCTTGCCTCACCCTAAAACATCAAGAGGCAAGCCAACTTTAATCCTAATAGAGAATTTACTTAGCATTTTAGATGTAATAAAAATTTTAAATCCCCACAAACTTATGCGAGCCATTCTTAAGCTTGCCATATGCTAAGATGATAAGATGCAAGCCAGCTCTCTGCTTAGTCCTAAGATAATAATAATTTTGCTTATTGCTTAAGATGTAGAAGATTTTTTTTAAATCCCTACAATCTTTTGGGAACCCATTTAAAAATATTTTGGTTTAATCTTGGCTAATTCAAATTAAACTATTAAAACTTTTGTTTGCACAGATGTTCTTGATTCAGACTATACTGGTCAAATTCTTATTATATATTATTTTTAGCTACTCCAAGAAATTCTCGCTTTAACATAATTGATGCAATTGGTTTATTGTTCACTTTTGTGAAATCAAACATTAGTTTGTCATTGGAAACTGATGAGAAGCTAGGCATTGCTTGGTGCCTGGTCAATTAATTCTCTCTTTAAGAATTTTAGAATGGGTCTTTCTACCAAATACACCTAAACAAAAACTATTTTACCCAAAATTAACAAAAGATTAATTTCTCTTATTTAACATGACTAAACCACACCCATTCAATTTACTAGATGAGATCTTGATATTACTTATTCTCTTATATCTCTAAATAATTTCAGCTTTCTTTTACAGACTACAGAAGGATGGAAAATAATTTGCTTTATTTTTTAGGACAAACTTCCTTTTACTTCCTTCCATATAGAATTTCATTACTTCCCATACAGATATTTTCTTCCAAAAATATATATCCCATTCCTAATGCATCAAAAAAAATTTCAGATGGAGACAATAAATTATGTGGTGTTAGAATATGGCACTCTCTTGTAACCCTTGAAGCAAATACCACCCAACAGGCAGAACTTTTACCTGCTATTTCTATCTTAAGATTTACTAACCTATATGGCACTTTATCGCACTACATGTCTCAAGCTCCCACAATTGTTTCAAACCACCTTGGCTCGCTCCTCAATCTTCTTGTTGTCAATATTTACCTCCATTTAAAGCCTCTTTCATCAAATAACTCATCCTGTTTCTATTTCAAAGCATTTGATCCCATACAGAACTACCTGGCATCTACAAAAGGAAATTATCATACTAACTGCCTAATTATGTCTTTTCAGTTATCACAGGTAAAAATTTCACAAATTATGCAACTGCCAATCACTGGGCACCATCATCTTGAGAGAAGCCAAATTGCAAGTATTCATCCTAATGAACTCCGGCAAATAGAAATAACTTACATAAATTTCTTTGATCATTTTAAATTGGTTCATAAATACATTCTTTTTAAGACTTTATTTTTGCTTCTGCTGGAACACAGAAATCTCTTTAAAGTAGTTATTAACTGCTTTGTTTGTAATATGGGATCCAAAAATAAAGTTGTCTTGTTTATATATTTAAAATTTTAGCAGGGCGTGGTGGCGCATGCCTTTAATCCCAGCACTCAGGAGGCAGAGGCAGGCAGATCTCTGTGAGTTCGAGGCTAGCCTGGTCTACATAGTGAGTTCCAGGACAGCTGGGGCTACAGGGAGACCCTGTCTCAAAAAGGCAAAAAAAAAAACACTTTTATCTCTTTTTGCCAAATTTAGGAAGTTCATGACTCTCACGGCATTCTCTATATTACCCCAAGTATAAGCCACAATTATACTAACTCATGTACTATATAAAAATTAAACATATAAACAAAAAATTTAATATATTTAATATATAAACAAATGTATAAACTTTAAATCTTTTAAAAACAACTTATATTTTACATTTTTTAAATTTTTCCTCTCAATTTTCCCCAGTATCTACTGAAAAAGCATCTTTTTAAAATGTTTTATCAAAATCTTATATAAACTAAGGGCTACATCCTGTTCCTCTCATTAATCAACGGTTTCATATAAACTAAGTTAAGGGCTAAATACTATTCTCCTCATTAATCAATGGTTTTATATAAACTAAGTTAAGGGTGAAATCCTATTCCTCTCATCAGTTGCAGCTGAGGCTCTGCATCCATGCTTTCTCCTGCAGGCCTCTCTGGGTCACAGCATGACTAGTAAAGGTATATATACCAAAAGACAGCAGCCTGGCACCATAAGGACCTTTTTCTGAGTTTCAACCACAGGAATAGCTGTCCTGTTTGTGTGCCTTATCCTCCAATGCTTTCCACTGGTGCCACCTACTCCATATACCTAAGATGACACCATGTTGATTCATGCTGCTTCTCCAGCACACCACACCCTATCCAGTCCAGTATCAATGACCTCCCTCATGGACATGTTTTGGGTTCCATCCTCAGGATCACATAAACTGGGCATGGTAGTGCATGTCTGTAATCCCAGCACTCAGGAGGTGGAGGGAGGAGGATCAGGAGTCCAAGGAAAACCTCAGATACACAGCAAATTTGAGCCCAGCCTGGGTGGGATACATGAGACCAACTCAAAATAAATAAATTATTAATTAATTAAAGATTTTCTTCAAATGGCAAATGCAAAGTCATTTCTAGAACAAAATCATACTTGGGGCCTCACATTCTGACTTTGACCTTCAAAGAAAGAAAAGGGAGGAAAGTCATCATTAGCCAAAAGGAAAACACACTGGGCTACTGTATGATGGAAGGAGGTAGGTAGGCAACTGATACAAAAGCCAAGGTAAAACTTGACCTAATGCTCAGGTTCCCAGAATCAAAAGAAACCAGTCCCTCCTCCAGCATCCCTTTTCGCATAAGTCCTTCCTCAAGTAGAAACTTATGTTTATACGATTAAAAAAATAACAACGAATGAAACCCACCACAATGAGGACAAGAAAAAGCTATTCCCTGCCTGCTATTGCAAAGGAATTGACCAGTCACTCACTTTTGCATAGACACAAAGCAGGCAAGAGCATGAAAAAGGTTTCTAGTAAGAATAAGGGACCAGGGCTGGAGAGACGGCTCAGTGATTAAGAACACTGTTCTTGCAGAAGACTCAGGTTCAAATCCCAGCACCCACATGGCAGATAACAACTGTCTTTAACTCCAGTTCCAGGGGATCAGATGCCCACTTCTGACCTCAACAGGCATTTCACAACACGGGAGCACTTACACACATGCAGGCAATATACCCACACACACAAAATAAATAAAAATAATAAAATATTAAAAGCTGGGTGGCACACGCCTTTGATCCCAGCATTCAGGAGGCAGAGGCAGGCGAATCTCTGTGAGTTCAAGGCCAGCCTGGTCTACATAGTGAGTTCCAGGCCAGCTCCAAAAAAACCAAAAAAAAAAAAAAGAAGAAGAAGAAGAAGAAGAGGTGGCTCAGGTATGTATGCCTTTTGAACACTATTGGCCTAGGGCAGCTAGAGCAGGTTAAGAAGGAGGAGTCACCCCATGTGATAGCTAGGAGAGCAGATACCACTTTTTGCTGGTCAGTCCTAAGGTGGAAGGAAGAATAAAAATTAGGGAAGTTGGAACTTACTGACCAAGTTCTGAACATTTAGAGCCTGATACTACAGAGGTTGGGGTTTGGTTTCCTGGGCTGGTAACTGCTTAGGATTCTGAGTTCTATTTTTACATAAAGTCTGGCCCTTGTCCTGGTGTATATTCAGTCTCTTGGTAACAAAAATAACCCTGTATTGCTATATCTTAAGGTGGCAAGGACTTGCAGACAAAGTGAAAGTCTACCCTTGACATCAGGTCACCCAGTCAGTAATCAGCTTAAAGCCAATTAATTATGAAAGTAAAATATTGTTGCAGTAAACATAAAACTGCTCTAAAAAATAAAGACTTGTGCCAGGCGTGGTGGTGCATGCCTTTAATCCCAGCACTCAGGAGGCAGAGGCAGGCAGATCTCTGTGAGTTCGAGGCTAGCCTGGTCTACATAGTGAGTTCCAGGACAGCTGGGGCTACAGGGAGACCCTGTCTCAAAAAGACCAAATAAATAAATAAATAAATAAATAAAATTTTTAAAAAGATTTGTTAAAATCAAATTCATAAAACAAAAAAAAAACTTCTTGGTATACAAAAAAAAAAAAACCTTTACATTATAGAGTAAGGCATCCTTCAGTACATGACACTGATCCAGTGTCATAGTTGTCCAGCTCCCAGCAAATGCCCTGCCCCTTTGTCCCTTTGACTGTTGGAAGAACAAAACTGGAATCTAGGGCCAGCTCAGTGTGTGGTCTTCTCACAGAGGTGTCATGCTGTAGGGAACGCTCAGACGCAGGGAAGAGGAGGATCGTCAACAAATATAAGAGCACCGGAATATGAAGGGATTTAGAGCTAGAATCCGAGGCTTAAAGGAGGAAGTGCCCTAGGGTTTTCAGGCGCTCCGTGTATACACATCACGCATATATCCAAGCAAGTTACAGACGCTTACACAGTTTATTTTCTGGTTTTTGAGAAAGATTGAGAGGAAGCAATTAAAGAGATGTTAATTTCGAATAATAACTAGCAAGACTTGGTGGGCACTGCATGGCTAGTTTGTGCGCAGTTACAAAGACGTGCCTACCACCAGCAGGATAATCCAGTTTATCAGGGTCCCGCTTGCCCTGAGGAAGTGGAGTCGGTGGAAGAGCCTTGTTGCTCCGAGCGGACCCGGAGGGAAGTGAGGCCAGTGCTACTGGGCTGGACCACCTGGCTTTGCCCCCCCTCCCCCCCCCGCCCGCCCTCGTGCGCAGGCGCAGAACCGTTGCCTCCCAGCGGTTACCCCACCGAGCGGTTTTCAGAGCCCGCTGGGCACCGCGGCTTTGGGAACCATCGGGGCAGCTTGGCCAGCGTGACACCTCGGCTCCCTACGTCCGCAGCTCTACAGGAGCAGCCAGTCAAGGTACTGGGCCGATCTGGGAAAGAAATGCACAATTAACCAGATGTGGAGCGCGCTGCTTCGGATCTGGGGGGACAATAGGAACCCGGAGCACGCCCCTCCCGGGGGAAACTGAGGCTCTGACATGTGTGTCATTCGTGCAGGCGACCCAACACAGGATGGAGACTGCTGTTCTTGGGGGAAACCGAGGCCGAGGGGGCTGCCCTGTGGAGCAGGCGCGGGCTCTGAGTCCCGCAGATGCCCCAAGCTTTAATCCCGGCATCAGAGGGTTGGGGAGAGGGATGCTGAGCCAGGGGTCGCCTTGGCTCTTCATGCAACCGAGCTGACCCTCCCCTCCTGGGTCTCCAGAAATTCCCTGACACTCGGGCTGGATGCTGTCTCTGCTCACTCCTGGGTCTCCGGAGGAGATTCTGTGGGGCGGGTTTTCTTGGACCGGTTAGAAATGACGCTTGCTTCTTCCTGATGCCTAGGCTCTATCGACATGAGTCTAGTCCTGGTGGTTCACGGTGGAGGAGGCAGCAACATCTCCACGGACAGGAAAGAGCGGATGCGCCAGGGCATCGCCAGAGCTGCAACCGAGGGCTACAACATCCTCAAGGAGGGAGGGAGCGCAGTTGATGCTGTGGAAGGAGCGGTGGCGGTCCTGGAAAATGATCCCGAGTTCAACGCAGGTACTTTGCGCTTTGCCCAGTGAATAATGCCGCGTCGGGGCAAGCTTCCACCAAAATGAATGCTTTCTGAGGTATCTGTGAGTCTGGTTTTGCAGTGAAACTAAATATGGGGGCGAGGGGATAAAAGCAGTGCTGAATTTTCTCTTTCTACGTTGATCAAGTTGTCTTGAGAATTTTTAACTCTGTTACCTCGCCCTTGAACTTGCTCCCTAGAATTCAAATACCAAAAGTCAAGCATCCTGCCAGGCAGCCCTCTCTAGACTCAAACTCGAAATCTTCAAGCCTCAGCCTCCAGTGCTTGAGATTAGAGGCACAGAAGACTTTATCTTCTTGGGCTTTGGGGAAGACATACATACCATAAACTCTACCCATTTCAGTTTTGCAAAAATATATACATTTTGCCGGGCGTGGTGGCACACACCTGTAGTCCCAGCACTTGGGAGGCAGAGGCAGGCAGATCTCTGAGTTCAAGGCCAGCCTGGTCTACATAGTGAGTTCCAGGACAGCTGGGGCTACAGGGAGACCCTGCTTTAAAAGGACCAAAATATCTATAGATGATGATAGATGATTGATGATAGATAGATAGATAGATAGATAGATAGATAGATAGATAGATAGATAGATAGATAGATAGATAGATAGATAGATAGATAGATAGATAGATAGATAGATAGATAGATAGATAGATAGATAGATAGATAGATAGATAGATAGATAGATAGATAGATAGATAGTAGATGATTGATGATAGATAGATGATAGATAGATAGATAGATAGATAGATAGATAGATAGATGACTTTTATAGTCGGCATCACAACCAAGACTTAAAACATTTCTGCCATCCTTTGTGATATTGTGATGTGTGTCATGGTAGCACACACCTGTAATCCTAGTGCTCAGGGTGCAGAGGTAGGAGGATGGAGACAAATTTGAGGCCATGCTGGTCTGATACCAAGTCCCAGGCCACCCAACCACATATTCAGACCTTGTCATCCCACCCCAAATATGTGTGTATGTTGGGTGGGTCTCTCCTCCCTTTTCCCTCTTTTTCAGACTCAGAAATCCTAAAACCCTGTGATTACCTGAGCAACAGAGGTACTAGGAAAAGCTTTTATTATAATATTTGGTCATTGACTCCCAGGTCCTAACACAAAGTCTCTAATCCCTTGGAATTTCCGAGATGGTAGGAGCATCTTTCCACCTAAAAGGGGGATTTTTGGTGGAAGAACTTCGAAACTGGTGATCACATCCATGTGTCAAGAAGATGGCAAGCCCAACTCCACAGAGCCAACAGGCCCTGCACCCAGGACCCTTCCAGACCCTGACCCATATATTTCTTCATTTTTACTGTTCCCTGCATTATTTACCCTATCCTTTGTAAAATACACTGGTAAATATATTCGACTGCTATAAACTACTCTAGGAAATTAATCTCAAGCAGGGGCTTGTGGAAGACTGACTTGCAGTCATTTGGGCAGAAGTTATGGGTAACATACTACTTGGTATTAGCAGGTGAAATAAGGGCAATCTTGAAGGACTGAACCCTTAAGCTGTGGAATCTGACTCTACCTCCTGGTGGGTAAGAAGGTAGATAGTGTCAGAAATGAATTAAATTCTAGGACAGCCAGTTGGTGTCTGCTGGAGTTCGGATGCAGGAAGGGGGCCACACAAATAGTGTCGGAAGTGAAGTTCTGAGAACAAAGGTGTCCCTAAAAGTTACTCCGTGCCACTTTGCAGCCATTACCCCCAACATCACCTTACTAAGCATCCGCTGATCTGCTTCGGTCACAATAAATTAGTTTTCATTTTCTAAAATTTCATGTGAACTAAATCAGAGTGAATTCTTTTGTGTTTGGCCTTATCTACGATAATAATTGTAATGTGTCTACATAGACCAGGGAGTGGTGGTCTGAGCAACTTGCAAGATTTAATCCGTACTATAGTGTTATAAATTAAGCATAAATGTTATACTCACTTATCAGGGGAGAGCACTAAAGCACAGAAAGATTAATTTACTAAGAAGGCAATTGGTTCCTTTATTTTTAAAAAAGAATACCTAAGACTTTAGGATTAAGATACTTTTTAGCATTGCACCACCCACACACCATCTGTCATGGGAAAGAAGTGGAAGATATCATAACCAATTAATCATCAAGTGTTTACTGAGTATGCGTTCTATCTCCTTGACTCTGCTAAGCACTCTAATACTTAAGAAAATTTTCATCAGTCGAGCTGCCTGACTGCAGGCACTTTCATGGCCATTTCTTGAGACAGAATTTACCAGCTGGCGCCAAAGCTGTCCTTGCCAGTAGCTAAGATCTCTTGACTGGCAAACACCACCTTCGAGGCTTCTTTAGGGCTTCCCATTGTCTCTAACAGGATACAGGTTACAGGGTACAGGTTAGGAAACTGGGTACCCAGTTCTCATTTCTTTCACTGTACCCCAAGGCCTGCCGTCTGAGTGCCTCCTACTTCCAGATGTTTGCTTTTCAGCACCCTAAGGAGAAAAGCTGAAAAGCAGATGGGAGCTTCTACCCCCCCTCCCCCCGCGGTGGAGGCCGTCACAGCAGGCTATCTGCTAGCTCCCAACTATAATCCTCTAGAATACTGATTTGGGAACTTCAAACAAAAAGCTCCCGGTAGTGGTGAGTTCCATGGCCATAATTAGCACCCAAAACACTTTGTTTGAGTGTTTGGGAAAAAAATCAAGTTCCTATTCCTGTTTCATTGTGGCTTTGACTCTGTGTTTAAGGCTTGTTCCACAACACTTAGTTTATTGAAAAGTAACTTAAATTTGTTAGATACCAACGCTATAAAAATTGAACTTCTAGATTTGAGTGCTAAAATTTTTTTTAAGATTTTATTTATTATTCTTTATGTGTATGAGTGTATTTCCTGCATGCGTGTAAGTGCACCCACGTTGTGCAATGCCCACGGAGGTCAGAAAAGGGCATTGGATCCCCTGGAACTGGAGTTATGGACAGTTAGCTGCGATGTGTGTGCTGGGAATCGAACCCGAGTCCTCTGCAAGAGCAGCCAGTGCTCTTAACCACTGAGCCATCTCTCCAGCCCCATTGCTTCCAACTCTTGGGCTCAAGTGGTGCTTCCACCTGAGCCTCCTGAATAACTGGAACTAGAGGTATACACACCACCACACCCAACTTAGAAATACTTTTTAAATGTTTTATTTTTAATTATGTGTGTCTGTGTGGGGGTATGTGCATGTGAGTGTAGGTGCACACAGAGCCCAGAAAAGGGTATCAGATTCCCCTGGATCTGAAGTTACACGTAGTTGTGAACCACCTGACATGGGTGCTGAGAACCGAACTCTGGTCCTCTGGAAGAGCAGGAAGTTCCCTTAACTGCTGAGCCCTCTGCAAGCCCCTTAGAAATAATCTTTTAAGACTTATTTAGACTGGCAACCAAATAATTACCTTTTTGATATTTTTGCTTAATTTTTTCTTTTATGTGAATTTTTCTTGCATGCAGTGCCCACAGGGGCCAGAAGAGGGCATCGGATCCCCCTGAAACTGCAGTCCTAAGTGGTTTTGAATCACCTTGTGGGTCCTGGGAACCAAAACCCAATCCTCTGCAAAAGCAGCCATTCCTCTTAACCCCTGAGCCACCTCTCCAGACCCCCAAATTTTGAATTCACTGGAGTTAAGCACTATTTACATAGTACTTTATTTTCATTACAATTCAGTTTTCTAAACTGTCAGTCTTTGAGATAAAGTTGTTTTCCTTCGCTGTTTTTAATTCCTTATAATACCATAACTCCTTTTAACATTATAAGCCTTTACATCTATAAGGTAAAAATCTGCAACAAGGTCTAGGTGTTGTTCATCTTTCCTTTGTTTTGAATACTCCCAGGTGATTCTGAGGTGTAATCAAGTCTAGAATCTACTAGCATGGTGCCATACGATTTTATTAAATTAAAATTTTTTGATTATTTTTTAATCTGGTATAATACACATAAAACAAATCCCCATTTCAGTGTACAGTTCTGCCTGTGACAAACATGTAGTGTGACAACCACTGTCACAGTCAAGATATGCTGCATACTGCACATCCCTTCGAGTCTGTGCTCCATCTATAGCTCATCTATTCTCTGTGCCCATGGTTTTGCCTTCCCCAGAGCATAGCAAATGAAACTATGTGATGTGTAGTTTAGTCTGGACTCCATTTAACATACTCTGTTAGCATTTTCCATAGACATGGAAATAAGTGATTTGGCCCTATTATGGTTAAATAGTATTCTAATGTCTATCAGACTTGTCCGTCACAACTGATAACAGCTATGAGTGTGGGCCTTTAGTTACTTTCTATTGCTGACCAAAACCAACTTGGGGAGGAAAGGGATAGTTTGGCTTATTGCATGGCCCATCATTAGGGGAAGCCAAGGCAGGAACTCAGGGCAGCAACCTGGAGCACAGACCATGGAGGAACAAAGCTTATTGGCTTGCTCCTCTGGCCCATGTTCAAACTGCTTTCTTATACAATATTGGACCACCTGTTGGCGGGGTGCAGCCCACATCACTCAACAATCAAGAAAATGCCCCACAGACATAGCCACACAGGTCAATGAGATGGAGACTGTTCCTCAATTAAGGTTCACTCTAACCACGTGCGTCAAGCTGACAACTAAAGCTATCCAGCACAGGGCCAAAACAAAATTGTAAACTTACACATGATTGGACATGTCACCGCTTGTCCAGCTTGTCCAGCTTGTCCAGCTGAAGAACTTGTTCCATGTGGGTCCATTTTGAGTTAAATTACCATAAACACAAGCATAGGTTTTTGTATGAACACAAGTTTCTGTTGAATGCCCAGGAGAGGGGTTGGTGTCTCATATCACAAGTATATATTTACCTTTATTAGCAGCTCCAGACGATTTGAGCCCCTCATCCCGCACCCAGCATATGTATACAGGAATATGTGATAACTTGGTGGTCAAACATTGTCAGTGTAGCTACCTTCTTCCCATTTCCGGGAATACTCGGAAGTTCTAGTCTCTCAGGTTCTTCCCCATCCCTGGATACTGTCGGTGTTTGTCACATTCGCCAACCTAATTAGATGTATAGTGGAATCTCACTGTAGTATTAGTTTGCATTTCCCCAAACGACAAAAGATGTTGAACCTCTTTTCATGAATTTTTGCCATTTGTATTTTTTTGCATTTTTATTGAATTTTTGTGATTTTTCAGACAATATAGTTTGATGGCATTTAGGTTTGCTCCCCTCTTCACAGCCTCCCCACTGGCCCCACCCAATTTAATGAACTCTCATATATACAGTATGGCCTATAGAGTATGATTTGTGTCCCCCGCATGTCCTTTAGTGTGGATCCACTCACTGGGCCCACCAAGAATCCCAACCCTCTAAGACAGTCTTCCCCCACCCCCAGCAGCCACCAATTACCAAAAGTTCCTTAGGTTGGGTTGAGATTTCTTACCTGCTTCCCCCATGTCTATGCTAGAATTTTGTCTGATTTGAGCATGCTGTCACCACTGCTGTAAGTTCATTTGTGTAACTGTCCAGTTGTCTGGAAGACTCCATTTCCTTGTGGTGCCATTTGTATTTTTTTAATATTTTATTATTTTTATTTTATGTGTATGAGTGCATTGCCTGCAGGTAAATGAGTGCACCCGTGTCGTGCAATGCCGCGGAGGTCAGAAGAGGGTTTCAGATTCTTCTGGAACTGGAGTTAAGAACAGTTTGTAGCCACCATGTTGGTGCTGGGACTCGAACACAGGTCCTCTGCAAGAGCAGTCAGAGCTCTTAACTGCTGAGCCATCTCTCCAGCCCCATCCATTTCTATTTTTCTTTTGTGAAGTATCTATTCAAGCCTTTTGTCTATTTTTACTGGCTTATTTTTCCTTACTACTGAGTTCTAGAAATTCTTTATATAGTCAAGATACAAATCTTTTATCAGGGGTCTGGAGAAATGGCTCAGCAGTTGAGAGTATTGACTGCTCTTGCAGAGGACCCAGGTTCTATTTCCAGCACCCACATGCTGGCTATGAACTGTCCTTAACTCCAGTTCCAGGGGAATCCGAAGTCTTCTTCTGACCTCTGCAGCATTGAACAACACGGATGCACTCACATACATGCAGGCAATACACTCATACACATCATCATCATCATCATCATCATAATAATAATAATAACAAATCTCTTATCAGGTATGTGAATGCAGCAAGTGGGTATTTTTCTCCCCAGTCTGTGACTTTATCTTTTCTGTCTCTTACAAGTATCTTTCAAAGTTCATATATTATTGATTTTTTTATTAACAAATCATGCCTTTCCTGCCATATCTTAAAGAATATTTCCCTAAACATTTTCTCTTTGAACATCCTCTAGAGATTTTAGATCTATTTGGTTATGAATAAAATTTTGTCTATGCTTCAAAGTATGTACCAAATTTCAGTTTTCTGTATAATTACTCCAGCTTCAGTTGTTAGAAAGTTATGTAAGAAAACATTTTTTTCCTGTCTATACTCATGAAACACTCTGGTCCTGTTGGGAGCCTCTGTTATGCAAAGTGGAAGCCCCTTCACACCAGACAGCTCATGCAGCTCGGATTATGTGCTGCGGGCTCCTTTCATAGCGGCATGTCTTCCTGGCATCTTTCCTGTCTCTCCTTTTGAAGTGTCCGCCACGAATGCCATAACATAAACATGGCCTTTGGCTCTAACAGGTACCATGCCTTCCTGTAATTTCTCCAGGCAGACAACAGTCTAGCAGTATGGCAGAAATCCACTTCTGTATGTAAATACAATGCCTCACAAAGCATCTAACAGCCAAAGCTTTTACCACTACCCCCATGGTATAAATGCCTTAGTCTTCTCTTAATGGTCAGAGAATTGGGCTGCAGAGATTCGGGCTGCAGAGAACTGGGTCACAGAGAGCTGGGACACAGGGAGCCGGGTCTCAGAGAATAAAGCCGTAACACAGACTAAGACCTGAGTCTTGTGTCAATACCGGCGGCCCAATCTCTCTGGGGGGCGCACTCCCTCGTGACCGGCTTTCAGACACCCTAGCTTTCGCCGTCTCTGTACTCTTCCCTGCGGGGTTCTGTGGCCAGGAACCTCGCATCCTGAGGAATAGTACACGGGTGAAATAGAGATGGGATTTCGGCTGAACAATGCTTCAGTAGCAGAGGAAGCTGTCTGCACCAGAGACTCGGGACTCGAGCCGCAGTCGGCTGAACAATGCTTCAGTAGCAGAGGAAGCTGTCTGCACCAGAGACTTGGGACTCGAGCCAGGAGAAGCCTGTGGGGCATCCGCAGCCGCCGCCAGAGACGCCTGTGGCCAGACCCGCCAGCGACTAGCCAGGTGCCCGCAGGGACCCCGTGTGCCCAGAGAGAGAGAGCGCCCCCCCTATATGGTCCCCTAATATGTAGCAGGGTTTTTTAATACCAACCAGTTCTGCACTCTGGATCCCAACTGGATGTCCTGCAATTCAGTTATTATATACTTGCAGTTAGGATAGACCCCACATCTTCAAGATTCAATTTCATAAGACTGCCCCCTACTTCAAACACCAGTCACAGAAATCGGGTCCCCCAATTACTCACACTTCTCTCCAACTTGGCTGCAAACCAGGGCTTCCCGTATTGCCCTGCTCAGGTTCCATCATCTTCTATGATGATTGACAGAATTCGGGAAATACTTAGTTGTGTTTATTCATTTATTATAAAGTAAATAAGAAAGAATCCAAAGGACGAGCCACATAAAGTAGTATAGAGAGCAAGGTCTAATCCACTCTGACACTGTCATCTACTAGGGCTCCAGTGAAATCCTGTGACTGAATTTTCGGGGGGGGGTTTCCTACTCAGTACCATATGCAAATAACCAGTTTTGAGAGGAGGCAGGAAATGAGTTGTAAGGGGGAGCACATGTTCTAAAGACATGCTCCTTCCTGAACACAAGTCCTAGGAGGTTTTTACTAGGGTGGGCTCTGAGGGATGTGTGGTATGCATTCCGTTGTCATAGTTTTCCTTGGGAAGGAAGTTTCTAGTGGTCCTAATTTTATCATGGTTGGATTTGCCATGGCACCCATGTGTGTGTTTGTTTGTTTTTAACTATCAGGAGATTGTGATAATCCCAAAGTCACCTAGACATCAATATGATGTCCAGAGCACCTCCAGACAGTTTGAGTCCCTCACCCTGCACCCAGCATCAGTATATGGGAATATGTGATAACTTGCTGGTCAACAGCTGGGAGCCTGTTATCAGTGTGGTGGTGCATGCCTTTAGTCCCAGCAGGAGGATCTCTGTGGATCAAGGCCAGCCTGGTCTACATAGTGAGTTTCAGGCCAGCTAGGGCTACAGGGAGACCCTTTCTCAAAAAAAAAAAACAGTACAGCTGACAAGGACAACAGCTTGTAACTTGAGGTGCAGGCTGGTGACACTGCACAGGTTCAGGGCTGAGTCTCACAACAGAGCCTCCCACTTAGCTTGTAGAACTCAGAAAAACGTATTTACCAACTTATGACAAAGGAAACCGATTTGGTAAAATGCCCATTTAAAGTGCTTTTGTTGGTGGCTTCAGCATTTCCCCCCTTACTAAGTCTTAACAATTAGTCATACATTTTAGACATAAGCCTTTTTTTAAGAGAGAGTCTCACTACATAGCCCTGACTGGCTGGAACTCGCTATGTAGACCATTCAGGCTTTGAACTCACAGAGATTCCCCTACCTCTGCCTCTCAAGTGCTGGGATTAAAGGCCTGCACCACCATGCCTGGCTTCGAAACATAAATCTTTTACCACATGTTAATTTGGTCTAATTTTCTCACAGTTGGGTCAAAAGAATTTTAGCCACACTGCCTATCTCTGTCTTTCGGTTAACTCATTTAAAATGTTTACATTTTATACAATGACCAATAGGCTAAGAGCTTACATGTGCTGTTATATTTTTAGTTCTGTTTTCCCTGTTTTTCTGTTTTCTTTTTCTTGCCTTCCTGTAAGTTATTTGAATGTTTTTGGATTTGGGTTTTTTAATACTGTATTTATTATTTTTATCTTGTGTGTGTGAGTGCATTGTCGCATGTATCTAAGTGCACCCATGTCATGCAATGCCCACAGAAGTGAGAAGAGGGCCTCAAATCCCCTGGAACTGGAGTTATAGGTGGTTGTTAGCTGCCATGTGGGTGCTGGGAACTGAACCCAGGTCCTCTGCAAGAGTAGCCAGTGCCCTTAACTGCTGAGCCATCTCTCCAGCCACTTGAATGTTTTTTTGTTTGTTTTTTGTTTTTTTGGGGGGGGGATTGTAGGGTGGAGTATATCTTTTTGTGTAGGTGTTTTATGAATTTGCTCTAAATATTATTATACCTGCATTACTTACAACCACCTAATAACAGAAACATTTCACCCATGTGAGCCAGATTTAGAAACCTTCTTTCTTCATGCAATCCCTTTACCTTTCTCCACTTAGAATTGTCTTAATTTTTCCTTTCTGTGTAGACTGAGAACAATGTCAGGAAATGTCGTTTTTGCTTTAACCAGCAAACATAAATTAAGAAACTAAGGAGGAGAAGGGAAGTCCATTGAATTTACCTATATTTTTATTCTCCCCATCTTGGCATTCCTGGGTTTCTGTTTTTATTGTTGCCTTTCTTCTTGAAGAACCTCTTTCAGTCATTCTTCTAGGTTAAGTTTCCTGGCAGCAGATGTGTTTTTCTTCATCTACATTATGGACTGAATGTCTGTGGCCCCTGCAAAAGTCTCATGTTGAACCCTGTACTGCCCAGTGTGTTGATATTTGGAGATGAGGCCACTGAGGAAATTGTTCATAATGAAGTGAAAGCAGGAGATAGAGTTCTGACTTAATAGGGTTAGCATTCTTATAGAAAAAGAACCCGAGCTGGGGAGATGGCTCAGTGGGTAAAGTGCTTGCCGTGCAAACAGGATGGCCTGAGTTTGGATTCCCCAGGACCTGTATAAAGCCACAGTAGCCCATATCTGTAATCCCAGCATTCCTACAGCAAGATGGGAAGTGGAGACAGGAGAGTTCCCAGAAGCTTCCAAGCCAAATAGCCTGGTGTGTGTACAGACGAACAGGAGACCCTGTTCTAAAACAGCCTGGTGTGTGTACAGGTGAACAGGAGACCCTGTTCTAAAACAGCCTGGTGTGTGTACAGCTGAACAGGAGACCCTGTTCTAAAACAGCCTGGTGTGTGTACCGGTGAACAGGAGACCCTGTTCTAAAACAGCCTGGTGTGTGTACAGGTGAACAGGAGACGCTGTTCTAAAACAGCCTCGTGTGTGTACAGGTGAACAGGAGACCCTGTTCTAAAACAGCCTGGTATGTGTACAGGTGAACAGGAGACCCTGTTCTAAAACAAGGTGAGGGCAAACACCCAAAACTGTCCTCTGACCTCCACACCTGAGCCATGGCATGCACACGCTGGCACTCACAAGAACATGCGGGCACTCACAAGAAAACACACACATGCACACACACACACACACACACACACAAGATATTGAAAAGACACACACACACACACACACACACACACACACACACACACACAAGATATTGAAAAAACAAACAAATAAATGAAAGAACCATAGTATGCCCTTTCTTCATGGGCCCAAGAAGAGACCAGATGGTGACCATCTACAAACCCATCTCAAAAAAAAGGACTTTGACCTTGGGCTTCTTCTTCTCAGCCTGCAGGCTGAGAAATAAATTTCTGTTGTATGAGAAACCCAGCCTGGGGTATTTGTTTTTGCAGTCCAAACAGAGGAGTACAGTCTAGTCTTCATGAGAATATAGTAAGGATGTTTTGGGTAAACATAGAATTCTGATTTGATAGTTCTTTTCTTTTAGCCCTTGGGAAATGCTGCCTCTCCTTTTGGTCTCCATAATTTCAGCTGAGAAATCCTTTGTCATTATAATTAGTTTTCCCCTCTGGATAAGATGTCATTTCTTTCTTGATAATTTTTTTTCAGTGCTTGGGACTGAACCATCATGCCTGGTAGGCAAGCGCTCTAACATGCCACAGCCTCAGTCCCCTCAAGGTTTCTTTATTGATTATGATGTCTTCTTGTGAATTTCTTTGTGTTTAATAAATTTTAGGGTTTGCACAGCCTCTTGATTTTGTAGATTTGTACCATTCATCAAATGTAGAAAATATTCAGCCGTTATTTCTTTGAATACTTTTTAGCCCAACCCTTTTCTTCCTCCTCTCCTGGGATTCTAGTGAATTAGAGGTTAGAGCTTTTGTTTAAGCACCTAATTTCTGTACGTTCAGTTCTTTTAGTTCCCCCAGTCTATTTTTCACCTATTGGATATCTTTATTCTATCTCTTAAGTATTTCTGTTTTCTTAATTCATATTACTTGTACACATTACCGCAGTTTTCTATGTCATTTGCTCATGAAACAATACTGATTTTTGAATATTGACAATCTATTTGGGCTGCTATAAAAAGAAGCAGAGACTAGATTACTATTTTTAACAAATACACTGTTTTATTTAATTTGCTATTTGTGTGTGTGTGTGCACATGTGTGTGTCACAGCATGTGTGTAGAGGACGGAGTCAGCTCTCAGGAGTCAGTTCCCTCCTTTCACTGTGGGTTCTGAGGATTGGCTTCTGCAGCAAGTACTTTCACGCACTGAACCTTCTTTCCTGCCCCAGGTTGCTTTTAAACAGAAATTTGGAGCGGGGGGGTTATTAGCATTATAGCATTTTCATGCTGTATGTAATGTATTTTAATCATATTTCCTCCCCCATCACACTCTCTTGCTCTCCTCCAATTGCCCCTTATCCCATTCCTTTTTCCAATCATCCGCAAACACAGGTCTGTTTTCCTTCTTTTTTTATTTTTTTTAATTGAGCTTTTAAAATTTCATACACTATTTCTCACTTACATGCAGACCTCCTCACCCACCCATGCCTCACCCCCCACACTGAATCCTACGCACTCTACCATACATGCTGATTCCTGTTCATTCAAGTGTTTGTACCCAAATGTCCTTCAGTGTAAATGCATCCACTGACGTCTAGTTGGCCCACCCAGTGTTCATATGTAAGTCATACTCTCCCTCACCCAGCAGCAACCAGTCTCAAATAGTTCTCTATCTAGTGCTGACCCACCATCTATTTCTCACCTCTTCTTTGGGCCCTTGTTTAATTGAGATGACATGGGTCCCACGTTGGATGCCACCGCTGCCGCAGTGCATATGAGCAAGCCTCCATTGGCCTGAAAGCCTCTACCTCATATGTTCATGAACCAGCCCTGGCTTTTACAATCTTTCCACCTCCTCTCCAGCAATGGTCCCTGAGCCATGAGTAGGTAAGGTTCCTTATAGGAGTCCCATCCTACACTCTACAGTCTCTTATTCTCCAAAACTTGGCCAGTTGAGGCCTTCTGTGTGTATCGTACTCTGGTGTACATAGAAGCTTCACTGGTGAGAATTGAGGTGTGCATTAGCCCTCTCTCTACCCCTTATGGCAATGTTCCATGAGCCTTGGTTGTAGGATTTCAACTGCAGATGTGTCACCTAGTACTGGGCATCTCCCAGGTGTATGTTCTCTGTGCCTGACTAGATGTGTAACTGTGCAGTAGCCTCCATCTGTTGCAAAAAGAAGTTTCTTCAATGAGTGCTATTCAACATGTTGTTCACTCTAAGGGAGGTCTCTTCTATCTGGCATTATGTTCTCTACCAAGCAGCTCCCAGGTATACATATGCATTACTGTTCAGACACTCTATGTGCATTTCTCATAGGGTTTCTAGGGCATCACTTTTACCTCTAGGTTTCCTGGCCCTGAGATTCACTCATCTCTACTCCTTTTTCTCCCATCTGGCCTCCCTCCTCCCTCCCTTCCTAGTCATAGTGCCCCCAATATTCCCCCCTCCCCTCAATACCTCCTGACTCCTGCCATCCTTCCGTTCCTGACTTCCCTCCCCCAAGCCATGATCCCTTGCGTGTCCCTCCCTCCTCTCCTCCCTGTCGATTACTCACAATTTTTCTACCTCCCTCAGGTAACGTCTGTTCCCTACTATCTCTCTTTCAGGTTGTTTCTTTTCCTTTACCTCCATTTATCCTTTGCTTTACCTGGCTCCTGGTGTTACTTCAGAATTTATATACTTACACTTAAGGGATTGGCGCTACAATCCACAAATGAGGGAAAACATACATCACTTGCTTTTCTGCGTTTGTGTTACTTCACTTAGTATAACACTCTCTAGCTCCATCCATTTACCTACAAATTTCATAATTTCATCTTTTCTTACTGCTGAGTAGAACTCCATTGAGTAGATGTACCACATTTTCATTAACCACTTCTCAGTTGAGGGACATTTAGGTTGTTTCCATTTCTTAGCTATTGTGAAGAGAGGTCTTGTTTTGTTTTGTTCTGGTGCAACCAGATCTTACTATGTCTCTCCAGCTAGCCAGGGATTCTCTGTGTAACCCAGACTGGCTTCCAGTGTGTAGGCCATCTACTTCAGCATGCTGAGCACTAAATTTGCAAATGTGCATCACCGCACCCAGCCTATAGATATATTGCTTAGTTCTGGAAGCTGAGAAGTCCAAGGTCAAGGTGCAGCAGATAAGGTATCTGATGAGGGCCTGCTTCCTCACACCTGTCTTGTCACATTTTCAACGTCACAGGGTGAAAGACCTCCTTTTTTAAAAAAATATTTTTTATTTATTATTTTTATTTTTTTAATGTATATACAAGTGTTGCTTATATGTATGTAAGTGCACCCAAGTCGTGCAATGCCCATGGAGGTCAGAAGAGGGTGTCGGATCCCCTGGAATTGGAGTTATAGACAGTTGTTAGTTGCTATGTGGGTACTGGGATTCGAACCTAGGTCCTCTGCAAGAACAGCCAGTGTTCTTAACTGCTGAGCTATCTCTCCAGCCCCTCAAGCCTCGTTTATAAGTATGCTAACCCCATTTATGAGGGCTAGACTTTTATAGCCTCGTCACATTCCAAAGCCCCCCCCATACCTTAGGAGTGAAGAGATTTATATATATATGGATTCAGATCATAGCAACTTTGAATTCTATGATTTGGCTAAATTTGCCTATTCTACCTTGGGAGAGTCTTTGGATTTCCACAAAGAAAATGAGACCATTTTGTTTATCTATTTCCAATCTGTGGCCTTTATTTTTCTTGCCTTATTCCACTGGCCAGGCTAGTCAGTGGTCTGTTTCAGTAGGAGAAATGGAAGCAGGCATCCTTGTTTATTACTGGTCTTAGGGAGAAGCACTCAGGCTCTCACCATTATAGAATTTTAGAGGTGCCCTTTATCAGAGTGAGAAAATCCACTCCTATAAGACCAAAATTCATCCATTCAGGAGGATGGAGCCCCATGACTCCATCACCTTCCTTTAGGACCCACCTCTTAAAGATTCTACCACCTCAACACTACAGTGCTAGGGACCTGTGGGAGATAAACCATATCCAAACTCTTAACAGGTACCAAGTCAGATGCCTGTGTTCTTATAGCAGTAGCATAGAAGATTGATCAAAAGGGATAGGTTAAGCCAGGCATGGTGGTGCACGCCTTTAATCCCAGCTCTCAGGAGGCAGAGGTGGGTAGATCTCTGTGAGTTCAAGGCCAGCCTGGTCTACATAGAGAGTTCCAGGACAGCTGGGGCTAAAAAAAAAAAAAAAAAAAAAAAAAAAAAAAAAACGGGGGGGGTAGGTTACAGGAAAATCTGGGGTCATTTAAAATTGCTAGTTCTTTCTTTCACCTTCCCCTTGGCTTTAGGTTGTGGGTCTGTCTTGAATGTAAACGGTGATGTTGAGATGGATGCTAGTATCATGGATGGCAAGAACCTGTCGGCAGGAGCAGTGTCTGCCGTGCGCTGCATCGCAAATCCCATCAAACTTGCGCGGCTTGTTATGGAAAAGGTATGTGTGGCCCAAGCACCGTTGTCACTGTCACAGTTCAGGGAAGAAAGGGGCCTGGCTGTGAGGAGGACTTGAGATAGATCACTGTTCTAAAATACATGCAGTGTCATTTGATCTTCTCAAATCATTCATGAATTTGATCCTGTCGGATGAGTAACAGTCACTTGATGAGTGATGAGTTTGTCCTCTTCCTGTGTTTCCATAGCCTTCTGTTAATGCCTACAGCGTGGCACATACAAACTAAGCAAACCAATTATTCAATATCATGTGTTACATTAAAACTGAGTTTTCAAAATTTAACATTATAAGTCACGTCCTGGTAAGATTTCATTAGTTTTGAAGTTCTGTGAAAATAGAAAATCTCAGCGGCCCAGGCTTTTTTCAGCATTTAGAAAAGCTAAAATATCAGAGTCCCCGTGGGTCGGGGGGGTAGTAATGAGTTCCACTCAGAGGAACAGGTAAAATAAAGAAAAAAAGATTTAAAATTTTCAAAAACTTAATTGTTTTTCCTGGGTGGATTTTTTGTTTTTATGGTTTTGTTTTCTGGCTGTGTTGTGTTGTTTTCCTGGCTTAGACACCTCATTGCTTTCTGACTGGCCACGGTGCAGAGAAATTTGCAGCAGATATGGGGGTTCCAGAGATTCCTGTTGAAAAACTGATAACCGAGAGAAGCAAAAAGCACCTAGAAAAAGAGAAACAAGAGAAAGGCGCAGAGAAACCAGACTGCCCAAAGTAAGTGCCACTGTAGCCCTTAGTTCTTAGAGTCGCTGAAGTTTGGAAATATCTCATTATCTACGTTTCTTAAGTAAGTCAAACTAAATCGTGGAAAAGCTGTTCTTATTTTTCATTCTATCCTTATTTCCCCTGTGTGAATAATCAGCCTAACAGAATTCTTCCCAGGCAGGATTTGACAGAAGATTGTCAGTAGAGGTGCACACACATAAATCCCAGTCTTCAGGAGGCAGGGACACAAGAACAGAGTTCAGGACATCCTGAGATACAGGGTGACAGGCTGACTCAAAACCAAGTTTCAATATTAAATCAACAGCTCACAGTGGAATTCAGTCCAGGAACCCGAATAGCCCTCAGAGTCGCAAGAGTTACCAGAAGTCAACCTTAATGTCACCTAGGGAACTTTTTTACAATATATGTATCTGAGCCCTTTCCCCCACAGAATCAGATTTGATATTCTGAGGTAGAGGCCAGACCGGAATAATATAAAGGTTTCCATGCTCATTCGGATTCTCCCCAGGTTATGAGATCGATAACATGAATATACTTTTCTTTTTTTCTTTTTTCTTCTTCTTCTTCTCTTTTTTTTTAAACTGTGACAGGTACCCCAAGCTGGCCTAGATAGAATTTGTGGTTTTCCTGTCTCACCCTCCCAAGTACTGGGATTTCAGTACTTTTTTTCTGTGGGGTTCAGTCACAGGAATGAGGTTTCATGATTGATGATTCATGTTCATTTTAAAAGTCGTGTTCTAAAAGTTCTGTTTGAGCTGAGAGTGTAGCTCAGTGGTGGGGTATGTGCTAAGCATGCACGAAGTCCTGAACTCAATCCTCAAAACCAAAAAAAAAAGATCAATAACTGCACAATTCGACCAGCCGGTGCTGTTTTCAGATACAAGCAAGTGGTTCCAGCCCCCAGCCCTGCAGTATGGCGGGATCAAAACAATTTTGAAGAGGCAGGTGCCTCTTGGTGCATGATCATAAGGAAAACAGAGTCTTCCAGGCCTCTGGGAACTTGCTCTTATGAACTTACAGGAGTGGTGCCAGCATGCACAAGATCCATGCAAACTCAATCAGACAAAAACTCAGCATAGAACTAGGGAAACGGGCAGCAGGCCCCAATCTTAGCTGAAGAACTGTTGGCAGGTGATTACTACTAGGTAAGAGAGAGTTGATGGTCTTCTTTAAGGGAAAGACTCTACATAGGCTGACCAGACTCCAGTGAATTAATTTGCACTGAGGGACATCTGGCTACAAATGCTTGACCAGATAGGCCTTAACATATATGAGAGAATGCATGGGAAATAAATAAGGATATAGTCAAGAATAAGAGTAAGAAATAAGAAGAAGAAGTCAATCTATAATTTCAATTGAAATCTTGTGGGGCTGGGCTGTGGAGAGGGTGAAGGTGGGGGAGGGGGTATAAAGATGATTAAGATGTTTTGTATGAAGTGCACAAAAATTCAATTAAAAAAATACATTGGCCAGGCATGGTGGCGCACGCCTTTAATCCCAGCACTCGGGAGGCAGAGGCAGGTGGATCTCTGTGAGTTCAAGGCCAGCCTGGTCTAATAGTGAGTTCCAGGACAGCTGGGGCTACAGGGAGACCCTGTCTCAAAAAGACTAAAAAAAAATACATTGAAAAAAAAAAAACCAGCCCATTACAGAACTCCTGGGGCACCTTTGTCACCCATCACTGGCACAACAGGACTCATGACCATCATCCCCCACTCTTGTCACCAACACCATTCAGCTACCAGGAAGGAAAGGCCTCTTTGCCTTTCTTGCTGTGTATCTTGGGTACCCAAAGGCTGCCTGAGACCCAAGTCTGGCTTGTACCACTGTTGATGGCAAAAATGGACACCTCTGACTCGCTCCCTGCACTGTGTCCCCCTTCAAGCCTTGGGCCCAGGCCTGCTCCTGCTCTTCCATATCAGATCTCTGGACTAAGCCACACTAGTTTATCCTCTAGGTTACTTTGTTATACCCTTCACAGGTTGTGCCCACCCCTACCTTGCCCCTGACCTCCTGATCTGCCTGCCACAGACCCACCAATTACCCTGGTAAATCTGATCTACCCACTGCATCTTGATTCCCCAGCAGCCTGAGCAGCTCCACCCTCCATTCTCCTTCTTGCGTTGGGTTCAGGCCTGCCCCTGCTCTTTCCATCCCAGACCTCTGGACTACCCTCTTAGTCCAGACCTGCCTACTGGGTCCTGATCCTTTGCACCCACACTAGGTCAATTCTCCAGCTTCATCTGTTAGATCCTCCATGGGCTGTACCTACCCCTGTCTTGCCTTAGGCCCCCCTCCTGATCTGCCTACCACAGACCCACCTACTACCGAAACCAGCCCACCACCCTGCAAGAACCTGAAGCACTCACCAACTAACTTTTCATACTTGAGCAACAAGCAACCAAGCTACATCAACAATATAAACAAAATCAAATTTCACCTAAACAAAGGCAAAATAAAATTTCCTACTGAACATGGCAACAGAAAAGCATAAATAATAGGAAAACCAAGGGAACATGTTCCCAACAAAACCCACCAGTTTACAGAAGTATACCACAATGAGGATCACCCTAAGGAACCTCATGACAGAATTTAAAAGAACAATCGTAAATATGACCAAAGAACAGCCAAACAACTCAGAGGAGAGGCAGAAACTTGTGACAGAAGCCCAAGAAAATACAAGTTAGGGGCTGAATGAAATAACAAAAACAATTCAGGACTTGAAATGTGAATTCACGAAAGAAAGAAATATTCAAGAAAACCAAGCCCAAAATGGAGATGGAATTGAAAAACTCAGTAAGTCCATTTGAAATTAAAGGAGAAAGTCTCCCAACCAGAATAAATGAAATGGAAAACAAAATATCAAGACTGGATGACAAAGTTGAAGAACTGGATGCCTCGAGCAAAGACTATAAAAAGATTAAAAATACACAGGAGTGGAAAATGCAGAAAATGTGGAGCACCATGAAAAGACCAAATCTACTCATCACAGGCATAGAGGAAGAAGAATCTCAGGCCAATGGCATTGACCAGATCTTCAACAGGATTATAGAAGAAAACTTCCCTAAATCCAAATTAACAAAATCAGACGTGAAAAGGGAAATACAACAACAGACAACAAAAAATCCAGAATATTATAAGAGAATACATTAGAAACCTATACTCTATTAAATTTGAAAATCTAAAATAAATGGATAAATTTCTAAATTCACAGAAACCACCAAAGCCAAATCAAGACGAGATCGGCAGCTTAAACAGACCCGTAACAAATACCAAATTGAAACAGCAATCCAAAACCTCAGAACTAAAAATGTCCAGGCCCAGATGGACTCACAGCAGAAGTCTAGCAGACATATAAAGAAGATCTACAGCATGGTACTGACACCAAAACAGATACATAGATCAAAGGAAAACAGTAGAAGACACAAACACGAATGCATGCAATTTCAGCCACCCGGTATTTGACAAAGGTGCAAGAATGCACAACGGAAGAAAGGCATGACCCTCAACAAATGGTGCTGGGAAAATTGCACCTCCACCTGTAGAAAACTGAAACTGCACCCTTACCTTTCACCCCACACAAAAGCCAGCTCCAAACGGATCGAAGACCTCAACATGAAAGCTGAAACTCTGAAACTGCTAGAAGAAAACATAGGCAGCACCTGACCAGATTCAGGTGTAGGAGAGGACTTTCTAAATCAGACGTCAGTTGTTCAGGCACTAAGGTCAACAATCGGACATCGTTAAATTGAAAGTCTTCTGTACAGCTAAAGAAACAACCAAGTAACTGAATAGGAAACCCCCTGAGTGGGAGAAAATCTTCCCTGCTACACATCTGACAGAGGATTAATACCCAGAATATACAAAATCTGAAAAAAAAAAAAAGAAAATAAAAGCAAAACTAAATTGGCACATTTAAGTCCTCACATAATCATTAAATGAAGAAATAAAAATGGCTAAGAAACACCTTAAAAGTTCTCAACATCCTTAGTAATTAGAGAAAGCTGCTTTAAGATTTCTTCTTACCCAGTTCAGACTGGCTAAGACAGAGAACAAAAGACACCAAATGCTGGTGAGGATGTGGAGAAACAGGAGCATGCCTTCACTGCCGGTGGGAATGCAAACTCATGCAACCACTGTGGAAAGCAGACTAGAGAATTCTTTAAAACCTCAAAATGAATCTACCATATGATCCAGTTATACCACTCCTTGGCATAGACCCAAAGGACTCTTCCTACTGTACATCCATGTTTGTTGCTGCTCTTTTCACAATAGCTAAGAGATGGAAGCAACCTAAGTGTCCCTCAATTGATGAGTGGATAGTGAAAATGTGGTTCATTTATACAATGGAGGTTTACTCAGCAGTAAAGAAAGATGAAATCATGAAATTTTCAGGTAAATGGCTTAAAAAGTCAAAGGGAAATGTTTTAACTTAAAAAAACCCTGAAAAATGCACATGCAGTATGTGAACATGTGTATGTGTGTATACCCGAAGGCTGCACTACAACGAGCACAGTGCCAGACAGGACTCCCTTCAAGTTGGTCAGAGTAGTCTAAGAGACTCCCAAAATAACACAGGCTATTGACACAGCCCTTAATTACCTTCCAGAGCTTGAAGGAAAGACCCTATTGCTGAAGACAGGACATACTTCAGACACAGGCCTTGGAGCAGCAGAGCTAGAACTGACCTGGAAGCCTTCTCCCTGAAGATTCGCTCTCATAGTTCTAGAGGATACTATACAAGCTGCTAAGGGAGAAAATCAATCAATGGTTCAATCCAGCTCCAAAGCCTAATAACCACAACACCTGGCAGAGCAAACTGTCTCTATTGGTGCGGTAGTGGCACTTTTATCTAGTGCGGTAATCAACAGCTATCTAACTGAACTTAAAGCCCTGTCAACGGGAGGGAACTCATGGGTGGCACTGTAAATATAGCCAAATATACATGGCTGGAGAGGTCAGAGATCCTAGAGGAAACCCTAGCTCTCTGGCATACCTCTAGACAAAGGAAATTTCTTACTGTATATTAAATATGCATCCTCATATTTACAGACAAGTATACCATACACCACTCAACAAAGAAGCTTATTTTTGCAACAGATAGAGGCTATTACAAAGTTCCACAACTGATCACACACAGAGAATATATGTCTGAGAGATGCCCAGCCCAAAGTGACACATTACAGTAGAACCTGTACACCTAAGGTTCATGGAACATAGAGGAACAGGGGGTAGAGAGAATATTAATACATCCCTCAACTCTCACTAGTGAAGTTTTCTCATACAACAAAGTGTGATGCACACCAAAGGCCAGAACTGGCTAAGTCTTAGGGAACAGAAACCTGCAGCGTGCATGTCCCTGGACAGGACTCCTATATTAACCCTCACCCACTCTTGGCTCAGGGACCATTGTGGAAGAAGTGGAGGAAAGACTATAAAAGCCAGGTTTGGTTCAAGAACATAAGGGAACAGAGGCTTTTGGGCCACTGGGACCTTGCTCATATGCACTATTTGGCAGGTGATAACTGCTGGATGAGGGAGAGTAGATCTTTAAGGGAGTGATTCTAGATAGGCTGACTAGACTCCAGGGGATGAACTTGCACCGAGGGACATCTGGGCACAGATGCATGACTGGATACAACTAGACATATACGACAGAATGCATAAAATCTAGGGGAGGGGGCTATGAGGGGGTTGCCAATGGTAGAGGGGATCTAAATGTGATTAAGATCTGGCATGTGAAATGCACAAAAACTCAATAAAAATATTTTTTTTAATGGACACTGCTTTGGAGTGTGGGAAAGATGAAAACAGCAGGACTGTTAAGGGGGAAGAAATTAGGAATCAATTAGCTCACAGAGTTCTTCAATCATGAAGCCCTGTCCCCCTGTCCTGCCACATGCCCACCTCCTTGTTTCTGCCTCTTTGAGCTTAAGCTGCTGAAGGTATTCACCAATTAGCACCATTTCTGCAAGAGCAAAATTTGTCTATGTGTCAATCTGGGACAGCTCTGCCCAGTAAAACGCAATGAGAATCACTTATGCCATTTATATTCTTCTGATAGTCACATTAAAAAGTGAAAAGAGGGGCTGGAGAGATGGCTCAGTGGTTAAGAGCACTGGCTGTTCTTGCAGAGGACCCGGGTTCAATTCCCAGCACTCACACGGAGGCTAACAACCATCTGTAACTGCAGTTCCAGGGGAATTCAACGCCCTCCTCTGACCTCCACGGGCACTGCATGACACAGGTACACTTACATACATACAAGCAATACGCTCATATATATAAAATAAAAATAACAAATTTTATAATGAAATGTATAAAACAATTTAGTTCCACTAGCATGTCCAAAATATTATTTTAACATGTAGTAGCCAGGCATGGTTGCATATGCCTTTAATCCCAGCACTTGGGACACAGAGGCAGGCAGATCTCTCAGTTCAAGTCCAGCCTGGTCTACATAGTAAGTTCCAGGACAACTGGGGCTACAGGGAGACCCTGTCTCAAAAAAACCAAAAAAAAAAAAAAAAAAAAACATGTAGTAAACACAATAATTTATTTTCTTACACAGAATCTTTAAAATCTGATGTGCACATTAAATTATGGTATATGTCAATGCAGACAGTGGCCATATGTAGCTGCCAGCAAATGTAGTAGATGGTTCAGCACTAGACAGAAGCCCATGAATCACCAGCTCCTCATGTAGGCAACTGAATGGACCTTAAGTGTTGGAATTATGAACGGTCTTATGTTGCTAAAAATATTTTAGTGATTTCATTAATTCAGGGGCTGGAGAGATGGCTCAGCAGTTAAGAGTGCTCATTGTTCTTGCATAGGACCCAAGTTCAGTTCCTAGGATCCACATCAGGTGGCTCACAACCACGACCACCTGTAACTCTAGTTCCAGGGGGTCTGTTACACTTTTCTGGCCACCATGGGCACCCACATACACAGGCATATGCATGTACATATAACTAAGTTATTTTGACTTTTTTGTTTGTTTGAGACATGGTCTCCCTGTAGCCCCAGCTGGCTTTGAACTCAATATGTAGACCAAGCTGGCCTCAGTTTCACAGAGCTCCACCAGCCTCTGCCTCCTGCATGTTGGGATTAAAGTCATGTGCCACCATGCCTGGCTTAAAACTAAGTATTTTTAAGAAAAAGATTTAGTTAATTGTAAAAATATAAGTAGGAAGATGGCCGATCAGAAGCAGCGTCTTTGCGACCAGGAGTTGGAGTGAAGAAAGCCAACATTTAAAAACCTCTAATAGAGAAATAAGAGAAGCTATAGAAAGTAGAAATTCGATCAGGTGGGAATTGTTTTTTCTCCACAAAGAAGCCACATGCTGATCTGGATCCCACCAGGGAAGGATGATGATGTGCTCCACGCACCCAGTGTAGTGAGAGCTGAAGAGACACTGTTCACACTGCTGGAAATCCAAACTGGAGGCTGGACTCACCGGAACTGGACCACAGCAAACGGGAGACACATCAGAAAACTGGGACAGACTCTCAGATAGAGTTCCAGAGTCCACCATTTCCCTTATCCACCACTGCCCAGAGAACAGATTAGAGCATAGGACTGAGGGTGGAGGCTTGCCTGAATCCACTGATGGAAGACAGTAGCAAAGCAGCCCATGGACACAACTACAAAGAAAAGTACAGGACCCTTCTGTCAAACAAATGGGTGTTACTGCAGTCGGCTGCCTCTGCTGAACCTAAACCCATATGAAGACACCCACTGGAAGGACTCACAAAACTAAGGACCAAACAAAAGCAGTGGGTGAGGGAGAACGTATGCACTGTAAGAGAGGCACAAAAGGCAAGGAAGCACGAAGAACACAAGACAGCACACACCACGACACTTCCACAGGACGACAGCACACACCACGACACTTCCACAGGACGACAGCACACACCACGACACTTCCACACGATGACAGCACATACGACCCTTCCACAGGACGACAGCACACACCATGACACTTCCACACGATGACAGCACATACGACCCTTCCACAGGACGACAGCACACACCATGACACTTCCACACGATGACAGCACATACGACCCTTCCACAGGACGACAGCACACACCATGACACTTCCACACGATGACAGCACATACGACCCTTCCACAGGACGACAGCACACACCATGACACTTCCACACGATGACAGCACATACGACCCTTCCACAGGACGACAGCACACACCATGACACTTCCACACGATGACAGCACATACGACCCTTCCACAGGACGACAGCACACACCATGACACTTCCACACGATGACAGCACATACGACCCTTCCACAGGACGACAGCACACACCATGACACTTCCACACGATGACAGCACATACGACCCTTCCACAGGACGACAGCACACACCATGACACTTCCACACGATGACAGCACATACGACCCTTCCACAGGACGACAGCACACACCATGACACTTCCACACGATGACAGCACATACGACCCTTCCACAGGACGACAGCACACACCATGACACTTCCACACGATGACAGCACATACGACCCTTCCACAGGACGACAGCACACACCATGACACTTCCACACGATGACAGCACATACGACCCTTCCACAGGACGACAGCACACACCATGACACTTCCACACGATGACAGCACATACGACCCTTCCACAGGACGACAGCCCATACGACACTTCCACAGGACGACAGCACACACCATGACACTTCCACAGGATGACAGCACATACGACCCTTCCACAGGATACATACGACACTTCCACAGGACGACAGCACATACGACACTTCCACAGGACGACAGCACATACGACACTTCCACAGGACGACAGCACATACGACACTTCCACAGGACGACAGCACATACGACACTTCCACAGGACGACAGCACATACGACACTTCCACAGGACGACAGCACATACGACACTCCCACAGGACGACAGCACATACGACACTCCCACAGGACGACAGCACATACGACACTCCCACAGGACGACAGCACATACGACACTCCCACAGGACGACAGCACATACGACACTCCCACAGGACGACAGCACATACGACACTCCCACAGGACGACAGCACATACGACACTCCCACAGGACGACAGCACATACGACACTCCCACAGGACGACAGCACATACGACACTCCCACAGGACGACAGCACATACGACACTCCCACAGGACGACAGCACATACGACACTCCCACAGGACGACAGCACATACGACACTCCCACAGGACGACAGCACATACGACACTCCCACAGGACGACAGCACATACGACACTTCCACAGGATGACAGCACATACGACACTTCCACAGGATGACAGCTTTCTCAATACAAGGAAACAATACGACACTTCCACAGGACGACAGCACATACGACACTTCCACAGGATGACAGCTTTCTCAATACAAGAAAACAACGATCCAGTGCAATAGCTGAAATGCCAGAAAAATATTTCAGAGTTCTACTTTTAAAATGGACCAGCAACCAAATAGAGGACTCAGATACAGAATTTAATTCAGGACTTAGGCAAGAAAATTATGAAATCAATTAAGATCTAAGCAAAAGTTACCAAAGCAATTGGGAAAAAAATCAATAATTTGATCGGTTTTTTTTGTCATTGTTGTTGTTGGTTTTTTTGTGGGTTTTTTGTTGTTGTTGTTGTTTTTTGAGACAGGGTCTCCCAGTAGCCCCAGCTGGCCTAGAACTCACTATGTAGACCAGGCTGGCCTTGAACTCACAGAGATCCACCTGCCTCTGCCTCCAGAGTACTGGGACCAAAGGTGTGCATATCATGCCTGGCCAAAATCAGTAATTTGAAAGAAAGAATTTAAAACATGGAGGAAAAACTCAGCAAAGAAACCAAGATGCTGAAAAAGAACCAAACAGTAATTCTGGAACTAGAAGAATCAATCAAATAACAGCAGAAAGTGTCGTCAATAAACAAGATGAAGCAGAGTAATGAACCAGAGAGGAAGAAGGAAGGACAGGGACGCACAGACCAGGAAGGACAGACAGGACAGTGATACACAGACAAAAGACTGGCTAAAACTGCCAAGAAGTCTGGAATACATTCAAGAGAGCAAACCTAAAAACCCACGGGGTCAAAGCGGCTAAGACAGAGTCAAACAGCTTAGACACTCTAGTCAGTGAAATTACAGCCAGACAAAACCTAGACAAAGCCTGGAGATCCCAGCACAGGAGGCATTTGGAACCTCAAACAGACACATGCCACAGTCAAGATGTCCAAAATAAAGAGCAAAAGGAACGATGTTAGGGGAAACACCAACTGACATACTGAGACACAAACACTGGTTCTGACGCTGGCACCTAAAAGCCAGGAAAACATGGAGTGATGCATTTCGAGCCCTGAAAGTAAATAATTGTCCACCAAAGTTGCTATGTAAAGTTGTCTATTAAAATTGATAGAGAAATAATAGTTCAAGACAAGAACAAATTAAGACAATTTATGTCAACAAAAACAGCACTGCAGAAAACTTTGTGCTGTCTTTGTTGGCGGTGGTGGTGGTGTGTGTGTGTGCGTGTGTGTGTGTGTATGTGTGGATGCGTGCACATGTATGCATGTACGTGTAGAAGCCACATCAACTTCAGATGTCGTTGTTTCCACTTTGTTTTTTCAGACAGGATCTCTCAGTAGGACCTGGAACTCACTGATTAGGCTTGGCTGGCTAACCACTGAGACCTAGGAATCCTCCTACCTCTGTGTCCCTAGTGCTGGGTTTACAAGCACATGCTACCATGCCTTGCTTGTTACAGGGGTGCTAGGGGTTGGACTTGGGTCTTTATGCTTGCATGGCAAATGTTTCACTCACTGAGCTATCGTCCATGCCCCAGAAAAATTCTTAAAGGAATACTATACAGAGAGGAAAAAGAAAGATGGTTTTACCCACAAGAACACAGGAAAGAATACAACTCATGAAAGCAACAGATGAGCAGAGAACTGGGAAAGAATCATGTCCAACACAGCAAATATCCAATACTCCCAGAAGGAGGATGAAAAGAACAGTCATTAAGACTAACCAACCCCAACAACTGCCAACAAAATCATCAGTAATAGCAAACACTCCTCCATAATAACCTTGAATTACAAGTGGCCTTAACTCACCAATTAAAAGTGCAGACTGACTGCATTCAGATGCAAGATCCAGCCATCTTTCATCTCTGAGAATGCACATAACTAGGAAAGCCATCCAAAAACTGAGATGCAATCGTTGGAAATAAAACTGCCAAGCAAACAGAAGCTGTAAACAAGCTGGTATACTGAATCCCATATCTAATAAAATAGATTTCAAACCAAAACTATCCAAAGAGACAGTCACTGCATATTAATAACAGGAGCCCATCATCAAGAAGACACACCTATTATAAATATTTTTGTACCAAATTTTGCAATCCCCAATTTCATAAACACTAAAAGGCATAAAAGTTATTAAATCCTGGTACAGTAACAGCAGGAGACTTCAATACCCTCCTCTCACAAATAGCTAGGTCTTCTAAATTAAAAATCAGCAAAGAAACTCCTAAACTAAAATTGATAGGACACAAAGTAAGCCTTAAATACAAAAAAAAAAGAAAGGAATAATTCCCTGAATCCTATCAGACCACCGTGTAATGGGAGTAGAAATCAAGCAAGATTAACCCTCAGAAAATACACAAATACTTGAAGACTGAAATTACTGAAATAGTGACTAACAGAATACTGTATAGAATTAAAGAGTTGGTTAAGAAGACTGACAAACTTGGGGCTGGAGAGATGGCCCAGTGATTAAGAGCACTTACTGCTCTTCCGGAGGACCCAGGTTCAGTTCCCAGTACCCACGTGGTGGCTAACACCCATCTGTAACTTCCCTTCCAAGGGATCTGACACCCTCTTCTGGCCTCAGCAGGCACTGTACACATGTGGTACACTTGCATACATGCAGGCAAAACACTCATACACATGAAGTAAAAAAATAAAATTTTGTGAAAAAAAGATTGACAAACCCCTAGCCAAAGTAACAAAAAAAAAGAAGAAGAAGAATCAAATTGGCCAAATTAGATATGAAAAGGGAGTTATTATAAGAGACTCTTTTAAAAAATCTATATAAGCTTGTAAGGAAGTACTTTGAATACTTGTACTTCAAAAATCTGGAAAACCAACTATCCTCAGGCCTCTTGGGGTAACTCTATAGCGCAGCTCTCCCGCGCCCGGGACTCCCTAAGCCACATTCACCCTTCCATCCCCCCTCCACTCGCCGTTCTATACTCCTAGTTTGGGCCCTGCGCCATTCCTCGTCTCGGGGCCCCAGACACCTGGGGAACCAATACTGCTTCCTGATCCTTCTCACCCAGAGCAACCCAGTCCCTATCTTGGGCTCCAGGAGCACCGCTTCTGGTCCTGGCCCCGCCCTCACCTCTCTCTGCTGCCCTGGGCCTGCACCACCGGCTAACTCTCCTAGCCTGCACTACTATCCTCAGGCCTCTTGGGGTAAGTCTATAGCGCAGTTCTCCGGGCGGGACTCCCTAAGCACATTCACCCTTCCATCCCCCCCCCTTGCCGTTCTATACTCCTAGTTTGGGCCCTGCGCCATTCCTAGTCTCGGGGCCCCAGACACCTGGGGAACCAATACTGCTTCCTGATCCTTCTCACCCAGAGCAACCCAGTCCCTATCTTGGGCTCCAGGAGCACCGCTTCTGGTCCTGGCCCCGCCCTCACCTCTCTCTGCTGCCCTGGGCCTGCACCACCGGCTAACTCTCCTAGCCTACACTACTATCCTCAGGCCTCTTGGGGTAAGTCTATAGCGCAGTTCTCCGGGCGGGACTCCCTAAGGCCACATTCACCCTTCCATCCCCCCCCCAGCCATTCTATACTCCTAGTTTGGGCCCTGCGCCATTCCTAGTCTTGGGGCCCCAGACACCTGGGGAACCAATACTGCTTCCTGATCCTTCTCACCCAGAGCAACTCAGTCCCTTTCTTGGGCTCCAGGAGCACCGCTTCTGGTCCTGGCCCTGCCCTCATCTCCCTCTACTTCCCTGGTCCTCCAACATCC
>NW_008341874.1:926504-930455 GCF_000622305.1 Nannospalax galili | reverse complement strand
GAGTCTTCAAGGCATGAAAATGTCCTCCTTAATAATTAGTAGATATGAAAAACATTACCATTGAAATCTAATTGATGACTTTATATCCATGCTCAGATGCCAAGGAGCTCAGAAAGTAACAGACTGTAACTAGTAATAATCAGATATATAGAGATTAGCAACGCATATGGAAACATCCAATGTCAATTGCATTGAAAAAGAATTTTTCTATATGAAACTGTGTATTTTAATAATGAAATGGAGATCTTTTTATATGTTAAAACATCATTTAATTTAAGTCTTATAGGGTTTATACTGAGTACAATATTGTATAACTGTAATAATTCAACTGTAAACCTAAAAATTTACAGCCAAATTTGAAAGAGATGCATCCTACCTCAGGAAAACGTTATTGAATATGTCAATTGTGTTGTAATGATATGCTTCTTCTAAGTATGTTGTTATTAAATAAATAATTTTTAAAATTTTTTTTAAAAAATCTGGAAAATCTAGACAGAATGGACAGATTTATAAATGTATATGATCTATCAAAATTAAAGCTGAAAGATATAAACACTGTTAACAGACCCATAGCAAGCAGTGAAACTGAAGTATTAATTAAAAGTCTCCCCACAGGAACAGGAGAGGTGGCTTAGCAGGTAAAGGAGCTTGCTGCCAAGACTGATGACCTGAGTTTGATTCCCAGGACCCACATGGTGGAAGGGACTCTCCAAATTGAAGTTTTAAAATTTTAAGTCTTCCCACATACAAAAAAAATCCCCTACAGGGACTTAAAAGACCCCTCAGATGCCACGAGAAAGCTTTTAGATCTGATAAATACTTTCAGGAAATTCTCAGAATACAAAATAAAGATGCAGAAATCAGTAGCTTTTATGTATGCCAACAATGAACTTACAGAGCAGGAAAATGTTCCATTAACAATATCTTCAAAATATAAAATATCTAAGAATAAACCCAACCAAGGAGATGAGTGACCTCTACAATGGAAACTTTAAGACTCTGAAAAAAGAAATTGAAGAAGATACTGTATGCAAAGACCTTCCACACTCTTGGCAAAACTGATATTGTGAAAATTGCTACATTAACAGAAGTAATCTACAGATTCAATGCAACCCCCATCGAAATGTCAATGGTGGCAGGTTGCCCTAGACTGAGAACTATTGAGACTGATTGCTGCTGGGAAAGGGAGACTATGCCTTACTTATGATCTCTAGGTGGGCTGACTAGACTCCAGTGATGAATTTGCACAGAAGGACGTCTGGGTACAAATGCTTGGCTGGATAGGACTTAACATGAATGGAAGAATACATGAAGTCGTCCAGTGGGGGGATGGGGGGGGACATGGATGGGGGAGGGGTCTAAATTTGATTAAGAACTGTTCTATGAAATTACAAAAACTCAATAAAATTTTTTTAATGTCAGGGATGTTCTTCATAAAACTAGAAAAAGTAATCCTAAAATTCAGGTGTAAACACAAAAGATCACGGATAGCCAGGCGATCCCAAGCAGAAAGGCACTGCAGAGGTATCACATTACCTGACGTCAAACATACCACAGAGCCATCGTGACATAGACAGCATGGTACTAGCACAAAAACAGACATGTAGATAGAGGACCATAATAAAGATCCCCAAAATAAACCCACATAGCTATGGCAGCCTAATTTTTGATAAAAGTGCTAATATATACACTGAGAAGAAAAATGCCTAGTCAATAAAAGGTGCTTGGCAAAACTGGATGTCTACCTGCAGACTGATATCATGAAATCCATCTCCCTCACATTGCACAAAAAAACAGTTCAGATTTAATTGAGGCAAGCATAGGGAAAGCACCTGAGGACACAATTATAAACAAGAACTTCCTGAACAGAACCCTAAGTACCACAGAAAACAGCCCCAACAATTGAAACTTTTTATATTTTTATTGAGTTTTTGTGCATTTCATATAACAGATCTTAATCAAATTTAGACATCCTCCCCCGTCCACACTCCCATAGTCCCACCACCACTGGATTTAATGTATTCTGTCATATATGTTAAGTCCTATCCACTCAAGCATTTGTGCCCAGAGGTCCCTGGGTACAAGTTCATCCCCTGGAGTCTAGTCAGCCTATCTAGAGTAACTCCCTTAAAGAAGATCCACTCTCCCTCACCCCAAAGTAATCTGTGCCAATAGTTCCTCAGCTAAAGTTGGGACCTGCTGCCCATTTCCCCATTTCTATGCTGGGTTTTTGTCTGATTGAGTCGGCCTGGGTCTTGTGCATGCTGTCTCCATTGTTTCAAGCTCATAAGAGCAAATTACCAGAGGTCTGAAACCCTTCTTTTTTAAATTCTTTTACTGAATTTTTGCAATTTTTGTACAACAAAATTTGATGCTGCTTAAAGTCCCTCTCCTAACACCTCCTCCCACTGCCCCCATTCAACTTAATCTACTATGTCTTCACTGTGGATTCATCCACCTGACCCACCAAGAGCCCCATCCCTGTAAGACACTGTCTTTCCCCCTCCCAGTAGCCATCAATTGCCAAAAGCTCCTTAGCTTAGGTTGGAATTTCTTACCCATTTCCCTGTGTCTATGCTGGGATTTTGTCTGGTTTGGGCGTGCATAGGACTTGTGCATGCTGTCACCATTGCTGTGAGTTCAGGTGAGTAACTGACCAGTAGTCTGGAAGATTCTGTTTCCTTGTGGTCATCCACCCCTCTGGCTCTTGTTCTGCCTCCTCTTCCACAGTGATCCCTGAGCCTTGGGAGGCAGAGGTTTGAAATAGGTGTTCCTCTTCAGGGATAAGCACTCTGCAGCCTCTTATTCTTGGCACATTGACCAGTTGTGGGTTTCTGTGGTAATCACATAAGGAAACTCCTCTGGTGAGAGTTGGGCGATGCATTTATCCTATGTGTAGAGGTTGTGTTGAAGATGTGTCACTTAGCATTAAACATCTCACAGACACTTATTCTTGACCAGTTCTGGAACTCTGTAATGGTCTCCATCTATTGCAAAAAGAAGCTTCTTTGATAAGGGGTGAAAGTTACACTTGTCTGTAAATATAAGAATTCATACTTAGAATAAAGTAAAAAATTACATTGGTCTAGGAATGTGGCAAAAGTAAGTTTTTCTCTAGGATCTATGGCTCCTCGAGCCCTGTACATTTGGCTATGTTTACAGCAACACAGTACCACACATGATCTCCCTCCCATTGAGCAGACCTTAATTCCAATTAGACAGCTGTTGATTACTCCAAAGATGAAAGTGCCACCACTGCACCAACAGCAATGGTCTACTGGGCCAGTCATTGTTGTTTATGAGGCTTTACAGCTGCATAGGACCATTGACTGGTTTTCTCCCTTGGCAACTTGTATAGTATCCTCTGATGCCATGAGAGGTAATCTTTAGGAAGGAGTTGGATTTCCACATGTAGAAGAATGAAATTAGACACATACCTGTCATCCTGCACAAAAGTCAACTCCAAGTGAATTGAAGACCTCAATGTTGTGCTTGAAACACTGAAACTGTTAGAAGAATGCATAGGCAGTACCCTACAAGGTATGGGTGTAGGAAAGGACTTTCTAAATCAGACATCAGTTGCTCAGGAATTAAGGTCCACAATTGACAGGTGGGACCTCATTAAACTAAAAAGCTTCTGTACAGATAAGGAAACAACCAGTCGAGTGAAGAGGAAATCCACAGAGTGGGAGAAAATCTTCAGCAGCCATTCACCTGGCAGAGGATTAATATTCAGACTGTACAAAGAACTCAAGAAAACAAATGACCCAATTAAAAATGGGCTATGAAACTGGAGAGATGGCTCAGCAGTTAAGAGCACTGGCTGCTCTTGCAGAAGACCCTGGTTTGATTCCCAGCACCCACACGGCAGATAACAACTGTCCATAACTCCAGTCCCAGGGGATACGAGCCCTCTTCTGATCTCCACCAGCATTGCACAACACGGGTATG
>NW_008341874.1:899262-926415 GCF_000622305.1 Nannospalax galili | reverse complement strand
ATAAAAGGGCTATTGATCTGAACCGAACTCTCAAAATAAGGAATAACAATGGCTACGAAATACCTTAAAAGGTAATCAACATCCTTAGTAATTAAGGAAATGTTAATCAAAGCCACTTTAAAATTTCATCTAACCCCAGTCAGAATGGCTAAGATTAAGAGAACAAATGACACCAAATGCTGGCATGGATGCTGGTAAAGGGAAACCCCCATCCGCTCCTGGTGGGATTGCAAACTGGTGCAACCACTGTGGAAATCAGTATAGAGGACTCTTAACTAAAATTAAATCTATGATATAATCCAGTCATACCACCCCTTGGCATACACCCAGTGGATTCATCCTACTACGGAGATACTTGTACAGCCATGTTTGTTGCTGCTCTTTTCACAATAGCTAAGAAATGGAAGCAACCTAAGTGCCCCTCAACTGGTGAATGGGTAATTAAAATGTGGTACATTTACACAATGGAGTTCTATTTATCGGTAAAGAAAAATGAAAATCATGAAATTTGCAGGTAAGTGAATGGCACTAGAAACTGTTATACTAAGTAAAGTAACACAGACTCAGAAAAATAAGTGACATATGTTCTCTCTCATTTGTGGATCCTAGCTCCAAATCCCTAGATGTGAGTATAAATACCCTGATGTAACTGCAGAACCCAGGGAAATGGAAAGGAACCGTGGGGATAAAGAGAAAGAAGGAGCTCAAGAGAGTGGGATAGTAGGAGACAGTGTTACTAAGGGGGCAAAGGGGGGGGCACTTTAACTGGGGAGGGAGAAGGGAGGATTATACAGGAGGAGTGAGAGGAGAGATAGGAAGTGCTTAGATAGTGTAAAAAAACAGAGGGAAGTGTATTAGTTCAAAGTCCAGCTGAAAAACACACATGCAATAAATAGCCACGTGCATGTGTATAGCTAAACACTATACAACAGAAAACACAATGCCAGACAGGAGAAGACACCCTTCAAGTCGTTGGTCAGGGTAGTCCAAAAGACCCCCAAAATAACACAGGCCACAGCCCTTGATTGCCTCCCAGAACTTGAAGGTAAGACCTTATTTCTCAAGATAGGCCACACTTTGGACACAGGGCTTGGAGCAATGGCGCTGGAACTGATCCGGAAGCCTCCTCCCTGAAGACTAATTGAAATTTTTTTGATAAAGTAAATACTCAGTTCAACTGGGCTGTGCCATGGTCAGAAGATCCATAGATCAACTCACTTTTATTGCATGCTTATTGTGCTACTTGGAAAAAACAAGTCTAAATCAATATGTTCCATTTATTTTACATCTGTTTCTTTTTTTCATTTTATGTGTATTAGTGTATTGCCTAGTGTACCTGTGTTGTGCAATACCCGAGGAGGCCAGAAGAGGGCATCGGGTCCCCTGGAACTGAAGCCAGGGATGGTTGCCAGGCACCATGTGGGTGCTGGGATTCAAACCAGGTCCTCTGCAAAACAGCCAGTGCTCCTAACCGCTGAGCCATCTCTCCAGCTTCTTTAAAAGAATAGGGGCTGGGGCTGGAGAGATGTCTCAGCACTTAGACCACCTGAGTTCGATTCCCAGCACCCATTTTCTAGCTCCATGGGGATTCCATGCCTCTGGCCTCCACAAGCACCCTCATTCATGTGTGCACACAGACATACACAGTACACATAATTAAAAGTAATAAAAATATTTTTTAAAGATAAGGTCTCACCCCCAGCACTCGGGAGGCAGAGGCAGGCGGATCTCTGTGAGTTCAAGGCCAGCCTGGTTTACACAGTGAGTTCCAGGACAGCTGGGGCTACAGGGAGACCCTGTCTCAAAACAAAAAAAAAAAAAAAAAAAAAAAAAAAAGATAAGGTCTCACCACGTAGCCCATCTGGCCTTGAACTCATGATCCTCTGCCGCAGCCTCCAGAGTTCTGGGAGAACAGGTATATCCAACCACTCCTTATTACATCTGCTTCTTAAATTATAGTTTTCAAATTAAGTGAAAATTGGAAAACAAACTTTAGGAGTTAATTTAAAAGATCATTGAACAGGTTACACAGTTACAAAATGGCTGCGCTGCTATTAATGTATTCTTTTTTTGTTACTTCTTTTTTGAGGCAGAGTCTCACTATGGATAGATTTGGGGGGGGGCATGGTAGCTCACACCTTTAATCTCAGCACTCAGGAGGCTATCTCTGTGAGATCAAGGTCAGCCTGGTCTCCAAAACGAGTTCCAGGCCAGCTAGAGCTAGAGGGAGACCCTGTCTCTAAAACACAAACTAAAACAAGTGGAAAGTCAAGGAATCATCTGGAAATTGCCTATAATTGACATGTAGAATAGAAAACAAAAGCTTCCGTGAACGCAGTTTCAGTGGGAGTGCTTCTCATCTTCAGCCTGTCGCTTTTTCTACCTATTTTTGATAGAAACACAGGAACCGTGGGTGCTGTTGCCATGGACTGCAATGGAAACCTGGCTTACGCAACCTCTACAGGAGGAATCGTTAATAAGATGATTGGCCGAGTTGGGGACTCACCTTGCATAGGTAGGACTGAGGGACAGTTCCTGCCCTACCTCTTGCCTTCCCTGATCAGACTCTCCCATTCTCTGTTCTCTTCCCTTCTCTCCTTATGTCTTTTCCTGTCTCCTCTTGACGGCAATGTCTGGGAGTGGCAGTTGGGTTGGAAGGCGCTGTTGGGACCACTGCTTTGAAAGGGTGCTCACGTCTAGTAGGCACTTGGTTTTTCTTTGATTGCATTTTTGGGGACAACTTGGGGGAGGAAATGGAGGTGGGGAATGCTAGAGTTGCTCCCAGATGACTGCACAGGATGCCTGTCTTCTGTTTAGCCCCAGTTTCAAGATCCTTAGGCTCCCTTGGAAAAAACTAAATGCATCATGTCTCTTCCCATGCACTGTTCATTCATATTAATGATATAAAAAAGCTAAGAAGCTGTGCTACAGAGATAGCTCAGTGGGTAAAGTGCTGGTTCTGTAAGTATGAGGACCTGGGTTCAATTCCCCTGCCCCCACATAAAAGCCTGATGCAGCAGTGTGCATATGTAATCACAGCACCAGGGGGAACAGAACCAAGTATATTCCCAGAGCTCTCTGGCCAGCTACTGTCACCAAATTAGCGAGCTCCAGATTCAGTGAGAGACTCTGTCTCCAAAAATAAGGTGGAAAGAGAGAGAAAGACACCTGGAATCTACCTGTGTCCTCCACACGTGCACACACAGGCAAGCACACCACCACACATACACCACACGCACAGGCTAAGTGCTTAAGTTTGCAGGCTCTGGATGTGATTGGTACAAAGTAGCACACTCCTACGGAACTCTTACAGACTAAAATATTCCTTACATTAAAACTGAAGGACACCATCTTACTCCCAGAGCACAGTGGGAGTATGTGTTTCACTCTGTGCAGATTTTCAGAGTTTTCTAGTGTGAATTCCCATAAACCCTTGCAGTTGACTTAAGTTTCAAGAAACAGCTAAATTGTTCCATCTGCCCAAAAGAGCAGTTTCTACTTCTGGTGGAAAACATCACCCTGTTTAATATCCTGCCCTCGGTTTCAGTAACAAGCTACACTCTTGACAATTCTTTGTGCCCTATATTTAGTCATGTCCTGAGAGGAAATACATGTCTTTAAAAACCAGAGGCCGAGATGGCTCAGCAGTTATAAGAGCACTGACTGTTCTTGCAGAGGACCTGGGTTCAGTTCCCAGCACTCACATGGCTGCTAACAGCTGACTGTATAACTCTAGTGCCAGGGAATCTGACACCCTCTTCTGGCCTCTGCTGGCATTGTATACATGAATGCACTTACATGCAGGCAATACATTCATACACATAAAAATTAATTAATTCATTTTTTTAAACTGCCAGGTACATAAATGAAATCTCCAAAGCATAGCTAAATATTTTTTTAAAGATGCAAGAATCCTGGGCTTGGTGGCACACACCTTTAATCCCAGCACTTGGGGGTGAGGCAGGAGGATCTCTTTGAGTTTGAGAGTAGCCTGGTCTACATAGCAAATTCCAGGCCAGCCAGGGATACATAATGAGGCCCCACCTCAAAAGAGGCAGGGGAGCCTGGAGAGATGGCTCAGCTGCTAAGAGCACTTACTGCTCTTACAAACCCTGGTTCACATCCCAGAACCCACATCAGGCAACTCATAATTCCCTGGAAATCCATTTCCAGGGGATTCTACATCCTCTGGCCTCCACGGGTACCTGCACATACATGGGATACACAAACTCACATAAGCGCACATATAAATGGGGGGGGTGAGAGAGACTCTTCCTTTGGCCCCAGTTGGCCTAGAATTCACTATGTAGACCAAGCTGGCCTCAAATGTTGGAATTAAAGGTGTGTGTCACCATGCACAGCCACTCATAAATTTTCTAATTAATCTTAAAAAAAGAAACCAGACACTTGACAATTTCATTAACTCCAGAGACATGAAATGGTCACCTTGGTACTCCTTAGCAAAAATCCTGCCCTGCTCATTAGTGTAGCTTGCATCGGTCTCCAGAGCTACCCAGGGTGAGATCCTAGGAATTAATTTCAGGCTTGTTGAGTTCTCATGAGGAAAACGTCGTGACCTAAATCCCCAGAAGCCCTTGTCTTGGTCGTAAGCACAAATGTATTCTTGACCTTGCTGATGAGTGTTCCTGGGGAGGGCCCTGGTCTCTGTGTGAGTGACACTAGGCACACAGCAACTTTCAGTCACCTCAGCAGTACCACTGTCATCCTGGAAAATAGTGGTTCCCATGCCAAGACCACCCATAGAGTCACCCTGCCCTTTTGTGACCCTAAAAGAACTGAAAACAATGATGACTTGGCTGTTTCTGCATAGTAGGGCCGTATTTACACCATAAGGTCTTTCTAGTTCATCCCACAGCACAAAGTTGAAAGTGGGAAATGCAAGCGCTCATATTCCTACGTAATCTCAGCTCCCCCCAGGACCAGAACCACAGAGTTACCTGCTTTCAGAAACCCTGGAAACTATAACACTCCACAGAACATCCTCACTCTAAGCCTCTTCCCCATATCCATCATCATTCAGTAAGACAGATGTCAATATAATGCTTCCATATCAACCAAAGTAAGGTAAAGGAGAACCCTTCTGGGGCTGCAGGAATCAGGCTGATGGTTCTACATCAACAGGTATAGGGAGGATGGAGAGATGACCATAGAGTCACTTAGTCTAAGACTAAGGGAGAAATCAAAGTAGCTTTAGATCCAGACCTCCAGTTAAATGGATAGCCCAGAGTGAATGGTTCTCCCAGGTCTGATTAAACTGCCTTCAACAGATAGAACTTCCTTCTACATCACCTCGATGTGCATGGAGGTTAGCCTAGGAAGGGTCCAGTTTCCCCAAAATTATTTTAATGTGGTGGCTTTCCTAGTCATCTAAGTGACACATCCAAGGTGTTCTTCATTCATAGGGTGTAGTATGTGGGAGAGGGATAACCTCACTCAGCATGACGGAATGGATATTCTTTGGGGTAACCTAGGTGTTGCCCTGCTGTCCCAGCTCTATGAAAGGCTACACCTGCCTCCCTTGAGTTTCCATCCTCCTGGATTCCCATGTGTTTACAGGTGTTCCCTGTACACTTGACTCAGCAGAATTCATGACTATGGATCTGATCTTGGTCTACACCTCACCACTCTGGGATTATGACATTATATGGCATAAGCCTTATGATTTGTGCTTTAACTTTTTGACTGTTGTTGCTCAGAATCTATCAGGGTTTTTTTTCTTTTTTATTGAATGTTTGCAAATTTCATACAGTATATTATGATCATACTTAGATCACCTCTTATTTCATGTACTTAATACCTGCTACCTGATTTCACGTGCTCTGTTATTTATCTTAAAGCCTATTAAGTCTAATTTGTGTCCCGGATCCACTGGAACTGGATTAACCAATCTGGCATCAAACCCTTAAAGAAAACTGACTCTCCCTCTCCCAGCATGCTATCAGTCAATAGTTTTCCAGGGCTTCTTACCTACTTTCCCATTCCTATGCTGGGATTTTTGTTGTTGTTGTTGTTGTTGTTGTTGTTGTTGTTGTTGTTCCAAATATTTTAAATTTTTATTGAACCTTTGTGTATCTCATACCCAACTTGTTAATCATCTTTATACCCCCTTCCCCATCATTACCCTCCCATACCCCGCCTCCCTACTGGATTTCATGCATTCTGTCATTTATGATAAAGCCTATCAAGTCGAGTTGGTATCCCCCGTCCTTCATTTATCCACTGGGGTCTAGTCAGCCTATCTAGAGTCACTCCCTTAAAGAAGATCAGCTCTTCCTCACTCAGCAGTAATCAGCCACCCAATAGCTCTTCAGCTAAGATTGGGGCCTGCTGCCCATTTCCAGAGTTCTATGCTGGGTTTTTGTCTCCTTGAGTTTGCTTGGCTATTATGCATGCTGATACCATTGCTGTAAATTCATATGCACAAGGTCTCAGGAGCCTGTGAGACTCTGTATCCATGTGGTCATGCACCTTCTCCCATGGCTCTTATAATCTTTCTGTACCCACTTCTACAATGATCCCTGAGCCCTGGGTGGGTAAAGTTTAATATGGAAGTCCTGTCCAAGGACCTCGCTCTACAGACTCATATTCTCTGTGCTTTGGCTATTTGTGACGCTTTGTGTTCATTACCCTCCACTTCATGAGGGATTTCGTTGATGAGAGTTGCTCCACCAGGCTCCGTGAGCCTTAGGTGTAGAGGTTCCATTGTAGCTGTGTCACTTAGGGTCGGGCATTTCACAGACACTTAATCTCTGTGTGTGACCAGTTGTGGAACTTTCTAAAAGTCTCTGTTGTAAAAAGAAGCTTCTTTGAGGTGCAATGACTGGCGTACTTATCTGTAAATACAAGGATCAATATTTAGCACATATTAAGAAATTACATTTTTCTAGGGGATGTGACCACCTTGGGGTTTTCTTTAAGATCTATGACCTCTCCATCCATGGGTATTTGGCTGTGTTTACAGTACCACACGTGAGTTCCCTCTATTGAATGGGCTTTTAAGTCCAATTAGGTAGCTGCTGATTACTCCCAAGATAAAAGTGCCACTACTGCCCCAATATAGTTTGTTGTGCTGATCATTGTTGTGATTATTAGACCTTAAAGCTGGAGTTGGACCATCAATTGATTTTCGCCCTTAGAAGCTTGCATAGTGTTCTCTAAAATTATGAGAGCTAGCCTTCAGGGATGTGGCTTCCAGGTCAGTTCCAGCTCCAAGTCCTATATCCAAAGTATATCCTGTCTTCAGCAATAGGGTCATACCTTTAAGCTCTTGGACGTAATCAAGGACTGTGCCAACAGACTGTGTAATTTGGGGGAGTCTCTTGAACTTCCCTGGCCAATAACTCAAAGGGAGGTATCTCCTATCAGTCACTGTTTCTTATTATATTACCTTCAGCTATACACATGGACTCCGGCAGAGGTAGTGTGTATGTAATGTTTGCATTTGGTTTTGAACTAATACATTTCCCTCTGGTTTTTTGCACCATCTAGGCATTATTTATCTCTCTCCTCTCTCTCTCCCCCTGTATAACACTCCCTCCTCCCTTCCCAGTTAAAGTACCCCCATTTTCCCCATTTCACGCTTGATAATACCTGTCTCCTATGGTCCTCCTCTTGAGCTCCTTTTTCCCCTTTACCCCCATGGTTCCTTGTATAACCTTCCCTCTCCCCCTTCCATTTACATACCCTCATTTTACCCACTTCCCCCTTGGTAACACCTGTCTCCGACTGTTCTCTCTCAGGTTCCTTCTTTCCCTCCTTGGTTCCTTTCCATTTTCCTGGCTCCTACAGTTACATCAGGATATATACTCATAAATATAAAGATTTCGTGTTAGGATCCACAAATGATGGAGAACACAAATCGTGTTTCTGAGTCTAATTCACTTAGCATAACAGTTTCCAGCTCCATCCATTTATCTGCAAATTTCATCATTTTGTATATCTTTACCACTGAGTAGAACTCCATTATGTAAATGTAGCACATTTTCATTATCCACTCACCAGTTGAGGGACACTTAGGTTGCTTCCGTTTCTTAGCTGTTGTGAAAAGAACAGCAGCAACCACGGATGTACAAGTATCTCTGCTGTAGTATGAGTTTTGGGGGTATATGCTAAGGAGTGCTATAACCAGGTCATATGGTAGATTCACATTTAGCTTTCTAAGCGTTCTCCATACTGATTTCCTTGGTAGTTGCATGAGTTTGCAATCCCACTAGCAGTGAATGAGCATTCCCCTTTCCCCACATACTCTCCTATGCTGGGATATTTTTTTCTAGCTTAAGCCTACATGGGTCTTCTGCATCCTGTCACCATTGTTGTGAGTTCATAGGGGTGACTACCCAGTTGTCCGGAAAACTGTTTCCTTGTGGTCATACACCACCTCTGGCTCTTTCAATCTTTCCACTCCCTCTTCCACAATGATCCCTGAGCCTTGGGTGCAGAGGTTGAATATAGGTGTCCTATTCAGGGATAAGCACTCTGCAGTCTCTTATTCTCTGCACATTGGCCAATTGTGGGTCTCTGGGTTAATCACCACCTGCTTCATGAGGAAGCTTCTCTGGTGAGAGTTAAGAGATGCATTAATCTATGAGTATAACAATAAGCCATTAGGAGTTAGTTTAATACCATGTCTGTTTAGCAAAATAATAGTAGTAGGCTCTTCCCTATGGCCTGTGACCTGTCAGATCTTGACTGACAGTCACAGACTCCTAGGCCTGATATCAGTGTCAGATATTGACTCCATCTTATGAAGTGGATCTTAAATCCAATCAGAAAGTGGTTGGTTACTACCATAACATTCCTGCCACTGTTGCATGAGTGGGCACATCTTGCCAGACCAGTTCTTGTAGCTCTCAGAATTCACAGCTGGGCAAGGCTGATGATTACTTTTCTCCTCCAGTAACATGCATAGCACCTACGCCACCTCTCCATCTCCCATATGACTTTTTCTAAAAGCCTCTAGTGTTATCCCTTCCCATAGTCCCTCCTCTGCCCTGCCCTCCGGTTCCCCACCCCCTTTAGCCCTTCCTACTCCATTATCCCCTTTTTCCCCTTTATATCATTGCATCCTATCTTCCCTCCCATGAAGCCTCCCCGCATCATACAATTTCTATGGATTTTTCAAATTGAAACACACATATGTACGGAGTCAAAGCAAGCATCCACTTATAAAAAAGGACATGCGACATCTTTCTGGGTCAGGGTTACCTCACTCAAGATGATTGTTTCCAGTTCTGTCCACTTACTTGCAAATTTCATAATTTCGTATTTCTTAACAGCTGACTGTTACATTGTGTAAATGTACCCAATCACCTTATTTTGAGCAGGAGCCGGAGGTTACGCTGACAATAACATTGGAGCTATTTCAACCACAGGGCATGGGGAAAGTATTCTGAAGGTGAATCTCGCCAGACTCACCCTCTTCCACATAGAACAAGGTACGTAGGATGTGGAGCAAGCTCATAACTGTTGAAGACGAGTTCAGAAGCTGCTTGATCAGTGACGAGTACTGTGTGAAACTTTCTTGTCCCCTACAGATGTTCCCCCAAGGACGTTCACACTATTCTAACTCCTGCCTACAATTCTGGTAGGATCTGGTAGGAGAGCCTTTGGAACATTGCTCTCAGGGGAGGGGAGATGTTCCAGTAGGTGAGAGTATGTTGCCCAAGCATGAGGACCTGAGTTCAAATCCCAAGGACGTGCAAAATGTCAGATAGTTCACGCTCCTGTAACCTCAGCACTGGAAGGATCAGCACTGTGGAGACAGGAGGGTCACTGGGATTTGCTGGACAGTAGACAGACAAACAGCAAGCTCCAGGCTTAGTGAGAGACCCTGTCTCAGGGAATAAGGTAGAGGGTGATAGAGCAGGACACCAGGTGCCCTCTGGCTTCTATGCACATGCATGGGTACACACAATTCACATATACACATACTGTTCTCTTTTGCATCACTGGAGACAAGGTGATAGAGAAGTGTCAACCGTAGGTATAGGAGGGAAGGCAGCTCTGCTTAGCTGATATGAGGCCTCTATCTTGGCAAGAAACCGTAAATCCTCCCTATAAGCATTCAAGGCCATGACTGTCCAAATATTTCACAAGAAGCACCTTAAGGAGTGATTTATATTGACTCCCAGTTTGAAGGACTACGGTCCATCACGGTGGGGAGTTCTGTGGCAGGGGGAGTGTACAGCAGCTGTTTGCTCCCATTTCGGTGGACCAGGAAACAGAGGCAGGATAGGAAGCAGGGCCAGGCTACAAACCTCAAGCCTCCCACTCCTCCTATCCCTCAGTAACCCCCTTCCTCCAATGAGGCCCACCTAAAGATTCCACAACCTCCCAAAACAGCACCACCAGCTGGGATCTAGGTGTTCCAATACAGGAGCCTATGAGGGATGTTTTACGACCAAACCATAACACCAGCAAAAACTATTTACCAGAAACTTGGACACTGCACAGGATATTATTACTTGTATATTTTCTCAACCTGTCCTTGTTTACAGGAAAGACAGCAGAAGAGGCTGCTGAGCTGGCACTGAATTATATGAAGTCAAAGCTGAAAGGCCTAGGTGGCCTCATCTTGATCAGCAAAACAGGAGACTGGGTAGCAAAGTGGACCTCTGTCTCCATGCCCTGGGCAGCCGCAAAGGATGACAAGCTTCAGACTGGCATTGACTTTGGTGATACCAAGATCGTGGACCTGCCCTAAGCCCCTGAAGACTGTATTCTGCTCACCAGCTTGGAAGAGAAGTTCATCTGCTTGGTATGAAGGCGTAGCTTAACCAATTAGATGTAAACGTGGAAAACTTATGCAGTCTGTCCCTCCTTTTGTTGTCTTGATCAATAAGTCAGTGAATGTTTGGTTGAGGGTCGGGTTCTGGAATTATGAGAGTGATGCCTATATTAAGACTGAAATAAGGCCAGTGAAAATGGCAAACCCTAGGAGCCCTTCTTCTCCAGTCTCCATTGTGCAGGGTTAGAAGGAAGCTGCTTGATCTTGACCCCAAGATCAAGGGAGAGGGTACTGTTGGGATTGGGAGACAGCAGTTTGCAGAGCCTCAGCTTGGGAGGGTGTGGAGGGAAGGGCCCAGGAAAGGTGTTTGAGACACAGGCACAGCAGTAGAAAACCTAAGTCCAGGTGAACTTCAGAGTGTTTTGCAGAGTTCTCTGAGTCATAAGAACACCTGGCAAAGCCTGAAACTCCAGGAAGAGAGGTGCTCTTCACTTGTGAGAGGGAAAACAGATTTTCTAAGACAGTTCAAACCTCTGACACGTTCCCAGGTTCTTGAAAGAGGCTCCATAGCTTCGTAACCTGGAGACTAATGGAGTCTGGGGGAGTTCTTAAAGTCCGGGGGTTTTCTTGGTTCATGGGTGAGCTTCCTCACCTAGCATTCTTCCACAAGCCAGTCACACCTGACCCAGACCCACTGGTCTTCACACAGGGCTCCACAGCACTCATGGCCCTCTCCAGCCTCTCCACAGTGGAGAGTGGTCAATCAGTGGAGAGATGGCACCACTGCTTACTGAGGGAGGACACTGCCCAGTGCTTTGGGACCGTCCCACACACACTGAATCATATGACATTCTGTGTGGTGAGCATGATAGAGAAAGCAATTTCTTTGTGGAGAGTGTGCCCGTCCACCTCTCGATGCACTGGAAATGACATTTCTGCTCTGATGTATCTGCTCAGCTTTTTAGTCTGTCAGGACTTACCTTCTCTCTGGGAAGAAATTGCTTAACTTTAAATTCCACATGCCACTAATAAAATGTATTTTGAAAGAATAACAGCATGGTTAGGTGTCACTGTTGACCAAGACCAGAACAAACATAAGCTCTCCCCTTGGTCCCTCAATGCATGTAGGTATAGTAGAGGAAGGGACATTTTGACATTTTAGGGGTTGTGTGTACAAGAGTATATCCTGCTTCATGGAGCTTAGTGGGGAGATTTTCAAAACTGAACTTTCTCTGAATGTGTTAAGGAAGAAACAAAACTATTTGCAAGTATCAGCCAGGCTCAAGATTCATCTGCCCAACACTTCACCAAGATTCACAGTAGCTTCTGACTCAAGACCCTACATGAATCTGTCAACTGTTCTGAACTAAAGAGAAGGAGACAACACCTAGATGACCCTGGGAATGTTAACATTCAAGAATTTTTTGTCTATGAAATAGAGTACTCTGAAATTAAGCGGAAGTAAAGAAAACTCAGTGTTGTATCTTAAGGATCCTACGGACAGAAACTAGAGCCGGTGCCCAGCTTGAGAGGTCTGCATTTATAAACCTTGAGAACCTAGGTGTATAATGCCTACCTTCTTAGCAGGAAGTGTTTTGTTCGGGGGTATACTTGTTTGCTAGGGCTACCACAACTTCAAACTGAGTGACTCAACCATCAAAATTGTATTTTCTCAGTTCTAGAGGCCAGAATTCAAAATCAAGAGGTGGATTCTTGTTTTACTTTGGTTGGTTGGTTGGTTGGTTGGTTGGTTGGTTGGTTGGTTGGTTGGTTTGAGGCAGGGTCTTCCTATGTAACACAAGCCGACCTTGAACTCACAATCCTCTAGCCTCAGCCTCCCAAATACTGGTATTATAGGCATATAGGCATGAAACACCATGCCTGGCCACCTAACATGACCTTCTCTTTGAACTTGCACAGAACTCTTCTTACAAAGACACCAGTCACGTGAATCAGGAGCCCCCTGTCTCACAACAGCATCATTTTAAGTTAATTATGTCTTTAAAGGCCCTGTCCCCAGATGCAGTCACATCCTGTGTTACCATATTTAGCACTTCAGCCTATGCGTTGGAGAAGTAACACAATTCTGCCCCTAATAGGCGACAAAGCAGAATCCATGGTACGGGTTGAAAGAGGAAGTGAGCCTTTGGAGAAGATGACAATCACTAAACACCTAAGAATAAAAGGAAGCCAGGTGAAAGATCTGACTCTGAGCTTATCAGTTCCGCCTCACAAGGGAGGCAGTCCTAGCTGTGGAGGTAACCTGCACTAGAGGATCAGCTGGCTGCTCGACCTCCTGGGCTGGGCAGCTGCAGTACTAAGGTAGAGGATGGTCAACCCCTTTGTGCAAAGCCACAGTATGTATTTTTGTCTTCAGACCTTGGTTTGAGTGAAAGCTACTAGCGCTTGGGAATCCCCTTAGTGGGAGACCACAAATGGTTCTTGCTTTTGCCCCACACATGACTAACAAACGAGCAAGATTCTGCCCACAAGAAAATAATTGTCTGATTGTTTCTACACCACAAGAGGGCAGCAAACTACAACAAATCCTCAACTTTCAGGGGCCCAAAAGGATGTGATTTCTCTCTGGATCAGAACAGCCTGTGGGGAACATTTGGAACTGACAGCATTCCTGATCCCAACCTTCCTTTCCATTCAAATACTACGATTTATTTTAGAGCACAGCCATCCGAATAACAAACGCTAGCACATGTGGCTTTAAGCCCACAGCCCAGACCTGCTACTGATAACCAGGGTCTTAGGGTCAGGCTCCAAGCCCCTTCCCTCAGTTATGCCTTCAAGTCAAGAAGACAGATAGTTGCTGTTTGGTCACTACCCACCAAAACAGTGGGATAATCAGGAGCCAATCAGAGCCTAGGTGACTACACCAAACGGGAGGCGTGGGAGCCAGTCCCTCTGCCAAGCGGCGAAGTCCTGGTTAAGGAAGGGCCTCCACCTCGTAGCCGCTGCTCAGGAAATGGTTTTTGGGTTTTGTTTTTCAAATAATATCCTCTCTGACTTGGACCTCTTTTGGCTCAGAGAGGGAGGTGGGATGGGTGTACTTCAGTCCTCAGTGCGCCCGTCGTCAGAAATGGAAGGTCGGAGGGAAATCTAGGCAGTCACTCCCCAGCATCCCCAGCAGACTTCACAAAAATCTTTGCACAAAATCCTCACTGTATTTGGATTCTGTAACTATTGTGGGAACAGGGAGTGCCCTCAGGAAGCTCATCTAGCTGAGAGAAACACAGGTGTCCTGCTCCCTACAAGCTGGGGCCATGACCCAGAGAGGAATGAGCCCATGGAGGAAGAGAGGCAGCACCAGGTCAGGAATGGGGTTGGGAGGATGTTTGGCCCTGGAACATGGGTAGGGCTGGGGCTGGGGAGGAGCGGTATGGGTGCCATCTGTGGCTCCATCCACAGTATAAACACCACATGTGGACAGTTGAGCCAAAGTCAGTCTGGGTCTTTTCTGAGAAGCCAGAAATATGTAAGGAAAACCCAGGGATCATCTGTACCTTTAAAAAATGATAAAAATTTAAGCCAGAGGGCCTGGAGTTCTCCCAGGGCAATTTTCTCACTCCTGTTAAACCCAGGTCCCCAAATCCTGTGGCTCCTACCCTGATGTCCTGTTCTTATACCAACCATGGCTGCCAGTGTCCTCCAGATCTAGGGACAGCCCAGGAGCAACAGAAGACACTCAGCATCTGCCTCTACACACATACACCCCCACACACACACACACATGCATGCACAACACATACACCACATATACCAAACACAAACACACTCACATGCACACACATACATATACCACACGTTCACACACCAAAGACCACACACACATATATACACCACACATATATAACATACATACACATACGTGCATCACATACATCACATCATACATACATAACATACCACACACACATACATCACATACGCACGCATACATCACATACACACGCATGCATCACATACACACAAATGCATCACACACACATACATCACACGTACATACATCACATACACACAATTTTTTAATTACAGTAACAGAAATTGTAAAATAACCATGCAAAACAGATCAACAACAAAAACAGAGGAACAGATTTCCTGTCTCCTAATAGTTACCACTGTTAGTGCCTTAGTATACATTCTTCTGGATCTCTAAGTATATTTATGCAGAACAGTTTTTTTCCAAAATGAGCCCACCCACACTCTATATATAGCCTTTTCCAGCTAACATTCTCCACATTTCCATGTCAGTAAGCTGTCATCTTACATACTCCTCCTCATACAAATTTCCCCATTTTTCTTTACAGTGGGTTTGTCCACTTTCACCACCTTCTTGCATGTCACAGACCGGGTCCACGAAATGACACTGTCTACTGGTCAGGTTGCCCCTTGTGGTTGAGGGAGGCATCTGGCTAGGACCATAGCCCAGGGGTGCTGGGAGCCAGGCAGACCATTTCCCTGTGCCACAGAAGCTGAGGAGCACTGGGCTGTGGGATGGGCCCAGGCAGGAGGCTTGGAAAGGGTAACCTGGGTTGTGCCAAAGCACAGGGCCACACCCAAAGTTTGGCAGTAGGTGAGTTGGGGTGAGAATAGCAGGTGAGAGCAGTTCACCCCTGCAGCCACCAGGAAAGGACCCACCCACCACCTTTCTCCCCAGGCACTTACCCTCACACAAAGGGTCTGTTTGCTGTCCTTCCCAACTCCTTTCATCTCCAACTTTTTCCAGGGCCTGCACCCCAACACAATAGCCAGGGCCACCCCAGTGCATCCGAGGCAAAGGGCACTTTCAAAAGTGTTTACAAACCAATCCAGCTATATACCATTCGCTCCAAATCCAGGACTATTTACCCTGAGCTAAGGATCCTGTGGTTCCCTGACCTTTGAGAACAGCCTAGTACTATCTGCCCTGTGCAGAAACTTGGGGTAATGGACTCCTGAACTCCCAACCTTATGTTCAGACACCAAGTATTTAATCTTAAAAACAAGAAAGAGCAGAGCCAGTTTCTCCTTCCTCCCTCTACTTGTCTCTGCCCCTCTCCTGTACCCACTGAGCCAAGGTGTGGGCCCCACCTACCTCCTCACTGACTTCACCCTGGTCCAGCCTGCCTGTCCCTAGGGAGCCTCCCCAATCTTCCTGGTCATCTCAGTCATTTTATCTCTAGCATAGATCACACAGATATCACACCCTCAATGCCTCATGACTAAAACCTCTGCCACTTCAGTCCAAGCCCTTTCCCACCCCGTCCCTGTCTTCATGGAAATTCCAACCTATTTGTCAACTACTCTCAAGCAGAAAGGGTCAGGACCCAGGGAGGGGCACCCATCACTGGGAAAAGTTACCCCCACTTTGTCTCTGTTCCCAGTCAAGTCAGAACTTGGAAGTGCTACAGGAACTGGCAGCCAGCTCGTCCACTCTCACATCACCACAACACCCTCCCAAGCTCGCACACTGAGGGCCTAGATCCTTCCCAGCTCCTCATTGGCTTCCTTCAAGAGGGGCTTCATTATACTTGAGAGAAAAGGTGTCATCCTGCTTCCTATTTCTACCCACCATGGCTACCGTTCTACCACCATATACTCCCTGGCCCAGTCAGCCCCTGACCAAGCCCTGCCAGGGACTCCTATGGCGGGAGGAGTGCTGGTGTCCTACCAAGGAGCTCAGGCTTCTCTAGCAGGCAGTGTTTCCTTGCCCTTCCCCAGGGAAATTCCCAGACAAGGTACAGTCAGCCCCAGAAGAGCTGCCTGTGGCGCCTGGTACACGCACAGGACCAGGGCCCCCAGTCCATTTGGCTGCCACCCTCGTTCTGCCAGAGCTCTGAGGCCACGCCACACACAGACCAACTTCTGAGTCCATCTCAGCCTCAGGGCTTCGAAGGGGCCACTTGGGAGGCAGCTGGGCCCACACTCAAATAAGAAGCCTGAAGAATGAGGAAACCCCACCTCCTTCCTTGGAGTCTGATCCACAGCCAGCCCATCGCTACCCCTCCCAGGAGCCCCATACTGCCTGCCCTCAGGGATTACATCACTCAAGAGCCACTACCAGGGCTTCCTTCTGCTAACTGAATCAAATACTAACCCCTAAGCTGTCTTTGTAGCTTCCTCCCAAGACCTTTCCTGGCTGGAGGAAGAATACCCACCCAATCACCCCCCGAAATGCAAGTGACCCAGCCTGGCCCCTCTAAGAGATTCTTCCCACTTCAGAAGGAATGAGCCATCCCTCAGGAGACTGAGGTAGGAGGATCACCAAGAATTCAAGGCCAGTCTAGGATACATAGTGAGTTCAGGGCCAGCCTGGGATACATGTAGCAAAACCTGTATTTGAAAAAAAAAAAATGGCAGGAGAATGATAGTAACTCTTCCAGAAATGCTATGACACCCAATCAGTTAATGCATGGAAAAATCTAAGACATGTGCCTGGCATGTAGCACATGTTAGCTGTTATTATTATAACATTATGTTCCCAAACCACATCGACCAGACAATCCTTTGTCTTCTGAGCCCCTGCCTTTCTTCAAGGCCATTATGTAGCATCTTCAAAAAAGGAGCCCTGGCTGGGTATGGTGGTGCAGGCTTGTAATCAATCCCAGAACTCATGAGGCTGAGACAGGATGATCTGGAGTTCTAGGCCTGCCTAAACTACAGAGTGAGACTCTGTCTCAGTAAACAAATCAGCAAATAAATAAGTGAGCCTCCATTACATGGATTCAAAAGTTAACTTTGACTATTCTGGCCAGGCCCTAACTGCCAGGGACTCAGCTGTTCCCTACATGACACCCACACAAAAGAAAACTCCAGTTTCATGTTTTATGGTTTACAAAACATTTTTACTTCCACATTGTGGAGTAGACAGGGCAGAATAATCACTCCTTGCTTCTAAATGGGGCCCTTACCAGGCAGAGCATCAGTGGCAGTTAGGATGCATGGACTACCATCCAGCATACAGCTTGACTGCACAGTGGCAGCTCCCACTACAGTTCCACTTGATTCCAAACCCAGTTTTGTTTCATTTCACCTCAGCACTGCACCGGCTCACAACCAGTTAAGTGCATCTTCCGTCTTCTGAAAAGACACTCAGATGCCAAAAGAATTAAAGACAGCCACACAATGAAAACCAGACGCCCTTCCCTAGTCTCTGGAGCAGCTCCCAGGAAAGGGAGGACGACTGGCTGATGGGTGGCCCCTGTAGCCACCCTGCCCATGAGCTCAGCTCCTGGCAAAGAAAATCCTCAAGAAGAAGACCTGGTGGGCTCTCCAGGCCCAAGAAAAGCCACGAAACAGAGTAGGACCAGAGGCCAAGGCTGCTTAACTCTGGGGGTCAGAACAAGCAGTATCCAAGGCCAACCACATTTTTATTAACCCTCTCTAACGTTACCCTGGAAGATAAATGTTATGCCTGTTTTCAGATGAGAAAAATCAAGGCTTGGGAAATGTGACTTTTTCTTTTCTGAGACAAAGTCACTCTGTAGCCCTGGCTCCTGTGGAACTCACTGTATAGGCCAGGCTGAACTCAAATTCACAGTGGTCCCTCTGGCTCTGCCTCTCTGCTTCTCTGCTTCTGCCTCCCTACTGCTGGGATTACAGGTGTACACCACCACACCCAGGTCCATGGCTTTTGGAACTAGCAAATAGAGAATATGAGGAAGGGTCTACAGGACTCCACTGACAGGCCAGCCTGCAGGCGTAATCCCCCACCCAGAGACCCTTCCCTCCGGCACTGTGGTCAAACCGGAATGAGGCTGTCTTGAGCGCAAAGACCACATCTTCCTTACTACAGCTGTGTATCCAACTCATGGTCAGGACCCCCGCCCTTGTCCCTTACTGGCTTACTTACCCCGTCATTACAAAGGTAGAGTTACCCACAGGTTAAAACCTTGGGGAGGAAAAGAGGGTAGGGCTCATGGGGATGAGGATGGAATGCTGAGTGGAAAGCCAGGGACGAAAACATAGGGAGCAGGCATATGCCATGACCAGGAGGGCCCGAGGTCAGGGTCCAAGCCTGACATGAACCCCTCCCTCTGAAAAGCCATTTCTGTAGCTGACTTGGCCACTTCGGTGATAGAGAAAGCCTGGGGGTCTGAGTGCAGAGCCATACTCAGGCCCAGCAAGGGGAGACAGGCTGAACCCAGACCCATGTCTGGTGTGGTAGCGAGGAGGATCCAAGTTCCTGAGCCTCAGCAGAGGCTCTGTTCTCATTCATTTAGGAAACATAACAGCCATGACCACAAAAGCAGAAATAACAATGAAACCAAACTCCACCCCAATCCCAGCCTGCCCTCCAGCTGGCCCTGCCCAGGGAACACTCGGGGCAGGGCATACAGAGCTTCTAAAAGACTAAGCAGGTTGAACAGTGCAGTATGTGCCTGTCTACCAGTCATTAGCTACACTTTCTTGCAGGCCCATTGCCTGCCCACAGGCTGCCCTTGACCCTACTTTAAACCTTTTATGTGTCTTATGACCTTCCACGTTAAACTCAAACTCCGCTGGCATGACTCTATGGGTACCAGCCCTACTCTAAATCCCCAGCTGCCTCTCTGCTTTCTCGTGTGTCCTGTCCACCGTGTCGTACACCTTCTCTCCTCTACCCAGCGTGCTCCTTCCATCCTCCTTCAGCAGACGGCACATCCTGGTCTCAGAGACTTCCCTCAAGAACACCCCTAACACTTTGAGCCTCCTTTCTGAAAATTGTTCCACTGTAATCAGCATTTGTCCCCAGAACCAACACCAAGCCTAACCAAAGCAGGGCCTTAGCAAATGTGCAGTGAATTAAAAGAACAGTATAGAGACAGAGTTATAGTTGAGTTGGTAGAGTGTTTGCTTAGCATACATGAGGCCCTGGGTTTAAGTCCCAACAACAAATAAACCAGGTATGGCAGTGTATACCTGTAACTCTCAGTAGTTGGGAGGTGGAGGCAAGAGGGTCAAAAGTTCAAGATCATCATCCTCATTCGAAGGCCCAGTGGAGAAAGAGTGGGGGGAGGGAAAGAGGGAAAAAAGGAAGAGACTCAGCAAGATGGTTCCGTGGGTAAAAGCGCTTGTTGAGCAAGCCAGCTGACCAGAGTTTGATCCCTGGAACCCAAATAAAGGTGGAAGGAGAGAGCAAACACCACAAAATTCTCTCTCTCTCTCTCTCTCTCTCTCTCTCTCTGTCTCTCTCTCTCTTCCTCCCTCCCTCCCTCCCTCCCCCCTCACACACACACTCACAAATCATTAACAAGATGGTGGGACATGGTAGTGTATGCCTTTCGTTCCAGCATTCAGGGGGCAGAGGCAGGCAGATCTCTGTGAGATTAAGGCCAGGCTGCTTTACACAGCAAGTTCCAGGCCAGCTGGGGCTACAGGAGACCCTGTCTCAAAAAGACAAAAAAAAAGGGGGGAAGGGGGGGGAGGGAGCGAGGGAGGGAGCGAGGGAGGGAGCGAGGGAGGGAGGGGGAGGAAAAGGGACAGTAGAGGCTCTCCCAGCTCTGGTCTTGTTTCCTTCTTTACACAGTCTGCCCCAACCTCCACCAGGCCCAGTTCAAAGACACCTCTTCCAGGAAGTCTTTTCCATCAACCCAGAAGTCATATTTCCCTCCTCTAAGCAATTTTAGGGAGCTATCCGTCAACTCTTGTCACGTAGTCCATCTGTCTCCCACATGATTGTGAGATCCTTGAAGCAGCTCCAAGTCCCTAAGCCCAACAGACCCCAGGCTGAGAAACTTTGACCTCCCCTGTCCCTTAACAAACTTTGACAGGATAGCCCCCTTGATACGAGGAGCCTGGTGATCTGGGTTTGATCCCAGGAACTCATAGTGAAAAGAGAGAAACAACTCCCCAAAGCTGTCCTCTGACCTCCACCTGCACACTGTGGCATGTGTATGCCTGCACACACACACACACACACACACACACACACACACACACACTCATACATCATACGCACACATAATTTTTTTAATCTGTTCAGTACAGACACAATTTCTCTTCTTTAATATTTTCACTTCTTATATGGTTGAAACCACAGATGCAGAACTTGTGTGCTTGGCACTGAGTAGTCTATGGAGGGACCAGAGTCTCAGAAGAACCCTGAGACCCTGAAGGGTTCGGCCCTTTCAAGGAAAGAAAGAAAAGGCTTCGTTACCTCTGGCAGGAGTGTTTGTAAAAGGTGTTCTTTGGCAGCTGAGACACCAGAGGATGTTACCACAGAAGGTTACGGTGACATTCTGCAGTAATTGCTTTCTGTTTGCCAAAGTTCCAGCAGTCCTGCCCCAGAACATGTTCTTCCTCCCCTTCAAAATCTTTGCCTCTCCTACGAAGCCAACTTCTGTTGGCAAAGAAAGCTGGAAGAAATAAAGTGTGATTTCTTGACTGGGTGTTTCTTGTGGTGATTCACATTTATAATCCTAGCAATCAGGTTACTGTGGCAGGAGGATTTCCACCAGCTCAAGGCCAGCCTGGGCTACACAGTGAGACTCTGTCACAAAAGAAAAGCAAGGCCGGAGAGATGGTCATTGGGTCTGGGCACCTTCCACCAAGCCTAACAATCTGAGTTCAATCTCCAGGACCCACATGGTAGAAAGCCAGAACAGACTCCTGCAAGTTGTCCTCTGACCTCCACATGTGCACCGTGATGTACACATACATATATACATACATACACAATAAATAAATTAAAATGCAATTGAAAATTAATTAAAACAAAACAATAACAACAAAAGTTTAGCTTTTCCATTACCACCCCAGAAAGGAGACCAAAAAGGCAGTCACTAGGGATGGGGGTAGACAGTCATCCACCTCAGTTCCCTCCAGTGGCAACAGTGATCGCACACACAGGGAGAATAAGGATGATGGATGGACAGAATCTCCCCTCGTCCCCAGCCAGGCATATGGCAGGGAGCTGTGCTGCATGGAGAGGTAAGCGAGCCTGCCAACGATAGAATTGACAACGACGCTACACCAAGGGTTAGAGTTGGCCTCCCAACTTCTGTACATGTTGACTATGAGGCTTCGAGTGACTTTCTGAGCTCTACTCATCTTTGAAATGGGACCTGAACAACTCCTACAACCCTGTTGCAAGAGTTAACCAAGATGCCACATTTACCTAAGTGCCTGGCAGAGGGTAGGTGTTAGTTATTATTGCTGTTATGGCTAATGACTCCCTGAGAGATGGGCAGGGAACCTTCTGGAAGTTACCTTGTGGGCTGGGTCTTGAAGGTAAAAAGGATTCCAATAGGTGTTCACAGTACAGAGGCAAGACACCTGAAATGGAGACATGCCTGAGGCCAAACCCCAGGAGGGGCACCAGCTGCAATCACTCACTATACAGCAAACACTGAGGATTTATTACGTGTCACACACTGCTCCAAGTGTCGTACATGTCCCTCCTCCGATGCTCACAGGCACCTAGAAATGAGGCTGGAGGAAAAGGCTCAGAAGCTGTTCATTCATTCAGTAAATATTTAATAAGCACGTACTATGTAGCTGGGCCCTGGAACAAGAGGATGAATTTCACATGAAGCTTGCATCCTAGATCATATAAACACACAAAGACCACATCACACAGTGATGGAGGTACCAAAGAAAGACACATCCCGAATGACAGGGTGAGTGACCCACAGTGACCAGGAAAGATTGTCCACAGAAGGGACAGATGAGTTGACACTGATGGCTAGAAGCTGCAGTCAGGAAATAATCCAGAGAAGAATGTCTAGGCAGAGGGAAAGCAAGAGCCAGGCCAGAAGTGGCAAACGTCCCTTGCAGCTGCAAGGCACTGGGGCTGGGGAGGGGCGGACATGATGAAGCGAAAGGAAAGGCGGAAAGGCAGCTGGAAAGGTGGTTCAGTGGTTCAGGGCACTGGCTACATGTTCAGCTCCCAGCACCCACATGGTGGCTAACAACCATCCATAACTCCAGTTCCAGGGAATTCAAGGCACTCTTCTGGGCACCAGGCACATATGTGGTGCACTTACACATATGCAGGCAAAGCACTGATACATATAAAACAAAAATAAAATCTTTGAGTTATTGGCCAGGGTGGCCCAAAAGACTCCCAGACAGTAACCCAGCATAGAACTGGGAAAACGAACAGCAGACCCCAATCTTATCTAAAAGAATATTGACAACTGATTGCTGCTAGATAAGGAAGAGCTGATCTTCCTAAAACAAGGATCTCTAGATAAGGCTGACTAGATTCAGTGGATGGACAAGCACTGGGGAACGGCTGGGGGCACCGGCAACACAGTAGACAGTAACAGGGATGACAGAGTACAAGGGCTCCTGTGTGTGGGAGAGGGGAGGCTATGGGAGGGCGCCATTTGAGAAGTGGGTATATAGATGAATAAGATTGTGTGGGATGTTCTGTATGATATACACACAAAAAAAATCAACAAATTGAAGCCCTGGGTTCAAGCTCCAGTACCATGTAAACTAGGTGTGGTGGTGTACACCAGCAATCCCAGTAATCCCAGCACTTGGGGGGCAGAGACAGAAGGTCAATTCAAGGTCATCTTCCACTAACTATATAGCAAGTTTAAGGCCAGTCTGGGCTACATGAGCCCACCCCCCCACCCCCCAAAAAATAAAACCTCTCTGGCGCTCACTCTGGCAACAGTGGGAAGAACAGGATTCAAGGAGGTACTAACGCTGGGCTTGAACCCCATGCTGAGCCACAGCACCAAGGAGGCAGCTCCCATATGTCCCATCACCTCCAGGCCAGGCTTCAGGTCTGGCACTGGTCTGTCCTGGGTCACTACAGCACAAGGTGCTTACAAGGCATCTCCGTTTCCAGCCTCTGAGACTGAGGAATGCATGTTTTCTAGTTATATTTCCTGGCATTCTGAATCCACCCAGGAAAGACCCACCAGTGACTTCAGAGGAAAGTAAATTACAGCCAGCCCTGGTTATTTTTCCAGATTTTTACAGGCCCCAAGACGCCTAGGTTCAGAGGATAAGTGCACTGATCTATGTTTGCTCATAAGACATTGGTACGTTTAGAGCTGAGAAGCAAACAGCTCAGCAACTCAGCGGGGTAGGAAGAAGACTCCTGGGCGGAGCACACAGACCCCAGGTCCAAGTCCTGTCTCTACCCCTAACTCTCGACGCAAATCTGATAAACCTCTTCTCCAGAACTCACAGGGTGGAGGAAGTATTCTCTACAGCCCTTCCAACCCTTCCAGATCAACGACTCGATGGAGGGTTCCAGGGAGTTCAGACACGGGATTAAGTACGAGGCAGCTGTTGAGAACTGCCCGAGCTCTCCTCTCGCAGTAGGAAATTTTAGAAACATTAACCCTTGCTGTTTCCTCTTATTTTTCATCGCTTAACTCTTGTTTTTTTCTTGTTTCTTCACTTAGCTCTTCGGATTCAGGCAGCCAAGGGAGCCCCAGGGAAAGGCTGGGGAAGAGCGAGGCAATGAAAGGGGAAAGTCTTTTCCTGCTTTTCCTATTCAAAAGCCAGGCTTCCGGAGAATGGGAAACCTCCAGGCACTGGTGTGTGTGTGAGAGCCCCACCACCCCGCGACTGAGAAAGATTCCCAAGGTTGGCCCGGGAGTAAGGGAGCAGGTGTTACTGGGTGCTGATGATCCCCCACTGAGACCACGTGCCTTCTGTCCCCTCCAAGTGCAGGCAGAAAGAATTCAAAACAATTAGAGAAGAAGGGGTTCGGTACGAGTGGAAGGGGGGGATAAAAGAGGGTAATTGACTCCAAATATGATCAGAATATAAACATATAAAATTACCAAAGAATAAATTTTTAAGTCTTTAATTCTTATTGCTTTTTATTTATTTACATGTGCATGTATGTGTACCCAACAAGAGCATGTTTATTACTTTTAAAATATTTTATTTTTATGTGTGTATGAATGTATTGCCTGCATGTGTTTAAGTGCACCTGTGTCGTGCCATGTTCTCAGAGGTCAGAGAAGGTATCAGATTCCCCTGGAACTGGAGTTACAGACGGTTGTTAGCCATGTGGTTGCTGGGACTTGAACCTGGGTCCTCTGTGAAGCAGTCAGTGCTCTTAACTGCTGAGCCATCTCTCCAGCCCTTATTACTTATTTTTAAATAAACATATTTATTACTCTTTGGGGGAAGTTGCTTTGTTTTTTGGTTTTGGCTTTTGTGGAGCTTTTATTGTTGGGGAGGGTCAATATTTTTTTTATTTATATTTTTTGTTACATGTATGAGTGTTCTGCCTGCATGTATATGTGTACTCATGTCCTGCAATACTCGCAGAGACCAAAAGAGGGCATCAGATCTCCTGGAACCAGAGTTAAGGATGGTATTAGCCATCATATGAGTGCTGGGAACCAAACCTGGGTCCTCTGCAAGAATACCAGTGGTCTTATCCACTGAGCCATCTCTCCAGCCTTTGGTTTGGGTTTGGGGGTTTTGAGGGGACTGGGGAAGTGAGACAGGGTCTTGTCTCCCTGTAGTCCCAGCTGGCCTGGAACTTGCTGTATAGACTAAGCCAATCTTGATCTCACAGAGATCCATCTGCTCTGCTTCCCAAGTGCTGGGACCAAAAGTATGGCAGCACACCTGGCAGATGCAGTGATTTTGTTTGGTAAGCAGACACTGTACTTCACACACAAAAATGATTTTACTGAATTTTAATGTCTTCAAAGTTGAGATACAGTCTTTTTCCATTGTTATTTGTTTTAGAACTAGAGAGTAAAACATGGGCTGGGGATGTGGCTCAGTTGGTAGAGAGCTTGCCTACCATGCATGAAGCCCTGGGTTCAATCCCCAGCACCACATAAGTCCAGCAGAAAGACTCCCCTTGATTGCTGGGATTGTAGGTAGGTACTACCATGCCTACCACTCAATAAGTGGAGACAGGCAGATCAGAAGATCAAGGTCATCCTCACCTACCTCATGAATTCCAGGCCAGCCAGAGATACAGGAGACCGAGTCTCAAAAATAAAAGTAAGGCCTGGCATGGTGGCACATGCCTTTAATCCTAACACTCAGGAGGCAGAAGCAGGCCGATCTCTGTGAGTTCAAGGCCACTCTGGTCTATGAAGCAAATTCCAGGACAGCTGGGGCTACAGGGAGACCCTGCCTCAAAAAAAACAAAAATTTAATCAAATGTACTTTTTTCACTATTTTGCTTTTTGAAAATTTGCTTATTGATTATTGGTTATCTATATAAAATTTAATATATCAGACTATAACCAAAAAAGCAAAAGACAATTAAGTAAATATGTAGGCTACTGAATCAATAGTTGTGTTTTCAAACACACATGTACTTCAACTTTCATTTATTTTCATTGGCGTGATTTTATACACACTTAGTTCCCAGACCCCAGCGTGGCACAGGAACAGCGAGGCCAGACATGACAGAAAAAGAAATGAGCTGCAGCCCAGTGACAGGGAGACACTCAGGAGCAGCCTGCTTGGCTGATGACCAGTATCAAGGGATGGTCTAGTGACAGGTGGCATCAACTACCAACGCAACAGAAAGTAAGATAGTTGGGCACTACCCCAGGAAAGAAGCCCCCGCAAAGATAACCAAGATCAAGTTTATATCCCCTTAGCAGAAGGAAGGAAGGCTTGAGAGTGAAGTTATGTTTTAGAGATGGCGAGATGGCTCAGAAGATAAAGGCATTGGCTGCCAAGACTGACAACCTGAGATCCATCCCCACGACCCATTGGTAGAAGGAGATTAACTGACTCCTAAAAGTTGTCCTTTGACCTCCACAGGTGCACTCCACACACACACACACACACACAAATAAATGTAATAAAAACAGCTTTTAAAGAAATATTTTATTTTAGTTATAAGTATTGTAAGTTAGTTATAAGTCTATTATATATTGTATAATATATAATACATGTATGTCATATATATGATATATATAGAATATAAATATTTATTTTAGTTATAAGTATTGTAAGTTAGTTATCAGTCTATTATATATTGTATAATATATAATACATGTATGTCATATATATGATATATATAAAATATAAATATGACTACTATCCTCAGGCCCCTTGGGGTAAGTCTATAGCACAGCTCTCTGCGCCGGGACTCCCTAAGCCGCATTCACCCTTCCATCCCCCCGCCTCGCCTTTCTATACTCCTAGTTTGGGCCCTGCGCCTTTCCTAGTCTTGGGGCCTCAGACACCTGGGGAACCAATACTGCTTCCTGACCCTTCTCACCCAGAGCAACTCAGTCCCTTTCTTGGGCTCCAGGAGCACCGCTTCTGGTCCTGGCCCCGCCCTCACCTCCCTCTATTTCCCTGGTCCTCCAACACCCGCCAGCCTCTTTCTGAGGCTGACAGCCTCTTTCTGGGGCTCCGAGGCTTACCTTTACTCTCCCTGATCCTTTGCATCCAGTACAACCCAGCTACTCAATCCACTCCCTGGGAAATCTTGGGGCTTCTTCCCTCCCCATCTGCCTTTGCTTCCCTGC
>NW_008341874.1:881109-893669 GCF_000622305.1 Nannospalax galili | reverse complement strand
TATATGGGTTATAATAGAAAAATATAGGTCTTAGATGATAGAAGATAGATGACAGATACATAGATGGATGATAGATACACAGATACATAGATGTATAGATAGACAATAGGTAACTGTAAGTCGAATTAACAGCTGGGAGACGCGCGCTTGGCTTATATAAATATAAGAATATAACTATATGGGTTATAATAGAAAAATATAGGTCTTAGATGATAGAAGATAGATGACAGATACATAGATGGATGATAGATACACAGATACATAGATGTATAGATAGACAATAGGTAACTGTAAGTCGAATTAACAGCTGGGAGACGCGCGCTTGGCTTCCAGGCCTGCTGGGCTGCCTCCTCTCATCGACCTTATGACAAAACTGAGAAAATACTCCAAACTACAGTTTAGGGAATAAAAATATTTATTGGACTTGCTAACAGAACATATGATAGCAATTCGGTGACTTCCAGACCTATGGCCGCAGGCCTAAGATGGTGAAGCGCCCTCCCCCTCTCTGGCTTCCCCTGTCTCTGCCCCTCCCTTCCTATGGAGAGTCTTAGGGTCTAACCCATTGTTTGACCTACGTGGGGATTGGGGGGAGCATCTCTCCATTTGCTTGCCAGTCTGGCTTCCCACACGACACACTCATCCAAAAGTAACTTAGATTACATTAGGCAGAAAAAGGAAAGTGCTACTTTGTTTTATGAGCACCTCATCTGCGGACCCTGAATCACCCAGCACTTGCTAATGAGCTAAAAGCAAGAAGGTGCCCAGCTAGGACAGCATCAGTCTGTTGCCTAGGGAAGCAGCTTTGGAGCCTCACCAAATTCATCTTTTAGGCTTGGAGCCTAAAAGAACCCAAGATCCTCTTCTCTACCCCTCCCTGTGCGAAGATGGTGCCCTGCAAGGCCACTCAGCCAATTGGCAGCAGAGCTTGGCCCTGGTCCACATCTGCCAACACAGCACTTCATCTTCCCCACAATGGCCCTCCAAGAGCAGAGCTGTACTACCCACTCTGAGATCAGAGTTTACATTAGGGACAGAGGAACCTCAGCAGTGACCAGCCCAATCTATGAGTGGAAAGGAGCTTGGAGCAAGGAAGGTTGTAGAGACAGAGGGACATGGAGAGCAGGACACAACGAGTCACTGCACCACAAAGATCCTACAGAGGGAGCCAGTGTCCTGAGACAGGTCAACAAGTGACTCACCATGCCTCTGCTGTCAACCCCCCAAATCTGCTGCCCAGGTCCCCAGAGTAAGCCTATAAAATGGAAGGTAGCCAGGTTCCCCCTTCTAGAACACGGACTCCCATTGGCTTCGTTCCATACCCCCCAAAAGGGAGCTTAGCACAAAAGTGAAGAACCTGCCAGCTCTGCTGGGGCAGACCTCACCTTAGGAAGGCACATCCCCAGCTCCTGCCCTCCGCCCCACCCTCCCATCCCCAACCTTCAGTTCAGTCACACCTCCTGGAGACAGTACCTATACACCAAAGCCTGCCTCCACCCTCACCGAAGCCCTTGGGCTCCAGAAACAGAGAAAGCCAAGTCATTTTGTGCTTGGGTACAGCTGGCAGCTAGAGGGTGGTGTGTGATCATAGAATGCCACTCTGTAGCCTTCAAGAACACACGTGTACATGGCAGATGTTTGTGGACTGAGTGACAAACTGGAAAATTGACCAAGAGCCTCCTAGAGGTCAGAGTTGATGCCCCTGCCTGTGACTCCCTCCCTTTCCCTCCCACCTCCCCAGCCCCAGCCATCACCTCCCACACCCTCTCTGCAGTTGGAATAGATGAGTTTCCAGGCTTGAGCGAGTGAGCACCAACAAAGAACGATCTAAATCCAGGCCTCTCCAGGAGGAGTCCACGGGGCAGGAGGAGGTATATGTAGTGTGGCTTGAATGGCAGAAGAATTGGAAATGATGCGAGTGTCCACGCACAAGGTGCTGCAAATGGAATTTTCTCATCATGCAGCGTGCTATTCTGCAGCATGAAAAAAACATCCAATGTGCTTATAGGTATCAAGATTTCAGGGGCTGAGGCTCAGTGGGTAAAGTGCTTGTTCCACAATTATAAGAACCTGTACCAGCACCCATGTAAAAGCCAGGCACAGCAGCATATATCTGTAATCCTAGCTCTGGGGAAGGCTCATGGGCCAGCCAGTCTAGGCCAAATAGTGAGCCCCAGGTACAGAGAGACCTTGTCTCAACAAAATAAGAGTCACATGTGGTATTGCATACCTTTGATGCGAGCACTCAGGAGGAAGAGACAGGCAGACTTCTGTGAATCTGAGCACGATCTGGTGGTCTACATTGCAAGTTCCATGACAGCTAGGGCTACAGGGAGACCCTGCCTTTGAAAAAAAAAAAAAAGACAAGAAAAAACAAAAGTGTAGCTAGAGATGGTGGCACACACCTTTAATCTCAGTACTGGAAGGCAGAGGTAGGTAGCCCTCTATGAGCTTGAGGACAGCCTGGTCTACATAGTGAGACCCTGTATCAAATATAATGATGATAAACCGGGCGTGGTGGTACACGCCTTTAACCCTGGCACTTGGGAGGCTGAGGCAGGCAGATCTGTGAGATTGAGGCCAGGCCGGTCTACATAGTGAGTTTTTATCGTCCTCTTTTTTTTTTTTTTTTTTTTTTTTTTTTTAAAAAAAAAAAAAAAAAAAAAAAAAAAAAAAAAAAAACCGATGATGATGATGATGATGATGATGTGCAGAGAGATAGAAAAGACACTGGACATCAATCTCTGACCTTCAAATGGACAACTGCACCTGCACACACACAAGTATACACACATACACAAACACTTGTACATGCATGCATATATGCACACATATGAATGTATATAAACATGTACACACACAATTTCAAGAGACAATAAGAGAAATAAAATTAAATAAGAAACACGGGATCCAAAGCCATCCTACCTAAAAAATACACTATGTGCTCTACAATCTGATGCTGACACCCATCCATCCTTTCTTTCCCTGTCCTACTCTGTGCCCCAGAAGACCAACCTCTTAGGACCCTAAATCCAAAGCTGTTTTGCAAGCTGAATGCCAGTTGGATTAGGGCAGTGGAAAAGGCTCTGGATATAGATTAGAGGACAGAGCAAGAGAAATCTGGGGCACTGCATCCTTCTCGGACCTTCTGTCGCAGGGCCTGTGCTCTGCTGCACCACAGCTGGAGATACCAGGAGAGCAAGACATGAGACATGTAAGTTTCAGTGCTCTCAGTCAAGATCATAGCAAATCTACCCAGATAGGCACTGTCTTAACCAGGTGTGGTAGTGCACCCCTGTAACGCTGGCACTTGGGAGTTGAAGGCAGGAGGATCAGGAGTCCAAGGCCAACCTCAGCTACACAGCGAGTTTGAGACAACTTGGGCTACATTGGACCATCTTTTTAAAAAATAGATGAACAGGGAGCAAACAAGATGGCTCAATGGGTAAAAGGCACTTGCCACCCAAGCCTGGGGACTTAAGTTGGATCCTTGGAACCCAGATAAAAGTAGGAGAGAAGCAACTTCACAGTGTTGACCTCCACACGTGGGCCCATAGCATGCACAAACACAACACAATAATACATTTAAAAATTGAAAAAAAAATCAAATAACAAAAGATACACACAGTCCTCACAATAAGTCTAAGTTGACTATAAACTGAAGGCACTTGCCTTAAGCTAATTCTGATCTTAGGTAGAGACTATGCACTTGATTCCCACAATTTAAACTGTTTTGCATCTATACACAACTAAAACAAACTTGGACTGCGTTACAGCTGACTACTTGAATTAATGCCACGTAGATAAATATTCATTGACTAATTAGAAATCTCCTTTGAACATTTTAGAGCTAGGGGATACAGGACCATATATTAAACCAGAGCTCTGAAAGTTCACAGGATCTAGGCATCTTGGCTGTTAGCCAAAACCACCAGAATGTTCAGAAGTTGCCAAGCCCTTCCTAAGGAGGGTTCTAGGCCAATGCAGGGGTCAGACCCAGGACAGAAGGGAAAAGCTCAAATCCATGAGGAAAATCTGCTCAGTTTGGCAGCCATTTCCTGAGGACTCACAGAGCCGGTCCAGTGGGGGAGGAGACAGACTAGCCTAGTCTAGATTCACCCTACAGTTGACCCCATGAGCTGACCCCAGCCTGTGGTCTGACCAGTCCTCCTGCGGCCTAGCCAGATCAATGTGCTCAGAATGACCTGCCCAGGGCCTCCAACCTGTTTTCTGTGCCATGCTAGGACTTGTAGCAAGTCAGCTGCCAACCTGCGCTCTACCCCAGCTTCCTGCTCATTGTGAGAAGTCAAGAACTGAGGCCAGGGAGCAAACACCTGGTCTCAGTCAATACCTTCTGGCAGTATGGGCTGGAGGCTGCTGCTGGCCCCACTCTCCACCTGCCACTACCACCAGATTTTTTAATGGAAACAAGGGCAGGTCTCCCCAGGGGACACTAAACATGGGTCAACAACCTGGCACCCACATGCATACCTATATATACCCCCATGTGCGGTGCAGAATCAGCAGATCAAGAGCCTTAAAGTCTCTACCCAGGTGAGGCTTCCACTCCCTCAGTTACCCCCCAAGTCACTCCACCAATCCTCAGGTTGTGGGTGAGGCTCCTTCCCATGACCCTGTCTGAAAGCCAAATTCAGACCCCCAGTGTTTCTATCAGGGAGGCTCCCAGGAACTGGCTGGGCCCAGACCTCAAAGCTCCATCATTTTAGGGATTAGAACTCCCCAAAGCCAGACACTGAATATTGGAAGGAAGGAAGGAGGGAAGGAAGAAAGGAAGGAAGGAAGGAAGGAAGGAAGGAAGGAAGGAAGGAAGGAAGGAAGGAAGGAAGGAAAGAAGGAAAGAAGGAAAGAAGGAAAGAAGGAAGGAAGGACCAGCAGGAGCTGTGCCAACTCAATGCCACTTTGTGGTGCCAATAACCAAGTGGCTTCTCTACCCCTAAGAGCTTTGTCTTTGCACAGTATAACTGTCCCACATGCAGCCAAAGATGACTGCCCCTAACTCTTCCCAAAGGTGCCAAGGAAGCTCAGGGCTCTGGCCTGGAAGTCCGAGTATGGGGGCTTTAGGGCTGCACAGAGCTGACGGAATTTAAGAAGCTCTGCTCTCTGAATATTGACCCACACGACCCTTGTAGGTTCGGAGAAGCAGGAGCACCACACGTTTCAGGGCAGGGGAAGGCCCACCAACACCAAGCAGAGCTCTCCCAAGGGTCAGGATGGAAGAGCCTGTCTGCAGCTCTTGGTGGTGGCTGTCAACGGGCCAAGCAGAACCAAGACAGACTTCCAGCCTCCACCCACTGAACCTGGGAAGCCATCACCCAAGAACAGCGCTATTCTTGCTTGTGCTGAGCCAGGATTCTCTGTGGGAAGGTAGGGAGGAAAAAGAGAGAGAAGAAGCCCAAGAAATTAACTTGGAAGAACAAAGGAGTTGAATAAAGGAGAAGTGGCAGAAACCAGAGCAGGACATAGAGACCATCTTTAAGGTCCTATAACTCAGCCTTAGAGAACAGCCCACATGTAGATGTCCATGGAGGGTGCAAACCACAGTCTTTCATGAGGTTGCATGCATTTGTGTGTGTATATGTATGTGTGCACCTCTGTATGTGTGCACCTCTGTATATATGTGTGTGTGTCTGTGTCTGTGTAACTGTGTGCTTGTCTGTGTGTGGTGTATGCATGTATACATGTTTGTGTGTATGCACGTGTGTGCATGGATGCAGGCATATGTGAAGGCTAGAGGTCAACAGCAAATGTCTTTCTCTATGGTTCTCCAACTGAGACTGGAGCTCATCAATTTGCTTAGACTTTTTTTTTTTTTTTTGGCCCAATGCTCTTTATTAGAACAGAATCCTACAGTCCCGTGGTGGGTCTACCTGAGCCTCCATGGGTGCCTGATACCAGAGCAGTTGCTCCAGATGAGGGGTGAGGTCAGACAATTCTAGCCAAACACTGGGGCTGAGGACAGCCTAGACAGCACACCCCAGCAGGGGATGGGGCACGAATCCTGTGCTAGGCCCCAACGAGCTCCCAGGATCGTCCTGTCTCCATTTCCCTAGCACTGGGATTATTCACACTCCTAGATTTTTGCATGGGTTCTGGGCACACAAACGTAGTTCATGCTTACGTGGCACACGCACTTCACCCACTGAGCCATCTCCCCAGACCACTGCACTCATTTTTAAGGCTCTGGGCTAGGTCTCTAAGTGGCCATGCCACAGGTCTTAGGAGAGCTTCCTGTGTAACAGCTGGTTTTGGTGGGGAGGGATATATGCAGAAAATCTCATCTGGATTTCAGAGACAGAGATTTAAAAAAGTGCTCTTTACAAAGCTGTTCTATGGAGAAACCTCCTAAGACCTTTTTCTACAGTAACCTTACCCATCAGTGTCTGCTATGGGGTCGGACCAGAGACAAGAAAGTCAGCTAAACCCATAGTTCTATTGATAGACACTGCAGGGCAAATCAGGGGCAAAGGAAAAGTTCATTCCAATGGTCCGGGCCCATTGAGTGAACAGCACCAGTTACCCAAGATCCTCTGCTTCTGTGAGTATATTCTTGAAAAAGGAATCTGTCAGTTAGAAGGCCTTCCTCCTGCACTTCAAAGTGGAGATAAGCAAATACAGGACTTGCCAATGTGCACTAATGTTATATAGCGTTTTTCCTGAATTGAAACATTCCCTCAGGAGAGGCAGGGGAGGTTCATGGGACTCAGAAAGGAAACAATCCTCAAATGTCTGAGAAAGCTGAAACTGGAAAGATTGTGGAGGACCCCTCCCTAGGATTATAAAGGGAGTTAGCAACCGCTGGAGGAAGAGGTTCTGACCAGCCAAATTGCCAAGAAGAGATTCTTAGACCTGTCAAGCTACCTGCAAGTTGTGCAGAGAACTCCAGGGTTGCAGCATTTGTAAGTCACTGTCCATGTTGGGGTGTAATTCTTGGTGACACAGATGCATTTGAAATATCCCTGATCCTGCAAGTAACTGCTTACTCCTCACCCACACTTCTGTAAGCAACTCCAATAAAAACTCATTGGTTCACCAAGTTGGACTCCAGTAGACTGTGACTTTTGTCTGTCATAGACTCACCTATCTAAGGTGAGTAAGGTGTGTGTGTGTGTGTGTGTGTGTGTGTGCGTGTGAGAGAGAGAGAGAGAGAGAGAGAGAGAGAGAGAGAGAGAGATGTCTTCCCATGAAAAGCTTCACACAAACAACTAAGCATGTCCTCGGTGTCTGGCATGACTTGAGCTGCTTTGAGCAGATGTGATCCTCACAACCAGATGCAGGATAGTATTATTGTGCTTCTTCAGAGGAGAAAATTGAGGGAAAGCGGTACAGTGCTTTGCCCGAGACCATATAGCTAACATGCAATGGGTCTGACACTTAGCCCAATCAGTCTTGTTTGCAGCCTCTCTCTCTCTCTCGCTCTCTCTCTCTCTCTCTCCCCTCTCTCTCCTCTCTTTCTGTGTGTGTCAGTATTTTTACTGTGGTGACACACATATAGCATACATTTTACTGTCTTGTCCATTAGTATGGAATTAGTATGGAATCATTACCACCAACTATCTCCAGAACACTTTTCCATCTCAAAAACCTAAATGGTCCCCATTAAACACTAACTGCCATTGTCATGTCCCCAAATCTCTAATAAACACCATACTGTTTCCTTTGTTTGGTTGGTTGGTTTTTGGATCTTTGAGATGGGGTCCCTCATGTAGTCCAGGCTGGACTCAAAAATCATTATGTAGCCAAGGATGGCCTGTTCCTGATTCTCCTCCCTCTTCGGTGCTAGGACAATAAGCTTGAGCTACCATGCCTGGTCAACATTCTATGTTCTGTCTCTATGACTCTGACTGCTCTCAAGACCTCATGTGAGTTAAAGTGCATTTTATTAGTCTCAGATCGACTGACTGACTTATTTCACTCCAGACACAAGCCTATGTCAGCATCTGTCAGATCTGCTCTCTCTTCACATTTTTGTCCTGAGTTAATAACATATGTACAAGATTCCCAATGTAAAGTACTAACAATGAAGTCTTCCATTTCAATCTCTCCTCTAAACCTGTCTCTTCCAAAAACAAGCATTACCCTCCACTGTGGAGGTATTTTACACACTTAAAAGCAAATAAATAAATGGATTTATGTATTTGACTCTTTTTAGCTCCATTTTATGCCTTATAGGTTTTGGATTTTCTAGCTATTGTTATTGTGTATATAATGTATGTATGTGTGATGTATGTATACATATGATGTGTGTGTGATCTGTGTGTCTATGTGTTTGATCTGTGTGTGAATGAAGGCACACTTGGGTCAGGTCCCACATATGGAGGTCAGAGAGCAACTTTCAGGAGTCAGTTTCCCCCTTCCACCGTGGGCTCTGGGGACTAAACTCAGGTCTTCAGCCTTGTGTAGCTAATTCTTTGACTGATGGCACTGAGATGGCACAAAGCCATCTCACCAGCCTTTGCAGTTGGCCTAGGAGATCATTCCCTCATCACTCCAGAGGACCTTTCCTCATCTTTTCAGCCACACAGTGTTTCACTGAATGGACACAACACAGTTTACTTGGTATGCCCTCCTGGTGGCTACTGTGCTCTCAACCATGTTAAGAGTCTGAACGATACAGTTCAGGTGTCATCATGGCCTTTACCACTTAATGGAGAGGTGCCATTCATCCATTCCGCTACAGATTCCTGCTTAGCAAGCGTCCTGTATCTTGACGGAAAAATGGGTCAGTCAAGTAAAGGAGAAATACAGGTAACAAACAGCGAAGTAGAACATGGAGCAGTGAGCACCTTAGAGGGTGGAGAGAGGCAGGAAGAGTCATCTCTGGCCAGCTACCTGGGCAAGGCCTTTCTCTTCCCATTCCCAATCGATTTTCACCCATAGTTTCTATTACCCTATGCACTTCGCTGCCCAAATCAAGGTCATCTCATCAGACAGGAAACCAGACTACATCACTCAGAGCTCCTCATCACTCTGAGTGTAAAGCCCTTTGCACATGCCTTGCTGATCAGGGCCCCCGTGAGTCTTACACCTCCGCTCCAGATACAGCAGCTGTTTGGTGCTCCTAAGGACATGGGGGGCTTCCCATCTTAGAGCCTCAGTGCTGGATTTCTTCTCTGCCTGGAACCCTCTATGGCCTCAGGCTCAAACCATCACTCATTTGTTAGAATCCCAGACCAGACACCGTCTCCATCTTCATAGGTGGTTTGAGGATCCCTGCTGCTACAGCGAGAGACAGACACCCCACTGAGAGCTGGTCTGTACATCTCTAAACAGATCTTCCAGTTGCCTAGATTCCTCACTTCCCCAAGGAAGTTATAGACTTCAGGTAGCCAGGCTCCCTAGGTTATCAGAGGCTACCAATGGCTGTGGCCACATACATTGAAGTCACACATTCATGCCCCCCAATTCCCTCCCCTCCCTGTGACACCCAGGAATAAGGAACAGCCTGGCTACAGGCTCCTGCTATCAAGCTCTCCCCCTCTCTCTCAGATCTATAAGGAGGGATCTCCACTTTGCCCGTGGGTCTAAAACCTCAGAGCCCCCATCATGCTGCAAGTCTACCGAGGACTACAGGGATTGCATTCTCCTCAGAGTCCCTGCTATCCTGCTGTCTATCTGTCTCTCTGTCTGTCTGAATACCCATGGCATCATAACTCTTATGATAAACTCCTTACCCCAAAGGACAATGTGCCTCAGTTCCTTCTTAAGCCCTTACACCTGTGACCTTTCACCATTTAGAAAGGCCACCCCATTCCCCCCATTTTTTCCCCAGAAGGGGAACTCAGGTATGCTAGGCACTCTCCCACCGAGCTTCATTCTCAGCACACCCCCAACCCCTGCTTCTTGGTAGGGAAGGGACTTTGAGACAGGGTCTCACACTATAACCCAGAGCAGCCTTGAACTCAAAACAACCCTCCAGCCTCAGCCTCGTATGAGCTGGGTCTCATACCCCACTTAGTCTCAATCTTTTCTCTACCAAGCACCCTGCTTAGTTCTTCCCAAACATACATCACAACCTGTAATGATTTTCTTTGTGTAACTGTTTCCTTGTTTGTCATGCCCAGTAACGTGAGGCTCCAGAGTGACAGAGATCAGGATCTAGTACACTTATCTGTCATGGGCTGTGGCCATCAGGAAAGTGGATATCAAGGAGTTTGGACAGCGAGATTGCTGTTAAGAAGTACTACCTGAGATGGACGCAGGATTGGACAGAGGGAAAAACTAAACCAGCAAACCAGCTAGACAGAGCATTCTGGAAAGTTGGCCATCAGACTTCTTTACATGGTACAAAAATACCCAGGCTTGGGACTGGGGCTATAATTTAGTTAGCAGAGTATTTGGTATGCATGAAGCCCTGAGTCCAGCTCCCAGCACTGCATGGGCAAAAGCAGGAGTTTAAGGTCATCTTCAGCTACATGAAGAATTCAGGGACAGTCTAGGTTATATGAAACCTAATCGAGAGAGAGAGAGAGAGAGAGAGAGAGAGAGAGAGAGAGAGAGACAGAGAGAGACAGAGAGAGACAGAGAGAGACAGAGAGAGAGATTGCCCAGACTTGCTGGGAACAGTGCTGTAAGCCTATAAAGTCCCAGGTACCCAGGAGGCTGAGCCCAGGAGTTGAAGACAAGCCAGGCAACAGAGTGAGATACCATCTAAAAAAAACCCAAACGGACCCAGTTCTAAATGCCCTTCTTCCTGTGCCACTGGATATGGACAACCCAAGGGAGGGTGAGATCTCGAACAAGGCAGAGCTCCTCAGGAGGCAGATCCTGAACTCACTGGCAGCTGGAGGCTCTCTGCCAACCATACTCCTCACAGAGACAGGGCAGCAAGTTGTCACAGCATCCTTGCAATGCCTCTCCCACTTCCCCACTCCCCAATCCCATCGCAGTGTAGTAGGCACTCAGCATGCAGTAGGTGCCCAGCGCTCACTGACTGAATGGATGGATGAACATTTGAGATGGTCTTGAAGTCTGAATAGGATCTGGAGAAACAGAAAAGGTGAGAAATGTGTATTGGAGGTCTAAGACTCGGTTTGTTCATGAAGAAAACAAGGACTACTCTCCAGTCCACAGAGAGCAAGAGAATGGAACTGCCAAGTAGGACAAGGGCGGTCTGATTCCCAATGACAGGCAGAGGCCCACTGCAAAGGCCTTGCAAATTGCATTTGGTTTCCACCCTGCTGGCAAGGGAACACGTCAAAAGGGTTAAAAGAAGCAGAGTGTCATAGCCAGTGAGGCTTGGGAGGGTCGTCCTGCCTCACTAAAGAGAATGGCTGAGGAGTGCGTGCTGGGATGTGAGGAGACCAGAGAAGATGATGGTTTCAACCAATCCAGGCTCCGTGCTGCAACACCTGGGTACTGGAGAAGTAACAGTAAACACAGAATGTGCCATGGGAGGCAAGGAGGCTAAGGCCTGGGAAATGCCAACACTGGAGAAGTGTCAGCAAGAGTAAACATCAAGAAAGAATGGCCAGGGAAGGAAACAGGAAAGAACTGAGTGTGGGAGCCTGGGGCGGGGTGGGGGGCGGAATGGAACAAGAGGGAGGGATCAAAGGGTAAAGGCCAGTAAGAGGTCCAGGAAGATAAGGGCTGAAGGTGCCCTTCATTTGGCCATCAGAAGGACAGGGCTCAAGGGACACTCTGGGTGGGAAGAGGCCCATGATCTGGGTCTGGGTTTCTGGTATGTGCGATGGAGAAGTCCTTTATTTTTCCACATGCTGCAGTGCACACTCTCCTCAAGCCTGACACAGTGATGCTTGAGAATCAGAGATCTCCATGCCTTAAAATCTGCCCACCTACCTTGGGGGCAGACACTGGAAGGAGCCCAGTGATGTCTCAGGGCCTAAGGTCTTTGTCTTTCCCTTTCCCTCTGGCCTCAGGTTCTCCAGGGCAGTGAACCAATTGCTTCCTGTAACCTGGACTACCCCAGTGCTCAACATCAAAGAAAGGACACAGGTGTCCAGGTTCCATGCCCTCTGACTCAAGTGTCCTTCACAACCTCCAAGTAGGACTTAGATTAGACATCCCCACCCCAAAGTAGTCCATTGTGTGAGCTCGGTGTCAATGAGAACAGAAACTGGGCTAAGAAAAGAGAATATTTACTTATTCTTCAGAGCAGATGTCCAGGTAAATAGTGAAGTTTCATAAATGGTACCCAAGCCCTGCCCCCTACCTCTTGTGAGGTACCTGGAACATATAAAAGGACACCAGATGTGCACAGTCACTAGGAGACCACCACCGCATCTAGAGACAGCCAGAGCCTCCCAGCCTCGGCCATGAAGCTCGCCCTCACACTCACTCTGGTCATGCTGGCCCACTGCTGCAGCTCTGGTGAGTGCCCAGGGTCTCTTTCCAAGGACAGGATGAAGTGGCAGATCCCTCTGTATCTGACAGGAGGGCCTGGGCATACAGATTCTCAGAAATGTGAGTCTGATGGCCAAGCCTACTTTGGGTATCTTGGAGAGTGTGTCAGGATGTTAGGCAGCCCAGAAAGGATTACATCTTCCAAATCCTGAACCTCTGAATTCCAGGGATTAGAAAAG
>NW_008341874.1:855651-880695 GCF_000622305.1 Nannospalax galili | reverse complement strand
GAGATTGAAGCCTCCCAACAAAGAAAACCCCAGGATCAGATGGATTCATTTTCAAAGCCTACTAGAATTTTAAAGAAAAATTAACACCAATGTTCCACAAAAATAGGAAGAAGGGGGAGGGAGGGAGGGAGGGAGGGAAATAGGGAGAGAAGCAGATCCCAAATATAGTTCAGCACATCTGCCTAATAGCAAATGGAATAGGAATAAGGAGCCCTTTAAAGCCTCAACTGGGACCTGCACAAGATGCTAAGAGATCCTGGTGCAGCCTCCAGGTTTGAAGAGATCCATACAACTCTGGAGTCAGAGTCTGGAAGGAAAAACAGGGTCTCATGACCTCAAACCCAAGGCAAGCTCTCTCGTTCTGAGAGGACAGGAATATTCTAGGAAGGAATCATCTTCCCTTTGGGTAACTGCCAACGCTGGGCGGCGTTTTCTAAACATTCTGTCCTCTGGAAAAAGGATTAGGAGTCTCTGAATAGTTGTTGCAGTCACTGAGGAGAAAGGGAGGGATGGAGGGATAGAGAGGGGGAGCTATGGAGGAACGGAGAGAGGGGAGGATGGAGGGAAGAAGGATGCATCTCCCAGCAAGCGTCCTGTGCTTTGGGAATGGGGTTGGGAAAGCTGGTCTTCGCTCTACAGCACTTTCTCCCACTCCCCTCTGAAAATGCTAATTTTTCTAATAAACACACTCTAACTGGTGCACTTGCAAAGGATCACATTGCACATGAATACAAGTTTTGTGGCCTGGAGGATTTAGACAACCAAGAGACAGTAGGAACAGCTATTTTATAGAGTGCTTTCATGTTTTTTTCAGGGGAAATGACATCATTTTGGAGTAAAATGTTTAATTAATCAGATGTCAGCTCTGAGTATAGAGATGGGTGGCCCAGCAAGACAGGCCTACAGCATGTCAAGGGGTGGGCTGGCCTGGAACTTTCTATGTAGACCAGGTTGGTCTTGATCTCACAAAGCTCCAATGGCCTCTGCCTCTCTAATGCTGAGAGATCAAAGGTGTGCACCACCATGCCTGGTTTATCCTTAACACTTTTACATACTATCCTTCAATGAAGTAGAAATATTGTCCCCATTTTACAGATGGGAGCCTAAACCACTGAAGATAAAGTCACCTGCTTGGTAGCTTTTTGGAAAGGATTTAATTTGGAGTGACCACCGTCTTGATTTTGACAATCCTCCTGCCTCAGCCTCCCCAGTGCTGAGATTACAGTCATGGGTCATCATACCTACCTGGAGTAGTCACTTGAAATGGGACCCTGAATCAGAGCAGTGAAACCAAATTTGCACAAAAAGCAGAGAGTTTAAGGCCAGGGGATCTGAGGCTCAGTTAAAAGATAGAGGCAAACAGGGTAAGGATAGTGCTCCTAAGAGTAGGTACCCAAAGCAAGTCTGGAGAAAGCAAAGCTCTCAATGGCCTCCTCCCAGTCTCCACACTGCATAGACATGTCAGACCAGCAGCTTCTATTATCCACTCTGCCTAGAACTCCAGCAGAGAGAACAACCCAGCCCAACCCAAGAATCCAAAGAAGGCTCCAGAAAGCCACGAAAAGTTGGCTGTAACCTAGAGAGTCCTCACATGGTGCCAACTTTTCAAGTGCTTGGAGCCCCACCAGATCCTAAATTCTACTCTACCAGTAGAAAGGCTGCTATCCCCCACCGACCAGCCTGGCTGCTCCAGCGAGGGGCTGGCCAGCTTGGAGAAGGGGCTACATCATGTGCTTTCTCTTTCCTGCCCTCTAGCTTCTGCAGAGGTCTGCCCAGGATTTCTGAAAGTCCTAGAGACCCTCTTCATGGACTCAAGCGCCAATTATAACAAAGCCCTACAGTTTTTCAACCCTGATCCAGTCTTGCAAGATGCAGCAATGCAGTTGAAGAAGCTGGTGGACACACTGTCCCTAGAGACTAAAGGAAACAACTTGAAGCTCGCAGTATGTAGTATCCTTCACTCATACTGGTAGTAACTGACTTCCCCAAGCCCCTAAAGTATCCTCCCATTTTGAGGGTCACAAGGCTAACAGATACCCTGGTCATTTCCCCCACCTTCTTGTTTGTCTGTGTGTGTTTGCCCTGCCTACCTGGTTTTTAAAGTCCTGTAGCAAAAAAACTACAACCTAACAACCTTTATCAATTTTTTACTCATTGGCAGGCGGTGACACAGTATCTCTTTTATTCCCCACACAGCCTAGTTGTTTTAATGAAGGCTTTGAGGAAAGCATCCAAGGTCTTCCACTCTTAGTTCCTCTCAGAATTTACAATACCTTTCCATCTCTGTTAAGTGTCTGTATATCACTACTCCATCTAATTCTAATGTTTGCTAACTGTTACATTGGGCTTTTGTTTCTTTCCTTATTCTAGGACAAAATATTAACAAGTCTACAGTGTAAGCAGGATTTAGGAATCTGAAGCTCACTGGATTTTGAAGCCAAAGATACTCAACTTTTAAAGCCCTTCCCACTGCCCCGCTCCTCCTCAACCTCCTCTCTCACCACCACCAACCCTGCCTTCCTCTCCGTAATAAACTACTAGCATCTCACTTCCCTGCCTGCCTTGGTCTCCTTTTCATCTACCTGTTGGAGTGAGAAGGCTGGCCTTCACTGGGGTGAAGTGAGCCAGAGCAAAGGGAGAGCAGCTGAGCCCTGCCCTGTGGCCCAGGGGAGAACTCAGAAGGTCTTCTTCGAGGTCTCTGTCACTTACCACCAGCAGAGTTCAAAGCCCCTCCAGTGAGATCCTACCATCTACTCAACAGCTCTAACCCAGCTTGTCCAACAGTCTGCCTAAGTTATCCTCAGTCCCCTGCCCTGAGATATCCTGTCCCCTCACCCCAAATCTGGTCCTAAATGTCACTGAATTCTAGCTCCATCCTCTGGGCTGCACTGTTCCAGCCAGGAGGCTGATGGTCATCCCTTAGCTCTTCCCTGTCCAATCAACTGAGGGGACCTCTGGAATCATTCATTCCCTCCATATCCACAGGCCACACCACAGTTCCTACCAGTTATAACCCTAGAGGTCCCTCACAGACTCCCAGCTGGACTTACCTGCCCGGCAGTGCTATGTCCACCGCCCCACTACAGGGACTTTGGTCCTGTGCAAATCTTTAGCACTGTCCACCCTTGCCACATCCTTCAAAGTTCAGTACAAGGCCCATGCCTGTGTCCCACCCTCCTTCCAGCTTCTGCCTCCCTCCAGCTCAAACCACACATCCCCCCTCTCCCCTGCCCTCAGTTTTTAAGAGCCAAGCCCCTTCCCACCTCAAGACCCTGTACAGGCCACTCCGTATCTGCGACTCAAAAAGGATTGTTAAGAATATGTTGAGAATATGGTTTAGAACTTGTGAGACCCTCCCCCGAACCCTTCATCCCCCCCCAACGGAGCTATACCATCCACAGTAGCTGAATAAAAGTAAGGAGGGGGGCTGGAGAGATGACTCAGTGGTTAAGAGCAGAGGACCCGGGTTCGATTCCCAGCGCCCACATGGCCTGCTAACAACCATCCGTAACCCCAGTTCCCAGGGATCCGATGCCCTCTTCTGACCTCTACGAGCATTTACAAGACACAAGTGCACCTACCCATATGCAGGCATAACACTCATACACATAAAATAATAAAATATTTTAAGTAGGGAGAGGAGAGAGAAGGGGGAAGTGCAGAGGGGAAATAAAAATAGAAAGGACTGCACAAAAGAAGCGGACCGTGGAGGAGAGCACCAGCCGGGCTGTCCATCCAGTTCCAAGAAATCTCTTGGGCAGGGTGCAAGCCACACCTGCCTCACGCGCTCTGGCCACGAGAGGGCGGTGTCGGCCACTCTGTCCCATACCCCGGCTCATTCTGGGGCTCTAACCTCGCGGGCTTGGCTTCAAGTGGAGCGGATGGTGAGACATCCCTTTAGCAGCGCTCTTGGGTCTGGCGACTTTTAAGTTTTGATTTGGGGGCGATTTTTTTTTTTTTAATCCGACTTCTGAAAATAAAACAGGTGCAGTCACACAAACGGCGTTGTGGCTCAGTTTGGACCCTGCCAGTGACCGGTCAACCCCTTTGGGATTAGCAATAATCCCACCGCGAGGACCCCAAAGACCAACCTGACAGAATCTAGAATCTGAGATAGCCCCGAAGACAGAGGAGCAAGAATTGCTGGCGCTGACCTTTGATCTCTGCCTACCCGGTTTTTAAAGTCCTATAGCAAAAAACTACAACCTAACAACCTTTATCGATTGTTTACTCATTGGCAGGCGGTGACAGGGTATCTGTTTTATTCCCCACACAGCTCATGATGCAGGTCCAACCCCTCCCTACAAGCAGACGAATCTCCAACGCAGGAATCTCTAGGGCCTGTAAACTAAGAGCTGGTGATGAGAAAAGTCCGCCTACTCCTAAAACACACATTTGTGCACACACAGTATAAAACCACCACACCCGGTCCTTCCTTGTCTGCCATGAAAAAAGGCGGGACTGGGGTTGTAAAAATTCCAGGGCAGGTCAGGAGGATGGGCAAATCTGAAAGAGATTCTTGGCGGCAGGTGGGGCTCTGGTGGGGGTTCACCCACTTCCTCACACCAAGACCGGAGATTCTTGGCCATCCAGGTCATTGTGTAGGCACATACCTTTGCCTCCTCCGACCATCCACCTAGGTGAGTATTGTTCCAGTGGATAAGGATCCAGGGCCATAAAAGTTTCAAAATTTTAATGACCTGTTTACTGTTGGGGAAATATTTACCTTGGACAAATACAAGGCAGATAACCGGGGATAAAGGGAAGTACACTTATGTTGCAGTGGGTTTCTGCCTTAAGGGGGCTTTGGTGATCCTCAAGATGTGAGCTACATTAACACAGACAGCGTACAGTACCTTAAGTTCTTAAAACGCCAACTGCAAGGAGGGGAAGATAAGTTGGTCAGTAGTATTTGCCATGCAAACAAGAGGACCTCAGTTCCAGCCCAGCACTTTTGTAAAAAGATGGGCATGCAGCAAGCCTCAGGTCCCAGTTAGAGACCCTATCTCAAAACATTACACCTGAGACTGACCTCTGATGTATACGTATATGCACATGCGTACACACGCGCACATGCAGAAGCAGAATGCAAAAATAAACTGCACACACAGAAAGAGCATGTTATCTGTGTGATGCTCATGAAATAGGAGGAAATTAGGAACATCCTCTGGATTTGCTTTTTCTGTCTGTTGTATTTATCTCACTGGCTAAACAAATATGGTAAAACATTGATCCATAAACTGCACCCGGAAGACCAGGCTCCAGCCAAGGCCTGTTTGGCTTGTTGTTGTAATGGGCCCCAAGCTGAAAATGGTTTTTATATTTCAAGAGTGAAGAAAGGCCCAGTATCTTTAATCTGGCACTTAGAAGGCAGAGGCAGGTAGATCTCTGTGAATTCAAGGTCAATCTGATCTACATAGCAAGTTTCCAGGCCAGCCAGGGCTACATAGTGAGACCCTGTTTCAAAAAAAAAAGGAGTGGGAGCTGGAGAGCTGACTTAACAGTTAAGAGCACTAGTTGCTCTTGCAGAGAATCCGGGTTCGATTCCCAGCACCCACATGGCAGCTAACAACTATCCATAACTCTAATTCCAGGGGAATCTGATGCCTTCTTCTGACCTCTGCGGGCATTGCAGAACATGGGTGCAGGCATTATGCTCGTAAAATAAAAATAATAAATGAAATATTTTAAAATAATTAAAAAATTTTAAAAAGAGGGGCTGGAGAGATGGCTCAGTGGTTAAGAACACTGGTTGTTCTTGCAGAAGACCCTGGTTCGAATCCCAGCACCCACATCACAGCTAACAACTGTCAGTAACTCCAGTCCCAGGGGATCCGGCAGCCTCTTCTGACCTCCACAGGTATTGCATGACATGGGTGCACTTATCTACATGCAGGCAATACACGCATACACATAAAATAAAAATAGTAAATAAATTTTTTTAATTAAAAAAGAATGAAGAGAAGGAAAAGTCTACACTTGTAATATATAAATACGTATTTATTTAATCAGTCATTTTCACTACGAATATGCTGAACTCTAAAACAGAGGAGAGAGGTGTGAATATATACTTCCTACATTTGAAAAGACTTAAGGACAAACTGTGTGTAGACAAAATTTAAAATGTATCTGAACCAAGCTGGGTGTGGTGGCGCATGCCTTTATCCCAGCACCTGGGAGGCAGAGACAGGTGGATTTCTATGAGTTCGAGGCCAGCCTGGTCTACATATCGAGTTCCAGGCCAGCTGGGGCTACAGGGAGACCCGGTCTCAAAAAGAAAATGTATCCAAACCAAAATATAAAAATAAAAGGTTAACACCTATAATCCCAGCACTTGGGAGGCAGAGATACGAGGATCACTACAAGTTCAAGACCAGTCTTGTCTATATAATGAGTTTCAGGCTAGCCAGGGCTACAGAGCAAAACCTTGTCTCAATAAATAAATAAATATATTTTAGCTCTCATTCAGGAGGAATTGAGGAGCCCAGGGAAAAGTCACATTTCTTGGTGGCAATGTGAAGAAAACTTTGAATCTGAGCAAAAAATAAAATCTGAAAATTGTGCCACTTCCACACTATGTAACCAAAGGAATTTGACTTGAAGATCACTACAGCCGAATGGAAATTGCAAACTCTCAGGGCTTGTCCTCTTGTGTGTCAGTTATAACATCGATTCATTGATCATCAGGGAAGTTGCTGTTTGACATGTGACACAGTCAGGGTTAGCCTGGCAGAAAAATCTATCAGTGACTCACAAGGCAGGAAGAAGAAGCAAAACCAGCCCTCGACTTTATCAAGATGGTGTGGCTAAAACGCTGTCCAGTTTACAGCTGACACCTCGCATGCTGTTTGTGAATACCAAGCCAGCTGTGGGTAGTAATTCACTACCAGGTGATTGTGGCTCCAAACGGTTTCAGATAGATGATAAAAGAAATTTTGATTGATGATGATAGGGCCACACAAACAATGCATTCTGAAGCCTGTAATTAGGGGATACTCCTCTCAAGCACTTTCCGAAAATATCAACAGGCTCGTGTGAATAATGTAAGAATGAATCATGAGTAGCTAGCCACCCAACATATTTCCATGAGCAGACTAAAATTATAAAATTATGGTGTATGCAAAAAAAAAAAAAGAAGAAGAAGAAGAAGAAGTTCGAAAACAGTTTTAGTTAAACAAACATGGTTGCCAGCTTCGGAATTGATAAACCAGGGTTGGGAACTTAGGTTTGTTTCCCTGTTGGGTAAACGAATATCCAGCCCATCGTGCTGGTTAAGACTTCTATAAAATATGTGAGCCTTGTGCACACAGCCACCCTGTTCCACCACAAGGCAGGCCACCAGAGCTTCCTCTGGGATTCCCCCTCAGGCTCCTGTCACAGAGGTAGGTACTCCGTCATCTATAGGACAGGGCAGAAACATGATCAGGGGCTCCCTGAAAGAAATAGGGGTGAGGAGCAGGCTTCGGGGTAGCGGAGCAGTACCATGAAGTACTGGCATCTCCTGACCCTCTGGTCTCTGGTGTCCGTCTCTGAATCCATCTCAATCACCTAGAATTCATTCCCTTTCCTCTGCCCCATTGCCAACATTGGGATGTCACAATGTGTCACCTGGACTACTGCAAGTAGCCTGGCAATTCGCTCCCTATGGTTTCTCTATGAATTACCACAAACTTACTGGCCTCAAAAAATAAAACCCAGGGCTGGAGAGATGGTACAGCGGTTAAGAGCACTGACTGTTCTTGCAGAAGACCTGGATTTGAATCCCAGCATCTACATGGTGGCTAACAACCATCGGTAACTCCAGTTCCAGGGGATCCAACATCTTCTTCTGTCATCCTCAGGCATTGTACCATACAGGTGCACTTACACACATGCAGGGATAACACTCATACACATAAAATAATTTTTTTTAAAAAAATTTAAAAAATAGCTGTGTGTGGTGGCACCTGCCTTTAATCCCAGCACTCGAGAGGCAGAGGCAGGCTGATCTCTGTGAGTTCTAGGCCAGCCTAGTCTACATAGTGAGTTCCAGGGCAGCTGGGGCTACAGGGAGACCCTGTCTCAAAAAGACCCAAAACAGATAAAAATTTAAAAAATAAAAATAAAACCCAGGTGTATTATCTTATAGTTTAGAAGGCAAAAAGTCCAAATGGATCTCACTGAGCTAAAGATCAAGGTGTAGAGAGCCAGGCATCTTGGCTCACACCTATAACCGCAGTTCTTGGGAGACAGAGGCAGGAGGACTGCAATGATTTTGAGACTAGCTAGGCTAGAGAATGAAACCCTACCTCAAAAAAGCAAACAAACAGGCTGGGGAATGGCTCCGTGGGTAAAGTTCTTGCTGTACCAGCATGAGGACCTGCGTTCAGATCCCCAGTACTCGCATAAGAAGTCAGGTGTGGACACATACCTGTAATCCCAGTGTTAGGAGGTAGATACAGGAGGATCCTTAAAGTCCTCCCCTGCTCCCAGTCTCCTGTAGGAGGAAGCACAGACTCCTCACCTGGAACAGGAGGACTCTCACGGACAACCCTGCTTCCTGCTCTGCTGGGGCTCCCCAAACATGCCTTTGGCAACCTCCAGGTTGCAATGAAGCCTACATGTTAATATCTAAAGCCAGAAACAAAATCCACACTGTTCATACCTCCAAACCTTTACATAAGTGGTTCTGGGTCATTTGCCCTTCCCAGTGTCTCCTGAAAAACCAGTCCCCATCCTTCATAACCCATACAATACTTGGGACATAGCTATACTAAAAAATGATACATGGCTTATTGAAAATTCACATTCAGCTAAGAATCCTGTATTTTGATTTCCTAAACCTGACTACCTAAAGATTCCTTCAAGAGTCAGCTCTCACGGGGCTGGGATGCAGGTCAGTTGGTAAAGTGCTTGCCTAACATGCACAAAACCATGATGCACCCCTGCAATTCCAGCGCTTGGGAGGTGGAGGCAGGATGATCAGAAATTCAGGGCCATCTTGTCTTACATAGCAAATGCCAGCCCAACCTGAGATACAAGTGACCCTGTCTCAAAAAAAAAAAAAAAAAAAAAAAAAAAAAAAAAAACAAAGTCATACATACCCTGTGCCTCTTGCCCTGAGGATCCAGAATTTCTTCTGCCACTGAGATTCTCCGATCTCTGTCTAGCTCACCAGGCCCACTTCGTATCTGCTGCCCTCTCTAGACCATGAGGCCCAGGGAGGCATAATCTTTACATTTTTGTTATCTTGCCACTCACTATAGAATAAAATAGAAAATCCAGCTACAAAGAAGGGAAACAAAGCACTCCATTGAGAATCTGTATCATTCCCTTGATCATATTAACAAGATCCTACTTTGAGCCTCTAGTGGAAAAGTTGCAATCAATGTGAAAATTAAGAGAATAAATTACATTACAGGATTCTTTTTTATTCCATCTCTCTGCTCCCAGCAGAACCACATTAGTAACTAAGTGATCCCAAAAAGAAGACCAGGCCCCCAAAGATGACCCCATACTCAAACCATTATGCTCAGGCCCACCCACCTGAGGAATTCATTCACAGCATGGACATTCAATTCTAACCAACATTCCAAAAAGCTTGAAATTCATCAGCCCCGTGGTCCCCGCCTTCTTGTTTCTAAATGAAGATGAAATCAGATTACAAAACCAGATTCATGTTAAACCACAAATCTGTCTGAAATATATTCATTTCATGCCAGATAAATTTCAAGGCCTGATTATTTTGCAATTATATCAGTGTGGATAAATGTTAAAGATTAACCAGATAATCCAGAAATGATCTTTGAATGTCTGCCACCAGAGAACAAGAATTTCAGACTGCACCCCAGTGACAGGACACTTTGGAAATCCCTGTGTTTAGAGCAACATATTGATTGACATGGTCAAGATAGTTCCATTGTTTCAAACTATAGCAAGAAGATTAAGGGATGAGGAAGAAAAGAAAGAGGAAACAACAGAGGGGAATGCGCCGAGGATCCCCTGGCTCCTGGGTCATGTGGACCCACAGTCATGTGCTAACTCTGAAATCAAAGGAATTTTAGTAAGTCAGTGAAGGAAACAGAACAAAACCCACTAGAGCTAGCAAAACATGCTGGTGCATTCCAGCACCTTCTAGGCTGAGACAGGAGGATTAGAAATTTGAAGCCAGCTTGGGTTACATTTCAAGACCCTGTACCCCCCACCCCCCCACCCCCCCAAAAAAAACAAAAACCACCAAAGTGGACATAGAATAGATGATACTTGATAAATATTTATTGGGTGGATACGAAGCTTGTCGTCTACACCCACCCATAGCTGCCAAAGCTCACCCTCATTGCAAACATAAGCCCACACCCCACTCCCTTGCCCAGTTAAGCTTCTGCGGAGGCCTCCATTCGGAGAAGTGGTCCCGGATGCTTTGAAAAGCCACCTCAGGGAAGGCATCCCTTTAACTGCAGGTGTTTGTTTCCTTTGGCATGGCAAGATGTCATTTCCCATTTTTAGAACAATGCTCCAAAGAACAGTCACAAAAACAACCTTCCGAGGGCGTAACTTTCTTCCTGGCCACTGCTACAGCCCTGTAAAACAACAGAGAATTTGTATTGCAAACACTACTTGTATCTCTCTGTGCTGCTCCTTTTCCACCAGGCTGGAAAGCCACCTTCCACCTCAGTACAACCTCCAAACGAATTTATGCTTAGGAGAAAATTTCAGAAATTTCTGTTGTTGGTTCTGTTTGGGTCTGGACACGCCTCTTTTTGTGGTTTCCATGAAGCCAAGGGAGGAACGGAAGCTGCAGAAAGCCTTGTGTGTCCTTTTGGTGCCCCGTTCGAACACAAGAGCAGAAGAGGACAATGTGTTCTCAAGAGCATCCAAATAGCAGATGAAGGTGAGGAACCAGGAAGAGAGTGACCACCGCTAGCCTTGGCCATTAAGAAATCACTTTCCAGGGCTGGAGAGGTGGCTCAGCACCTAAGAACACTTACTGTTCTTCCAGAGGACCCAGGTTTGATTCCCAGCACCCACATGGAGGCTAGCAACTGCCGGTAACTCTAATTCCAGGGAATCTAACACCTTCTTCTGGCCTCTGTGGACACTGCACAGACATGGTCACTTACATACATGTAGGCAAAACACTCATACACATAAAATAATAAAATATTTTTTTTTACATTCAATTTTTTTTTTGTAGAAGAAGCATTTCATTACAGTTTTAACATATTCAGTAACACATTCCAGAGCAAGGATACATCTCTTTCAAAGGTGGCTGTAAATTTTTAGGTTCACAGTTGAATTAATACAGTTATACAATATTGAACTCAGTATAAACCCTGTAAGACATAAAATTGAATGAGTTTTTATCCTTTTTAAATGATCTCCATTTCATTTTAAGATAATGCTGTTTCCTATGTTTTTAATGCTACTAACACGTTTGCACATGTGTCTTTAATCTCTATGTATCTGATTATAACTATTTATTTATTTATTTATTTATTTATTTATTTATTTATTGTCTTTTTTTGAGACAGGGTCTCCTTGTAGCCCCAGCTGTCCTGGAACTCACTATGTAGACCAGGCTGGCCTCAGACTCACAAAGATCTGCCTGCCTCTGCCTCCCAAGTACTGGGATTAAAGGCGTGCACCACCATGCCCAGCCCTAAAATATCTTTTTTAAAAGAAAGAAATCACTTTCTAGGCTAGAGAGATGGCTCAGAGGGTAAAAATGCTTCTTACCCTTCCAGAGGATCTGAGTTTGGTTCCTAGAACCAAAAATAGGTGGCTTACAACTTCCTATAACTCCAGCTCCAGCTAATCCAGTGCCCTCTCCTGACCTCTGCAGGCATCCACACACATTGCATACATTCACATAGACATACACACACACACACACACACACACACACACAAATATATAAATAATTAAAATTAAAAATAAAATCTTTTCAAATAAGAATCACTTTGAAGGGTTAGGAATGTAGCTTAGTTCAATTCCCAGCACAAAGGAAAGAGAGAAATAGAGACAGAAAAAGAATCCACTGGGCACTGGAGGTGAAATCCAGGGCCTTGCACATGGTATGCAAACACTACCACTAAGCTACATCCCCAGGTCTTTTTAGACAGGCTCTCATTAAGTTTCCCAGGCTGGCTTCCAAGTCTCAGTTCTCCCATCTCAGCCTCCTGAGTATCTGGGATGACAGGCATATGATAAAATTCATAGCTCTCTCACTCTCTCGCTCTCACTCGCTCTCGCTCTCACTCTCTCTCTCCTTTTAAAAAATTATTTGTATTTTATGTGTACGAGAGTTTTGCCTATACCACATGCATATAATGTCTCCAGAATCCAGAAGAGGCCATTGGATCCCCTGGAACTGGAGTTGCAGATGGTTGTTAGCTACCATGTGGGTGCTAAGAACTGAACCCAAGAGCAGCCAGTTCCTTTAACTGCCAAGCCATCTCTCCAATACCCTGCTTATTGCTCTTAATCTTCCTCTGTAGAACGACTTTCACTAGAAATCATGACTGATTTGTTATTTCAATGAAAACCAAGAGAAACTGTGACTGACTCTCATGATAGAGCTCACAAGCAAATGACAGCCTCAGTGTTTGGATCACCTCATCTGTGATCCTAAGATTGCCATGTGGCATCAACAGGCATCATTGTTGAATCCATAGGAAAGGTCCCATATAGGGCATGGCTTGTCCTCTGTGAATCAGAAAAGAAGAAAAATGCCACTAATCACTTTGTATTGGTCAGCTTTCTGTTACTATAATGAAATCATTGAGATAACTAACTTAGCAACATTTATTTGGAGCCATAATTTGGAGAGTCCAGTCTGAGATCTGGCCAACCCATTGCTCTAGGTCTCTGATGGAGTCAGGTGGTATGGAATACTAAAGTACCTATTTTTTTTTATTTTTATTGAATTTTTGTGTATTTCATACAGAAAATCATCTTTATACCCCCTTTCCCTTTGGCACCCTCCCATAGCCACCCCACTGGAGTTCATACATTCTATCATTTGGGTTAAGGCCTATCATGTAAATTTAGTGACCCCAGATGTTCTTCAGTGCAAGTTCATCTACTGGGATCTAGTCAGTCTATCTAGAGTCCCTCCCTGAAGCAAACTGCTCACCTTGTAGCCAGGAAGCAGAGAGGAAAAGGTTGAGGTCCCACGATCCCTTTTGAGGGGTGCCCCCTAATGGTCTTAGGCCCTACTACCAGGCTCCGCCTCCTAAAATTTCCATTACCTCCCAATAGCACCCTGGTGACAAGCCTTTAACGTGGACCTTTCAGGGGCATTCCACATCCAAGTTGTAGCACCCCACAGTGCTGGTTCATGCTAAAGCCAGCAGCTTAAACTTAACTCACCCTAGCTGGGACCGCTCTGCCAATACATCCATCCCATCCCAGAAGCTTTTTCTGGTCTCTCCTTTACAAACCTCCTACCATGCATTCTGTTTTCTCCCTCTTTCATGTCTTCCTCTGACACTGTCATTTATCTAACCTTATGTTATTTGTGGAGCATTTATGCACTTGCCTTTTAAATCTTTTCCTTCTTTTTTCTCTCCTTCCCTAAAACAGGGTTTCTCAACCTCTGTACTATTGACACATTGGACTAGATGGGGCATTGGGGCATTGTCGTAAAGACTGTAGAACACATCTCTCTTCTCCTTCTTCCTCCTTTTCTCACTGTCAATCAAGAGGCCTGGGGGGAAAGTGAGGGGGTGGGTGGGAGGCAGAATCATCACTTTTTCAAAGTAAAGGGGCCTGAGATAGGATCTAATGCAACCCCCTCATTTTACCGATGAGGAAACATCCTGAGATGGGGAGGGAGAGGATGTGTCAGAGCTCAAAATGAACAAGTGCCAGGCCAAACAGGAAGTCAAAATTCCAGGGCCTGCAGCAGGATTTCCAGTCCCACTGGGAACCTGGAATTGCTTCCCAGAGCTCCTTTCTCCCTCCAAGCCTTTCTTCCATTCTAGAAACCAGAGTGAGACATAGATCTGATAAACCCCACAGCCCATACGTGCCAATGTCCATGCCTGGGAGCCATGCCTGAGCCTCTAGTCAACAGAGAAAAGACGGACCACTGATTACATCAGGGGTATCTCTTAATGACTCACACCGTGATCACATCTCAGTTCAGTCCTGTAATCATGAGGGAAAGGATGGTCATGCCACCTGGCCACACCCATCTCACTGAAGACAATAAAGAATGAGAGCTCTGCAGAGCATGGGAAGGAGTCTGGGGACAGTGTCTGCCCTGGCCCTTTCTCCATCAACGCCTTCATGTGTGCTAGGTAAGCACTCTACCAACTGAGCTACATCCCCAGCTGAATTCTTTTTAACTAAATTTAAGGTTTTTAAAATTAATCTGGCATGGCAATGCATATCTGTAATCTCAGCATTTGGGAGGTTAAAGAAGGAAGATCACAAGTTCAAAGTCAGCCTGGGAGCTATACCAAGACCCCATCATAAAACTGAAAAAGAGAGAGAGAGAGAGAGGAGAGAAAGTGGTGAGATGGCTCAGCAGGTAAAAGTGCTGGCCACCAAGTCTGACAACCTGAGTTTAATCCTCAGAATCCACGTAAAGATGAGAAAAGAGAACCGACTCCCACAAGTTTTCCTCTGACTGCCACACAAGTGCCGTACACACACACACACACACACACACACACTCATGTACAGACACATAACGATAAATAAGTGTAAAACAATTTAAATAAGGGGCTGGAGAGATGGCTCAGTGGTTAAGAGCTCTTACTGCTCAATCACAGAGACCAGAGTTCAAATCCCAGCACTCACAACAGGTAGCACACAAATACCAGTTCCAACAAATCCAGCACCCTCTTCTGGACTCTGTGGGCACCCACACAGACACATTCACACACACACAGACACACACACACACACACACACACACACATAAATAAATAAAATAAATTTTTTTTAAAGATTAAATAAGCCAGGCGTGGTGGTGCCCACTTTTAATCCCAGTACTCGGGAGACAGGGGCAGGCAGATCTCTGAGTTCAAGGCCAACCTGGTCTACATAGTGAGTTCCAGGACAGCTGGGGCTACAGGGAGACCCTGTCTCAAAAAGACCAAAAAAAAAAAAAAAAAGATTAAATAGGAGGCTGGAGAGATGGCTCAGCAGTTAAGAGCACTGGCTGAGCCAGGCATGGTGGCACATACCTTTAATCCCAGCACTCCCTAGGCAGAGATGGGCAGATCTGTATGAGATCGGAGGCCAGCTTGGTCTATATAATGAATTCCAGTGGCAACTACAGGGAGACCCTGTCTAAAAATAAAATAAAACAAACAAAAAGGGCATTTGCTGCTCTTGCAGAGGACCTGGGTTTGGTTCCCAGCACCAAATGTGGCACACATACATATATGCAGGCAAAACACTCATATACATAAAAATAAACAAAATATAACAAAACACTTTAAGTGAATAAATATTTTAATTTTTTTCATTTTTATTTTATTTTAATTGATTTTTTGTGTATTTCATACAGAACACCCCAAACAATCTCATTCATCTTTATACCTGCATCCCAAATGGCACCATCCCATAGCCACCCCCCGACTGGAGCCATATACTCTATCATCCATGTTACTGTCCACTGTGTTGTCAGTGCCCCTTTTTAATTAATTTGTTTTAAGTGTACGCGTGTTTTGCCTACATGTAAGTAAGTGCACCTGTGTCATGATGCCTGTAAAGGCAAGAAGGCATCGGGTCCCCTGGAACTGCAATTATGGACTGTCGTTAGCCACCATGTGGGTGCTGGGAATTGAACCCGGGTCCTTTGCAAGAACAGCCAGTGTTCTTAACTGCTGAGCCATCTCTCCAGCCCCAATAAATCTTTATAAGGAAAAATATTAAACAAATAGTCATAAAAATAATAAACATCAGAAAAAATATGAAACAAATTCTAGTGGAAATCATAAGGACCACACTTGAGTGACTTCAGCATGGGAAGTCCTGCTTGCCTTGTCATCATATATAATCACTTCAACATATGGCACTATTTCAACTCATTTTAAATATTTTATTTATTTTTATTTATGTATATGTGTCTTTTACCTGCACGAATAGAAATATACCTGTGCATTCAATGCCAAGAGGGTGTCAGATCCCTTGGAACTAGAGTTAAAGATGATTGTTAGCCACCATGTGGGTGCTGGGAATTGAACCCGGGTCCTTTGCAAGAACAGCCAGTGTTCTTAACTGCTGAGCCATCTCTCCAGCCCCAATAAATCTTTATAAGGAAAAATATTAAACAAATAGTCATAAAAATAATAAACATCAGAAAAAATATGAAACAAATTCTAGTGGAAATCATAAGGACCACACTTGAGTGACTTCAGCATGGGAAGTCCTGCTTGCCTTGTCACATCCTTTATTTATTTACTTATTTTATTTTTGAGATACTGTCTCACTCTATATATACCCTAGCCTCCTCTGGAACTCACTGTGTAACCTAGGCTGGCCTTGAATTCATGAGTTATCCTCCTGCCTCAGCCTCCTCAGAACTGGGACTGATTACAGGCATGAGCCACCACACCCAAACATTGTCACATCTTGAAGATGTCCCTGTCACAGCCCTCTCAGGGCTGTGTCACTCCTCACCAAATACTGTCACATCTTGAAGATGTCCCTGTCACAGCCCTCTCAGGGCTGCATCACTCCTCACCCCTTGTCTTTCCACCTGCCTCATCATAACACCTTTCAGATAAAACCATACAGACCGAAAATCACAATCCCACACCACTCTAGCCCTCCTCGTCCCTTCATACACGTGGGTCCATCACTTTTGCAACCATTCTTTTATCTGGTGATGAAAAGTGAACCCAGAAAGGCTGATAAATGCTCTAAAATCTACAAATAGAGGCCAAATATGAAGACAGCAAGGAAAGAGGAAACCCCACCCCATTCCTTGGACACAGCCCTGGGCCTTCTGCCCCTAGCTGGCCTAAAAGACCCTGCCTGTAGAAATGTCAGGCTCAGCTTAGAATCTTCCCAGATACTGGTCCTTGAGCTGAGCCCACCAGGGAGATATTCTCAGGAGCCACCACTCTCCCCCTGCTTCCTGAGGCATGGGGGACTCTTGGCTCCAGATCTAAGCCCTGCAGGGAGTCTGGTGGCTCTGTGGCCTCCTCCAGCCACCTGAGTCATTGGAGCCCTCGTGGTTTAGGGAAATTTAAAATAACATTTATACATGAGATAGGGGTGGGGACTTGTTCCATCAGCTGGGACTTAAACCAGTCCCCCACCCCACTGTCCCCCAGTGATTCTCAAAGGATGTCAGACACCATCTGTGCTGCAAGTGCTATCCCTTGTATGCTTGCTGGTACCTGGCCTTCCCCGCGGCTGGCCAGGTGCCAAGGAAGCCAAGCCCCAGTACTCAGGCATTGTTCTCCCTTAGAAGAGGATCTTGAAAGCAGAAGGAAATTAGAAACAACCACACAATGAATACCAGATTCTCCTTTCTCTCTGCCTTGCTTGCCAAGAGGCTGAGCCCGGCTGGCTGTCAGTGTACCCCACCCAGCACTTCTTGCACTCCAGGATGTCCGCACAGGGGAGAAGGGCTGGCCCTGGAAGCCTTAAATGTTCTCCATTTATTTCCACAGTGCACCTTTCCTTTCCCTAGCTAGGTTCTGATTCCTTGATGGCAGAAACACATCTAGTGCTTCTTTTTCATTGGAAGACAACATGGACAAGTTCAGGATACTCCATGTTTGGTCACTGACTAACTGATTCTGCCTGGACAGTGGTACAAGCACGGTCCTAAACACTCCAGTTTAGAGTCCCAATGTCATCGTGCCTGGGACTGTAAACCTAGTTAAAAGCCCATCCTCAGAAGGTCATAGGCCCTAGTAGAGAGCCTAATATTGTTGTCTTGCTGTATGAACATGTCAAACTGCCTTCTAAATATTTGTATTTATACACAAATTAGTGCTGCCCTCAACCTTAACCAGAGAACCTTCTGTCTGCAGTGGTCATCAGTCAATGCAGAGACTCATGACTGGTCAAAGTGCTGAGAATAAGTGATTGTTGAGTGCTCAGCCATAAATGAGGCATCTATACCAACCTTCCCACCTACCCAAGGCTCAGGAAGCATTGTGAAAGGAAGGACAGAAAGAATGCAGAGCCAGAGATGGAAAGGAGCCTATGAAATGCTGTCTTATGGACATGGTGGCCCTCGTACTCATGAATTCTGCAGATATGGTAAGACCTACATAAGATCAAGCCAACAACATAAGTCAACATCCCAACAGGCAGCATTAATTGGACTTAGTGGGTTACAAAAAAGAGGGGAAGAGGACATAAAAGGAGGAGGGAATGTGTTGGGGGGTGTCTGGGAGCCATAGGAGAGAGGCGTTAGAGTGGATAAGCTCAAGGTACGTAATTTTCATGTATGAAATTGTCAAAGAATAAAAAGAAGATATTCTATTAATATTAATAATAATAATTAATAAAGTCCTATGATGATGAAGCAGAATCCAGGTAGCCCAAGCCAGAGTCAAACACAACAAATTGAAACAGTTTGTTAGGTCACAAGGGATCCCATGCCTCTCTTATCCTTAACATCAACCCTTCCGACAAAACCATATGCACACACAGAGCCCTCCTTAGTTCTAAGTGCTACCCTATATGCCAGATGCAGAGGGTGGCCTAGGAGATGTCCCTTCTGAACTCACACCCAGGAGACCCGGAGTAACTGCTGAGAAGACACGGGCTAATATTAATTAGAGTAGGGTAGCATCTGAACATTCCTGCTTAGAACTTTTTCTTTAAAATATATACTTGGGAGAGTAGAGAGATGGCTCAGCGGTTAAGAGCACTGGCTGCTCTCATAGAGGACCCAAGTTTCAGTTCCCAGTACCCACATGGTGGCTAACAACCATCTTTAACTCCAGTTCCAGGGGATCCAATGCCCTCTTCTCTGCGGGCATTGCATGGCACATGTGCATTTACATACATGTAGGCAATACACTCATATACATAAAATATTTTTAAATGCACTTTTTCAGGTAGGATTGGGATTTCTTATCCACTTGCCCACATCTATGCTGGGATTTTTGTCTGACTTAAGGTGACATGGGTCTTGTGCACGCTGTCACCATTGCTGTGAGTTCATATTAGTAACTGACCAGCTGTCTGGATGCAAAAATTCAATTTTTTAAAAAAGCTATTAAAAATGCACGTTTTTGGGCTGGGCATGGTGGCGCATGCCTTTAATCCCAGCACTTGGGAGGCAGAGGCAGGCAGATCTTTGTGAGTTTGAGGCCAGCCTGGTCTACATAGTGAATTCCAGGACAGCTGGGACTACAGAGAGACCCTGTCTCAAAAAGACCAAAAAAAAAAAAAAAGAAAGCACCTTTTTTTCCCTGCTGAAGCCATTATTCATTTTAACAGCGTTACGTTTTCTGCCTCCTACATAGGTAGACATCAGCTTTAAATGTTGTGGAATATTGAGCTCGTATATCTAGTCAAACTTCTGTTTGCTTTTTGCTGCGTCCATAGCTACCATGTGGATAAACAGAAGAAAAAGATTTGGCTCCGAGTCCTACTAGCTGGGCCCCACGCCATTATTCTCCAAAACAAAGGGGGACAGATGCCAGGAGGAAAGGACCAGGGGTAATGGTGACGAAAATCACCATCCTATGCTAGGCACACTAAGCCATGAGGCTCCCCCCAGGGAGTGCTCATAGAGGGGGCAAGAGGCATTCCATGAATTCTCTGTGAGGAGCCAGCACACATTGTAACTGTGGCAAGGGAGGAAGGGGATGGGCTACCGCTACTCAACACTCTGTAGATAAAGTCCCAGCCCTGGAGGGTGTTAATGAATCCCAGCTTGTGAGCATTAGACCTATCTCTGTACCCCAAGTCCTATCTAACCAACTCTGGAATTCCTCCCTCTCTAGCCTTCTGCCCATCCAATCCTCTAGACTTAGAAGCTTTACACAGTTTTAGTGACTTAGACCCTCTGGATTGCATCCCATAATAGCCACACCCATGGCTTTCTACTTGGCAGCTCCATCCATCTGCACAAGAAAATCCAAGGATAGATTTGTCCTTAAGCTTCCGAGCACTCAGCCACACAAAGGGGATTTTAAAGAGTCTGTTATGTTAGAATGTTAAAACGAAGATGAAGAAAAAGTCAAGGAGAATGTAGCCCTTTTTCACAGGAAAGAGAAAGGAATCTCTAGCCCAGTTGGGCATCTTCATGTTTCACTATCCTTCCATCGTGTCCTGCCGTTCTCAAATCATCTGAGTCGTCTCAGAAAAGTCTTCCGGCTCGTTCCAGTGACGGTCACCAGCTCTGCAGCTGATCTCGTCCCTGGTCTCTTTCAAAGCATGAAGATCAACTACCCCATCTTGATCCAAAACCTCAGTGGGTAAAGTGTTTGGATGCAAGCACAAGGACCTGAGTCCAACCTTCAGAACACACATGGTCCCAGCACTAGGGAGGCAGACAGCAGATCTCTAGGATTCACCAGCCAGTCAGCCTAATCCATGAACTCCAGGCCGGTGAAAGACCCTGTCTCAAAAAATCAAGCTCTTGAGGAATGACACCCAAGGTTGACATCTGGCCTCCACATGCATGTACACACACATGCACTTGCACCCACACATAAATGTGCACATGCGCACACAGGAATATGTGTTTTTATTCATATAGGCAAATAACAACAAAAGCAAAACATCCTCTCTCTTGCTGGCTCTTTTCTCCAAATCAACCCCAAACTGAAAAGACATCCCGCATCTATCCCCTGCAAACGGTGATCATCTCACCTCTCCTCCTACCTTTAACAGCCAATTTCCTGACAATCTACCTTCATCTCCTGAACTCCCAATAATTTCTAAGCCCCCCCGCAAATCAGCAAAAATCCCAGCAACTCTATGAGAGCTGTCCTCTCAAGAACCAAAGATATGCTGCTAAGCATCAGGTCCTGAGGCTGCTCCTCACAACCCATCCCACCTGACCTCCCTGTATCAGTTAGCCCAAGGAAAACTTCCCTGTGAAGCTTATTCCAAAGCTTCTAGGATGTCAGAATCCTTTTTAGTTAAGGACAGGAATTGATTCTTTGACTTCCGAGGGACAGGCACAGCACCTGATCTAAACTCACATACGTATCCTTCCCTACCACTGGGATACAGGAGGAAATTAGCTGGGTCTGGGGATAACCTGTCCACCACCATCATGAGTACCCCTCCAAAAAGAACATGGAAATCATAGCATCTCCCATGCTGCCTGCTGTTTCAGACTCTCACATGACAATGTGATGCTCAAAGCTGAAGGAAAGCTGAGGGGATCTCTGTGATGATACAGATATTTGCAGCTGGATATCCAGACTGTAAGAAAGAACCCCTCTTATCTGACTCCCCACTAGACAGGTTTGCTGTTACATGAAGCCAAAACCATTTTTTAATATTCTATTTATTTTTATTTTATGTGTATGAGTGTATTGTCTTGCATAAATGTAAGTGTACCCGTGTTGTGCAGTGCCCACAGAGGTCAGAAGAAGGTGTAGGAGCTCCTGGAACTGGAGTTACAGGTGGTTGTTGGCTGCCATGTGGGTACTGGGAATTGAACCCAGGTCCTCTGCAAGAGCTGAACCAATGCTCTTAACCACTGAGCCATCCCTCCAGCCCCATACATGAAACCAAAACCATACTGACCATCCTTCTGTCCCTTGTCAAGGTCTAGCATAGACTACACAATGAGTTCTAGGCCAGCCTGAGCTACAGAGTAAGGCTTTGTCACAAAACAAAACAAGGTTTTAAAACTGGGACGCTAATTAAAAAGAAGTAGAATCTGATGTGATAGAAATGGATGCATTCCACCCAGCAAAGAGTTCCTAGTCTATCAAGCTAGAAAAATCATTTATTCTTTACTTCTCCTTCTGGCGTTAAATTGTCACATCTTATCAGTTCTAATTCCAAAACATTCCTTAAAGCTGTCCTCACTCCACTCCCATGGCTGGGACCCTTCCAAGCCCCCACATTTCCTTCCCTGAAGACCTCCAGCAAATTTCTGGTCTCAGTTCATCCTTCACTGTGACGTGTGTGGGATCCACACATCCCCACCTCCCCACTCAGCTGCAGCAAAACTAAAGCCAGGGAGGGAAGAAATGGGTGACCCCAGAAAAACCTCTGCAGAACAGCACCAGGTTCACCCCGACCTGAGCTGGTGAAGTGCCAGGAACAGGAAAAGAACCAGGTGCCCAGAGTGGTAACCACAGCAACCAGGGAGGGCACAAGCAGATGTTGAAAGCACACCCTCTTCAGCACCCTGTTCCGATGGGGGTGGTTTTATGAGCCTCATTTACTAGTGCCAACCATGCAGTTTGACTGGTACTACCCAGCACCTGGCACGCCAGGGGACACCCTAAAATGGAAAATAGCAGCAAAAATCAAAATGACTAAGCCCTATTGAGTTGTTATAGTGTTCCATAGGCACCATGACAAGTGTTTTACATGTATTAAAAAAAAAAAAAAAATCCTATGAGGTTAATATCAGAGATGAGAACACCGACGAGGTTTAGTGAGACTAAGGAACACATAGGCTTTCTGTTTGGACAGCTGGCTTGTCTCAACCCTTCTGCTGGATGAATGGGCTTTGTGAACTCTCCTAGCCTTGTCTTTAAGGTGGATTAAATGAGATGAGTCATGTTAAAGCCTTTTAGCTAATGCCTAGCACAAAAATTGTGGTCTCTATTGGCCACTCTAATTGCTATTATTATGTTATGATGAGCAAAACAAAAGTTAACTCATGTCTTCCTTTATGTAAAGATCTTCAGTGGCTCCTTACCTCCTAAGCTGGGCCTTGCTACCCCATCACCCTGCTGTGCGGCTCAGCACTTCCTGAACACGCCCTGCATTAGTAGACCCCAAGCCTTTGTTCCTGGTGCTCCCCTGCCTAGAATGTCCTCCTCACCTTCTCCAAATGGAAGGAGAGAAGTCTACAGCACAGAAGTCGTACGGCCATATAAGCCCAGCTTTTTGGATTTACAGACTGGGATGCTGTCATCATCATCTTTGCACTCTGGGTACCTAACCACAGCACCATACACTCAACAGACATGGACACAGTGAAGACGAGAGAGAGAGAGAGAGAGAGAGAGAGAGAGAGAGAGAGAGAGTCTTGCTCTGGTGCCCAACCTGGTTACAAACATTACATTTTTAAAAAGAAAGTTATAGTAAAGGGGCCTGGGGAGATGGCTCGGTGGGTGAAGTGCTTGCCATACAAGCATGAGTTCCCACATAAAAGCCAGCAGCAATAGTCTATAACCACAAAACTGGGAAAAGGGGGAGCAGAGACAGCTCTCAGGGGCTTAAAGCCTAGCCTAAACAATGAGCTCCAGGTTCAGTGAGAGACCCTATCTCAAAAAATAATTGTGGAAGCTGGGCATGGTGGTACATGCCTTTAACCCCAGCACTTGGAAGGCAGAGGCAGATCTCTGTGAGATGGAGGCTAGCCTAGTCTACATTGGAAGTTCCAAGCCAGCTGAAGCTACAGGGAGACCCTGTCTCAAAAGAAAAAAAAAGATTGTGGAAAGCGATCAAGGAAGGCACCTGGCATCAACCTCTGGCCTCCACGTGCATATACACACATAGACACATGCACACTCACATAAACACCCACACAACACATACACATACACACACATGAATCCATACATACACCATACAGATGCACACACAAAACCATATATACAGCACACACACACACACACACACACACACACACACACACACAGAGAAAACCATGATGAAAAGACTCCAAGCAGAGAAAACAGCCCAGGACTATCTTTTAGCACCTCCACAGCTCAAGGACACGTCAGGGTCTCATTTCTTCTCCCTCAAAACTTCAGGACAATCCTTCAGTTTAAAGAAAACCAAGAGTACAAAGAAAATTTAAGCCCAGGACAAAAGGTGGTGCCATAGGAAGGTTGGTTCCAGCCCATTTCCCTTCCAGGACCCTGCTCACCCCTCTCCCCTCTGTCCACCCACCCCCTTTCCAGTCAGCCACACCATGAAAGTGCTGCGAGTAATTGCTTAGAATCCTTATTAGTAGGAGTCTCTCAAAGCTCAAAGCCATTAGCCTAAAAGAAGAAAGCCTAATCTTACAGGATTGGTGGCCTCTGATAGATAATGAGCAAAATGTTCTCAAGAGGGGCTAGAGAGATGGCTCAGCAGTTAAGAGCACTGGTTAACATCTGTCTATAACTCCAGTTCCAGGGGAATCTGACATCCTCCTCTCAGCTCCAAGGGTGTTGCACGATACCGATGCACTTACACACAAGCAGGAAATACACTCATACACATAAAATAATAAAATAAATAAATAAAATATTTTTTAAAAATATTCTTGCCAGGTGTGGTGGCGCACGCCTTTAATCCCAGCACTCGGGAGGCAGAGGCAGGTGGATCTCTGTGAGGCCAGCCTGGTCTACATAGTGAGTTCCAAGACAGCTGGGGCTACAGGGAGATCCTGTCTCAAAAAGACCAAAAAAAAAAAAATTCTCAAGAAACTTGCTTAGTATGTCTCAAAGACCAATCCAAGGAGAGTAAAAGTACAAGTAACACTTTTTTCATTTATTTTATTTTTATTTTATGTGTATGAATGTTATTCCTGCATGTGTGTAAGTGCACCTATGTTGTACAGTGAGGCCATGTTGACAGAAGAGAGCATCGGATCCCCTGGAACTGGAGTTACTGCAGAGGAGGGCTACATTATGATCCCCATGTCAGGGAACTAGGGAAATTTGTGCTATTCCTGTGATTTTACCTTTGTTTTTAAATTTTATCTATTATTGTGTGTGTGATGGGGGATGTGCACGCCACAGCACACATGTGGAGATGAGAGGGCAACTTTGTGGAGTCAGTTCTCTCCTTCCACCTTTACATGGATCCCTGGGTTCCAGGGATTGAACTCAGGTTGCCAGCCTTCCTCAGCAAGCACCTTTACCACTGAGTCATTTCACCAGCCTATTTATTATTAGCATCGTTATTATTGTGTATATGTTAATGATGTGTGTGTGTGTG
>NW_008341874.1:828110-854222 GCF_000622305.1 Nannospalax galili | reverse complement strand
AACTGGAGTTACAGATGGTTGTTAGCCACCATGTGGGTGCTGGGAACCAAAACCAGGTCCTTTGCAAGAAGAGCAGCCAGTGCTCTACACCACTGAGTCATCTCCCCCAACCCCTATTTTTATTTTTTAATACTTATGAGTGTTCTGCCTGCATGTGTGTAAGTGCACCCAGGTCATGCAATGCCTGTGAAGAGCAGAAATGGAAATTAGACCCCTTGGAACTGCAGTCACAGACAGTTGTTAACTGCCATGTGGGTGCTGGAAACTGAACCCAGGTCCTCTGCAAGAGCAGCCTTAATTCTTAACCCTTAACTCTTAACTGCTGAACCATCTCTCTATCCCCAGTTTAAAGCTGAGTGTGGTGGCACACACCTTTAATCCCAGCACTCAGAATACAGAGACAGGTAGATCTGTGTGAGATCAAAGCCATCCTGGTCTACATAGTGAGTCCCAGGCCAGGACACCCTGACTCGGAAAACTAAAAAAGAAAAAAAAAAGAGTCATAATTATTGAGTATATACTGTATATCAAACACATGACAATTCAGAGATGAGAAAACGGGGGCTTAAAAACATTCCAGGAGACCCAGCTAGTCAACAGCAAAGCCAACATTTGAACCCAACACTTGAACTTGGCACTGTACCACTAGCCTCCCAGAAGCTTGCCTTTAAAGGCTGAGACAGCGTTCAAAAAGTATTACAGTTCCCCACGGGTGACAGGAAGACTCTGAAAGTCAGAGGTGAAGTCTGAATTCTGGGTCTGGATATCGGGGCTCTGTTCTGGGGACACACCTGCAATAAGACTCTGTGTGTCTATGCACACTCTGACCCCTGTACAGTGAGAGATTCTGACTTGATTCTGAGGCTGCAGAAGACTTTGAAAACAGCTAGGAAGGGTGTGCAAGCCTGGAATTACCACCCTCAGGAGGTGGAGGCAGGAGGATCATGAGTTTGAGGCCAGCTTGGACTACACAAAAAGACTTGTCTAAAAGCAACAAAAAGAATTTAGAAAGAATTCCAGCTTCAACTACAGAATAACTGTGAACAAAGACATAACCAAAGAAAACAAATGATTAGACAGGTGTGGTGGTTTAGTACCTGTAATCCCAGCACCTGGGAGGCTAAGGCAGGGATCAGTGTGAGTTTGAGAGCTGGGTCCGGACTACATAGTGAGACCCTGGAGACAGAGGAGGTGGGGAGAGACTACAGTATGGGGTAAATGCCTGTAATCCCAGCAGTTGGAAATGGAGTCAGGAAGATCAAGAGTTCAAGGCTAGCCTGGCTACACAGCAAGTTTATGCACAGCACAGAGGAAAGACCAGAAAAGGAGCCTCAGGAGAAACCAGGTGACAACTTCATCGTGGACTTCCAGCCTCCAGAACTATGAGGAAACACATTTCTGTGAAGGTCCCACCAGCCTGTGGCACTTCATTATGGCAGCCCTGGCCCACTCAATTAGCCTCTATCACTGGCCTTTGCCACTTTCTGTCACTAACAATAACCCCCACACACTTAATCTCATTGAGATTTCCAACCCAGAGAACATTACTCTAGGGGTTTGCTCTAGCTACTTTCTATTGTTGTGATTAAAACCCTAAGACCAACTTGGGGAAGAAAGGGTTTATTTCATCCTACACTTTCTAGTGGTAACCCATCTTTGAGAGATGTTGAGGCAAGAGCTGAAGCACAGGTCACCGAGGAATTTTGCTTACTGGCTTCTTCCACTGGCCTGTGCTCAGCCTGCTTTCTTACACAACCCACGACCACCTGCCCCGGGGAGGCACTGCCCACAGTGGGCTGGGCACTCCCACATTACTCAACAAACAAGAAAATGCCTCAGATATGGCCACAGGCCAATCCAATAGAGGAAATTCCCCAATTGATGTTCGCTCTTCCCAGATGTGTCAAGATGACAACCAAAGCCAATCGTGACACATTTTACACTAGGGGAAAACTTAAGAGAAGTTAATTACTTCCTGCAAGGTCACCTAGCTGATAAATGATGGAGACAAGATCTCAATCCAGGGAAACTGGCTCCCCCACCTGTTCTCCTGGCCATCAAACTACACTGTTAGAGACACTTTTAACACCAATCTGTAGAAAGCCACACTCTGCCCAGGCTGGCTGGAGGAGCCTTACGGACACTCCCTGGCCAGTGGTGAGGCTCAGCCCTCTCACCCTAGGTTGGTCTCCCTGGAGCTTCAGTGCCGGCATTTCACTCCAGGATCCCATCAGGTCCCTGTCCCTCAGCATACTGTCATGCCTGAAGGACCATCATTCAGGAACTCCGGAGCAGGAACAGGGAATTTGTAGGTAATAAGCCCTGGAGAGGGGCGGGATAAATATCACACACACAGACACACACACACACACACACACACACACACACACACATACACACACACACATACTCTGGTGCAGACAGCTCAGGGAGCCATCAAAGCCTCTCCTCTCTAAGGCACACCTCTGTTCTCTGTGTAATGATCAAGCCCTCTGCCATCAGCTAGACATTCAGGAGCTCTTCAGCCCCTCAGTGTTCTTCAGGACTCCAATTCATTGATTCGCCTTAAGAAAAGGCTTAGTTCACGAGCAACAGAACTGGCAGCTGTCTACCAAGGATAAGAACACAGCCACGTCCTCACCTCCACACCAGAGATCAGAGCTACAGTGGGCCCTAGGTATGGTCCCTCCTCATCCCCTCACCAAAGGGAACCTCAGGGTACGGTAGAAAGCCATTGGCTCTGTGACAAGGGGGCCTGGTGAAAGCTGGAGTAGACACTCGCTTCTTACAATTAATACACCCTCTTACAGGCCCCCTGCCAGAAAACACCAAGTCACCCTCTGCAATGAACAAAGCCAAGCTTTGTCAGCACTGAATTACTTTGGAGGGTGGGAGGAGAGAAAAACAAGTTGACTGGTTCTCGGGTTGTCACCTTCATTTCGTTCTACTGTATTGGGGTCAGTTTTCTGCCTGGCTTTTCCTGCCTGAGTTGGCTCAGCTTCCTCCATGCCCCCTGGCACAGGGTCTCAAAGTACAGTATCTAAACCTTCTACACAAGACCTTACTCAGATTTAGTCAATCTGACTCGCTAGGATGTGTTGCTCAAGAGCTGCAGGTGATTCTGAGACCTACGCCCTGCGGTCTCCCTTACTTGCAGCTGTCCCACTGAGGATGATGTCCAGCCAGGCAGGAAGACTACCTATCCCTGTTTACACCTGGGGGTTTCTTGGATCATGGGATTACAGTGCTGAAACCAAGACGGTCCAGGAAAACCCAGGATGGTTGATGGACTAGTTACTCATCCTGTTGCTGTGACAAAATACCTGACAAAAGAAACTTAAGAAAAGAAAGGTTTATTTTGGCTCACAGTTTAAAAGTAGGATCCATCATAGTGGGAAAGTCCTGGCAGAGCTTGAAGCAACTGGTTGCACTGCATCCACAGTTAGGAAGCAGATTCAGAAATGAATGCTAGGGGCTGGAGACACAGCTCAGCCGTTAAGAGCACTGGTTGCTCTTGCCGAGGACCTGGGCTCGATTCCCAGCACCCACATAGCAGTTAACAACCATCTGTAACTCCAGTTCCAGGGGATCCAATGCCTTTTTATTGACCTCCACAGGCATTGCACAACACGGGTGCGCTTACACACATACAGGCAATACATTCATACACATGAAATAAAAATAATAAAATATTTTAAAAAGAAATGGATGCTGGTGCTGTTTTGTCCTTTTTATGTAATTGGGGTCCCTCCTCCATGGAATGGTGCTGCTCACCAGGGAGCGTCTTCCTAACTCAGGAATCTAGACAATCTCTTGCAGATGTGCACAGAGGCTTGTCTCTTCAGTGATTCTGCAGCCCACCATATTGACAATCAATACTAACCTTTGCAGCTGGTCACCCCAGCGTACCTCAAACTTCCCTACACAAGAGCCACGAGCAGGGGTGCCAAGCTCACAGGGGAGAGAGCGCCACAGCCCTCTCAGAATTGGAATGCACCACAATGTACTCAGAATTGATGTGGGTGCGGCTGAAGTTCTAGGATTTCACAACACTTCAGATGAAAAAATGAAAATCGACCACAAGGAACTGACTCAGGAGTGCTGGAAACGGGTCCAGCTTCCGCTGCCTGTCCCCTGCCCAAAACTACAGTCACAAAAAGCAGCAAATACCTACCCCAAAGCTGACTGTTCCCTGGAGAGGAGAAAGTTGTGAGAGGCATCATTCCTTTCCTCCCCTCTCTGAGGAAGATCTCTGCCCATTGTCCTCTGTCAGCAGCATTGAACCCAGAGAACAGAGCACACTGAGGGCAACTCCTAGACCGCGGGGAACTCTCCAACCCACCCCTGCGAGAGAGCCAAAACATCTCTTAGAGTGCACACAGTCTTGGTCCCTCGTTTCTCAGAAAACTGAAGCCCAAAAGAACCCAAAGGAAGCACTCTCCAGCCGAAGGTGAGCCTTTCTCCTGACCTCCACGTGAGCCCTTCTGCTAAGCTAAAAATGACAGGAGCACAAAAGGAAAACAGGACCACTCGCTGAGAAGGAGGCTAGATGTATAGACAGGTCAGACAACAAGAGTGGGGGAGGGGCCGTGAGATGGTTCAGGGGGGTAAAGGCACTTGCCACGAAGCCTGATGGCCCCAGAACTCACGTACTGGAAGGACAGAAACGACTCCCACAAGTTGTTGTCTGACTTTCACACGTGTTGTGGTGTCTCTTCACCTATGCACACACACACACACACACACACACACACACACACACACACACAAATAAATGTAGCTTTTTTATAGAGTGTCAGGTGTTAAGAGTGTATACTGCTGTTGCAGAGGACCTAAGTTCAGTTCCCAGCACCCATGTCAGGCAGCTCACAATGGCCTGCAACTCCAGCTCCAGGAGACCTGACACCCTCTTCAGGCTTCCAAGGCACTGCATTCATGTGCACATATCCCCCCAACCCACGCACACACACACTCACGCAGAATTTAAAATAAAATTCTTTTAATAAAAGGGAATGCAAGGGATGGTGGTATTCTAAATCCCACATGTTAAAGATGAAGAAACAGCAGGGTGTGATGGCGCACACCTTTAATCCCAGCACTCGGAGGCAGAGGCAGGTGGATCTCTGTGAGTTCAAGGCCAGCCTGGTCTACATAGTGAGTTCCAGGACAGCTGGGACTACAGGGAGACCCTGTCCCAAAAAGACAAAAAATAAAAAATAAAAAATTGAAGAAACAGGCACACAGAGGTCAAATATCTTTCCCAAAGCTACAAACAGGAAACTCCTCTCGCAGGCCACTTAAGGCCTGTCCACAGTGGCTACGGACATGGGTACTGGTGACAGATCTGAGCTTTGCTGTATCCAAAGTGAGAGACTCATGACAACAACCAGCAAAATATAGGACAAAAGCCCCAGGAGGGCTGGGGCGCTCAGTGGTAGTGTATTTGCCCAGCATATGTGAGACCCTGGGTTCCATTCCCTGCACCACAAAAAAGAGGAGGAGGACAGCTCAGCTGGCAAAGGCACTTGCCACCAAGCCTGACAAATTGATTTCCCCCTGAGACCCACATGGTGGAAGGAGAGAACTGACTCCTAAAAGTTTTCCTCTGACCACCACAGAAGCACCATGGCACATGTGCCCTCCCATACACATACACACAACACACAGTTAGAAAAATAAATGTAATTGTTTTAAAAGGGAAATCTAACTGAAGCTAGGGATCATGAAACATGTCCACTCTTCACACTCAATAGTAAGAAAAAGGCAACACCTAAAGATTTTAGAACTAATTCTTCAAAAGTATTTTGGGGGCTGGAGAGATGGCTCAGCAGTTAAGAACACTGACTGTTCTCGCAAAAGACCCGGGGTTGAATCCCAACACCCAGATGGCACTAACAACCATCCGTAGCTCCAGTTCCAGGGGATCTGACAGCCTCTTCTGTCCTCTGCAGGCATTGCACCGTATGGGTGCACTTACCTACATGCAGGCAATACACACATACACATTAAAATAAAAATAATAAATTTAAAAAAATTTAATATTTTGAAGGCTGGAGAGATGGCTCAGTGCTTAAGAGCACTGTCTGCTCTTGAAGAGGACCCAGGTTCAGCTCCCAGCACCCACATGGTGTCTAACAACCATCCATATCTCCAGTTCCAGGGGGTCCAACACCCTCTTCTGGTCTCCATAGGCACTGCATGCATGTGGTACACTTACATCCATGCAGACAAAGCACTCATACACACAAAAAAGTCAATCAAAAGAATTTTGTCTTTTGAGTTATCCATAACTGAGAATACAGAAAAAAAATCACCTCTAAATTATAGTCCATGACCACTTGGGAAAGATCTTCCAGCAATTAATGTGTCTGTCAGTGGCCTGGTAAAACCCTGGCTATGCGGAAACCTCGAGGGCTGGATGAATCACTTTATGAGGTAGAATTTCCTGAATAACTAAAGGTGAAACCTTTGCATGATGGCGCCATCTCCACTTCTAGATAGAAGCTTTCTACAATGGCCTGTTGTTCCTACCTTCTGAAAGGATTCATAAATCCTAGTACTCGGTAGGCTAAGGCAGGATCGTAAGTGACCAGACTTTGCTACATAGTGAGGTCCTGCCTCGGAAAATAATAAAATAATTAAATAAATAAAATGAATACAGCAGAGCATATAAGCTGGGGGTATAGACCAGTAATGGCTCACTCGCCTAGTTTATGCAAGGCCCTGAGTTTGAGCCCAGTCGCCACAAAAAGTAAAATACATAAAACAGGGCACAAGACAGGTTATCTCAGTGACCACATCTTAAGGTAGCACTTGGACTTCACTAACACCTGGAATCTCCCCCTTGTCACATCAGGATCTTCTGTGGGGAAATGTCTCACTCTAAAAATAGAGCCTGTCTTTCTCCTACCATCCAAGGCTCTCATCTTCTCTCATCCCATCTCTGTCTTCTAGTGGGCCCCCTCAGCGCTCCAACTACCACAGACACTCAGAGCCCAGCGGTCACACCCCATGGGTCAGCAGTTTCCCCCATCCCTATTTATTAAAGCTACAGAACTGGAAACTTCTGAACAGGATCCCAGAGCCACGCAACAAATAACCATCGTAGCTAGCAGTCAGCATTTCTTTGACACAGGACACTTCATTTAAATCCTCACATCCTGGTAAGTGGCCAGCACAGGTAGCTGTGGCCACATATTTAAGACAAAACAAAGTTTTACAGTGAAATGATCTTCACGAGGGCATCTGACCAGTAAATAGCAGGTGCATAATTTAAATCCAGGTTTTAGAACTCCAAATCCATGCACTTCGCAGTTTCTTGAAGCACGTACTCCAACTAAGTCTCCGTTCTTTGAAATCTGACAAGATGGTCCAGTGGGTAAAAGGTTTGCTGTGCAAGTGAGAGCCTGAGTTTAAATTCCCAGAACCCACGTGAAGCCAGGCACGGTAGTGTGCCTCTATAACCACAGTGCTCCTGCAGAGAGATGAGAGCTGGGGACAAGGAAATCCCTGAAAGCTCTCGGGCCAGCTAGCCCCGCCCCGTGCATGGAGGGAGAACGAGACCCTATCACAAACAAGGTGGAAGGCAAGGATTGACACCCAAGATTGTTCTCTGACCTCCACACAAATGCCATGGGACAAGCATGCACATACACACATACAACACACACACACACACACACACACACACACACACACTCCCAAGAGAAGAGACAAGGTAAGTAAAAGTTACTGATCTGGTTGCAAGGAGTTGAACAACCTGAGCAGGATCTAACACTACATGTTAACAGCCCCTGGCATAGTGGGTGGAAGATGAGGACGAAGGCCTTGTTTATTCACTCTCACAAGCTTGGTTTGTGCTCTAGTTTCTCTCCCAGTCCTACAGAGCCAGAATGTGTTCCAGAATAATGTATCTCTTTTAATCACATTCTAATAGAGTCTCTCTTTCCAACAAGTTGGTTATAACAGAATGTCAGCCCTTTGGTTTGTTGCAGAGAATACACACCCTGCATTCAGGCTGACTGGTATCACTTTAAATTTATGACTACAAATCTCAAGTTGCCAGCACTGCCTGGAAATGTTACTATGTTTGCTAGCAAGTTTCCTTTCTCCCTTTGTGAAATGATGAATCCACACCTCTTCTGTCCTCCAGCTTCCCTCTTTCCATCTTTGCTATCAGTTTATAATGTCACCGGTTAAGTAGCCAAGAAAAGAGAAGTCAAGATCAAGAGCCACTCCACCTTCCTTTCATCCAGCCTCTGCCGGCCTGCATGCAGTTGTGCGTGCTCTCCACCAAACTGACCAACTGTCGTGGTTTGCCTGGGACTGAGGGTGTTCCTTGGATGTGGAACTTTCCACCTTAAAACTAGACTTTCGGTGCTAAAACAGGGCACACAACTACATACGGATGGCTTTCCTTGCTCCTTGCCAAGGGAGGTACACCCTCCCGGGGACAGAGGGTCCTCTCCCCTCCTCCCTCTCCCAAGGTAAGAGCCACTGTCCTGCATCTATCCTGCCTCTTCTGTCTCTCTGTCTCCACTGAATCATTAACCTGAGCAGGCCACAAGATCTAATATCTGCCATCTTAAAGAATGGAAAAATACTTCCCAGGGGCTGAAGAGATGGCTTAGCAATTAAGAGCACTTGCTGCTCTTCCAAAGGACCTGATTTCAGTTCCCAGCACCCACAGCAGGTGGTTCACAAACACCAGTAACAAAAGCTCCAGGAGATCTAATGTCTTCTGGCCTGCAAGAGCACCCACGTGCACATAAAAATATTCCCTTCACCCCAGCTTTCTCTTCTCTTAAGAACCCACTTCTTAGCCTTTCTCAACAAAGATTTATCTGTCCTTTGTGAATCTTCAACTTCCCCTCACGCTTCCATCCCATCTCCCCAATAAAACCTCCATTGTCAAGGCTACCCATGCTTTCAAATCCCCATCCCGCCAGTCTCTCTGACAGCTAGAAAAGTAGTCATGTGTAACAGCTAGAAAGGAGAGTTCTGAATGTTCCCAGTACCAAAAAATGATCAAAGTTGCCACAGTGGGGTCTGGAGAGATGGCTCAGTGCTTAAGAGCACTGAATGCTCTTGCAGAGGACCAGGGTTTGATTCCCAGCACCCGCATGGCAGGTAACAACCATCCGTCACTCCAGTTCCAGGGGATGCAACGCCTTCTTCTGATCTCCACAGGCATTGCACAACACGCGTGCACTTACACACATGCAGGCAATACACGCATACACATAAAATAAAAATAATAAATAAATGTTTAAAGTTACCACAGTGGTGTACACACTGAGACCCAGCAGCAGGGGTGCTGAAGCAGGAGAATTGACACAAATGTAAGTTCAAGGCCAGCCTGGGCTACAAAGTGAGACCTGTCTCAAAAAAACAAATTGAATGATAAATGTTTGTGATGAAGATAATGAATATACTAATTACTCTTTGATTATTAGAGATTGTGCTCATGTTTTGAAACATCACATCATACCCTACAAATAGCTGCATCAAATTATTGTTAATTATTATTATTAATTTGATTAAAAAATTTTTGGTCTTTTTGAGACAGGGTCTCCCTGTTGCCCCAGCTGGCCTAGAACTCGCTATATAGATCAGGCAGACTGGCCCTGAACTCACAGAGATTGCCTGACTCTGCCTTCCAAGTGCTGGGAATAAAGTCCTCCACTACCTCGCCTGGTCTTATTTTTTTAATTAAGTGTATGAATGTCCATTTGTGGGCATGCACACGAGCACAGGTGCCAGCAGGGGTTGAAGGTATTGGATCCCCCTAAAGCTGGAATTACAGGCAGTTGTGTGCCACCTGATGTGGGTGCTGGGAACTGATCATGGGTCCTCTGGAAGACCAGCAAGAACTCTTAACCACTGAACCATCTCTCCAGCACCTGAGTAAATTTTTTTATTATTGATTATATGTGTATGTTTGTTTCTATGTGTGGGTATGTGCATATGAGTGCAGGTGCCCTTGGAGGCCAGAAGAGGGTGTTGAATCCCCAGAGCTAGAGTTATAGGCAGTTGTGAGCCACCCAATGTGGGTCCTTGGAACTGAACTCTGGACCTCAGGAAGAACAGCAAGTTATTTTAACCACTGTGCCATCTCTCCAGCCCCTGATTACATATTTTTTTTATTTTTTAATATTTTATTTATTATTTTTATATTATGTATGAGTGTATTGACTGAATGTATGTGAGTGTACCATGTCATGCAATGCCTCAGAGGTCAAAAGAGGGCATCGAATTACCCTGGAACTGGAGTTAAGGACAGTTCATAGCCACCACAAGGGTGCTGGGATTCAAACCCAGGTCCTCTGAAATGAAAAAAAAATGGGGACTGGAAAAATGGCTTCATCAGTAAAGTTCTTGCTGTGTAAGCATGAAAATCCAAGTTTGGATCCCCAGCACCCATGTAAAAAGCTAAACATAGCCGTACATGTCTGTAACCCCAGCACTGGGGTGTAGGGGACAGAAAAAAGCAGATCCCAGGAACTCATTAGCCAGCCAGCTCTGGGTTCAGTGAAAAGTCTGTCTCAAAAGATAAGGTAGGAGGGCCTGGAGAGATGACCTGGTGGTTAAGAGCACTGGCTGTTCTTGCAGAAGACCCAGATTCGAATCCCAGCACCTACATGGCAGCTAATAACAGTCCTTAACTCCAGTTTCAGGGAAATGTTATGCCCTCTTCTGATCTCCCTAGGCATTCCATGGGTGCACTTGTATACATGCATGTAATACATGCATACACAGAAGAAGAGGAAGAGGAGGAGGAAGAGCAGGAAGAAAAGAAAGAGGAAGAGAAAGAAGTATTTTTTCAAAGGGTGAGGGAAACCAGAAATGGTGGTGCATGTCTTAATACCAGCACTCCAGAGGCAGAGGCAGGGGGATCTCTGCGAAATTGAGGCCAGCCTGGTCTACATAGTGAGTTTCAGGTCTCCTGGGGCTACAGGGAAACCCCATCTCAAAAAAAAAACACAAAAAAGTGAGAAGCAATAGAGGAAGACATGTACTGTCAACCTCTGGCCTCCACATACACCTACATACATGTGCACACACACAAACATGTAAATACACAAATACAAAGAAAATAAAGAAAGCATCTCTTTGGATAATGGGGCAGTGTAATATTGATACAAAACTTCCAGAATCTTTCCCACTTGGTGGGAAATACTGTGATCCCAGCACTCAGGAGGCTGAATCAGGAGGATTATGAGTTCAAGGTCAGCATGGACAACATAGTGAGACCCTGTCTCAAAAAAAAAAAAGTTGCAAAAAGTCTACTCCATGCCTATAATATGAACCATTAGCAAATGGTCCATGGACAGACTCGTGCCAAGAACCACACTGCCCTAAGCCCCATGCTCTCCTACTAAGGAGCGCTCCTCTAGACCCCGTGCTCTCCTGCTGATGTGTGCTACCCTAGACCCCGTGCTCTCCTACTAAGGAGCGCTCCTCTAGACCCCGTGCTCTCCTACTAAGGAGCGCTCCTCTAGACCCTGTGCTCTCCTACTGATGTGTGCTACCCTAGACCCCGTGCTCTCCTACTAAGGAGCGCTCCTCTAGACCCTGTGCTCTCCTACTAAGGAGCGCTCCTCTAGACCCTACCCTCTTCTGACTTCCTCATAGTGCATTTGCACCTTCTCCATCCCCTTTGACCTATCTTCCTTTTTCTGGTTCTGGTGACTACTGGCATTCCTTGGCTTAACTTACTTGGTGTAACTAATTTCCGCCTCTGTCTCTATGGGACCATGTTTGTCTATGTCTTCTATAAGGACAGCAACCATCTGACTGGGATTCTCCCTAATCCTGTATAAATCTCTTCTTAATAACATCTGCTAAGACCCAATTTCCAAAAACGACACCCACAAGTGCCATGGATTAGGGTGAGAATGTGTCTTTTTGGAGGCCATGATTCTGGGTCATTGGCATACAAATGGTATTTACAACCACAAGACTGGCATCAACCAGGGAAAATGTGAAGTAGGTGAAGAATGGAAAATTGAGGACTGAGAGTCGACATTTAGGAACCAGGAAAAGGAAGATGGGCCAATGGGGATGGAGAAGATGCAAATACAGTAGGAAGAAGTCAGGAGAGGGTAGATTTAGAGGGATGTGGCTCCACCAACCTCTGATTTCACTCAGTCTCCAGAAACCATGAGAAAAGCAGTTTCTATTGTTTTAAGTCACCTGGTTTATGATAATTTGTTACATCAGCCTTAAGAAACTTATCCAACCCTCATTTTACATCTCCAACCTGAAGTTTTCTCCTAAGTGCCACTCACCTCCACTTAGCTATTAAGGATCTCAAACTTAAAATGTCCAAAACTGAACTCTTGATTTTCCTTACCAGGCCCACTTCTCATTTCCCTAGTTCAGTAAATAAGACCATTCAACCAGCTGTTCATCAACATGTTTTGTCACACTAGTAAATTCCAGGACTTGTTATCTCCAGGGTCTGGGTTATAGTAAGCATTCAATAAATACTGTTGGGTGGACTGAAGGATAAAATCTTACTGATTCAAACACGGCCCTGATTGAGAATTTGTGATCAAATACAGTCTACTATGAAAAGTTAACAGAATACAAAGATAATAAAGCATTTTGACTTGTGCTGGATCGCTTTAGTGTCAACTTGACACACCTGGGTTGAGGGAGCCTCAATTGGGGAATTGCCTCTATTGGACTGGCCTGTGGCCATGTCTGTGGGGCATCTTCTTGATCGTTGAGTGATGTGGGAGGGCCCAGCCCACTGTGGGTGGTGTCACCCCTGGGCAGGTGGGCTTGCGTTGCATAAGAAAGCTGCTGAGCAGGGGCCAGGGGAGCAAGCCTGTAAGCAGTGTTCCTCCATGGCCTGTGCTCCAGCTCCTACCTCCAGGTTCCTGCCCTGAGTTCCTACCTTGGGCTTCCTGATGAACTGTGACCTGAGAGATGTAAGATAAAATAAACCCTTTCCTCCCCAAGTTGGTACTGGTCAGAGTATTTTGTCACAGAAACTGAGACACAAACTAGAACAACTGTGTAGAATAATATGCTGTTTATAAACATGCCTACTAATTAGGGATTGTTGTTAGCTATCTTTTCTTTGGTCTTTTTGAGACAGGGTCTTCCTGTAGCCCCAGATGGCCTGGAACTTGCCATATAGACCAGGCTGGCCTTGAACTCACAGAGATCCACCTGCCTCTGCCTCCCAAGTGCTGGGATCAAAGGTATGTGCCACCAAGCCCGGCGTTATGTTAGCTACTTTTGTATCACTGTGACCAAAAATAATTTAAAGGAGGAAAAATTTATTTTGGCCACATTCCATTTCAGAGCGTTCAGTTCATGGTCACTTGGCACCTTGTGATTGGACAGAACATCATGGCACCAGGACCATGTGGTGGAAGGCGGAGGAAAGCAGAGAGAGAGGAATATAGGACAGGGCCAGGGAGAGATACTGAACTTGTTGTCCCCAGTGACCTACTTCCCCCAACCAGGCCCCACGTCCTGCTTTTCATCTCAATAATGTGATTATATTGTTAATCCATCAAGGGGTTGACCCATTCATTAGGTCTGATCCCTTATGATGGCATTGCCTCTGCAAATGCCATCACAGACATACCAAGAGGTGTGCTCTACTAATCTAGGCATTTCTCGATCCACTTAAATAGAAAATTAACACTGAGCATCACAGTCATTATATTATCCAAGTCGTTTGCTTTTTATTTTGTCTCAGGGATTTCTTTTCCCTGTTTTATTGAGACAGTGTCTCACTACATAGCTCAGGCTAGTAGCTGGAACTCACTATTGTAGCCAAGGCTAGCCTTATACTCGAAGTAATCATCTTCCCTCGGTCTCCCAAGTGCTGGGATTCAAGCATGAACCACCACTCCAAAGAGATCTTAAAAGATCCTTCTTGTCTGGCCAGGAGATGCATCTCAGAAATCGAGGCTCTGGGTGCAGTCCCAGCATCACAAAAAAGACGTGGGGGGAATGTCAAGTGATGTAAGTCAAACAAGAGAGAGCATTTGGCCTAACATGTGCAAAGCCCTGGGTTCAATTCCTAATACTGTAAATAAATAACCTAGTCTTTTCAGTGGTTAATCAGAGTCTAAATCATTCCTTGCAGCCTGTTCCAATACATTTAAAATATATCTTTGAAAATCACATAATTGTATTTAACAGTGATACACACCTGCAATCCAGCACGCTCAAGGCTGAGGCAGGAGGATGACAAGTTCAAAGCGAGCCTAGGCTATATAGTAAAGCCCTGAATGACAAGAGAGAGAGAGAGAGAGAGAGAGAGAGAGAGAGAGAGAGTCCTACAGACATGTTAAATTCTGTGTCTAGTCTCTACCACCACAGATTCCAAAAATGTATCTTGAGACAGTCAGACCTCCCAACCCTGGAGAAATCATGCTAGAAGCCATGACTGGCTTCCACTCAAATTTGCCATTTTGCTTCTTTGAACTTCATTTCAGTTCAAAAAGCACTTCCTGTAGTCTTATCTCAGATCGGGCTGATTTAACACTTGACATGATCTCAGAGCCAACGGCTTAAAGATGAGTAAATAACACATGGTTCCTGTCCTCCAGAATCATGGGAGGTAGATACTGGTTTTAGTAAATAATTATATGAGGACTTTATTCACATAATCACACTACAATAAGAGCTACAGTTAAGAGGCATGCACAAGCATGCCTCTGTGTGTGTGTGTGTGTGTGTGTGTGTGTGTGTGTGTGTGTGTATCTCTGTGTGTGCCTGTGTGCAGGCTCCCAGGTAAAGGAAAGAGACAATCATCTGTGTTCACAAAGTGGAAGAGAAAAGGAAGGCAGAAGGCACTGCGCCCATGCCTGCGTGCTCTACTGTAAACCAAGAATCAAGCCAGGCCTGATGGCTCGTGCCTGTAATACCAGCACTCAGTAGACTGGGGCAAGATGATTGCAGAAAGTTCTGGGCCAGTCTAGCCTACATAGTGAGCTATAAGCAGAGACAATCATCTGTGTTCACAAAGTGGAAGAGAAAAGGAAGGCAGAAGGCACTGCGCCCATGCCTGCGTGCTCTACTGTAAACCAAGAATCAAGCCAGGCCTGATGGCTCGTGCCTGTAATACCAGCACTCAGTAGACTGGGGCAAGATGATTGCAGAAAGTTCTGGGCCAGTCTAGCCTACATAGTGAGCTATAAGCCAGCTTGGGGTATAGTGTGATATCCTGTCACAAAAAAAAAAAAAGAGAGAGATGAAATTTTTAATACCAGGGTTAGAGATTAGCCCTCTTAAATAGAGTTCCAGCTCCTTGTTACCAAAACCACAAAAATTAGAACTTAGCATCTCATCAACCTCAGTCATGCGGCCACCGAGTCAGGCTTGTTTGGTAATAAGAGTCCTAGATACTCCTCCCAGCACTGCAGGAGCAGAAAGTTTATGAATGCTGCTATACTTCAGTTCATTATCTCTACCAATCTTCATCTCCTCCCCCTTTTCTCTTGCAGGAAAAAAAATTCTAAACAGCCATATTGCACAATTATTTATAATAACCCAGTGCTTACCTGGCTGATAAATTTTAATAGAATAGATAATACAGATATTGGGCTTGTTGTAATTCCTCCCAACCTAATCCTCCTTGTAGGACAACACCGATACCTTTCCACGGTGGCTAACCCTGCAAGTTGAAAGGACATCTGATTTTATTTACACTGTATATGAGAAGGAGCAGGAAAGGGACTCTAGCCAGGAAGAGCTCTGGCTTCCTGCAGCTACAGGGATGAAGACAGAATTACTGACACCTGGCATCAGGGCAGGCTAGTGGTCCTCAGAGGAGTCTTTCTGGCTGCAAGCAAAGTTTAAGCAACTTAAAGTCAAGTTTCCCAGTGACACTATTTTTTTACATCTATTTATTTATTCGTGTGTGTGTGATGTATGTGTATGGGCATATGTGTGTGCCACAGCAATGTGTAGAGGTCAGATGACAACTTGTGGGAGCCAGTTCTCTTTTTGTACCATGTGAATCCTGGGGATCAAACTCAGGTCATCAGATTTGACAGCAAGTGCCTTTACCCACTGAGCCATCTCACCAGCTCTAGCAACAACTGTTTTATCACTGTGGATAGAATAATTCTTCTTGTGGGAGGCTGCCCGGCATTACAAGATATTAAGCAACATCCTTGCCATCCACCCACTAGATGACAGTAGAGGTCCCCTAGTTGTGACAATCAAAAGCCTAGTCCGGGCTGGAGAGATGACTCAGCAGTTAAGAGCACTGGCTGCTCTCACAGAGGACCCAGGATCAGTTTCCAGTACCCACATGGTGAATAACAGCCATCTATAACTCCAGGTCCAGGGGATCCAACGTCCTCTTCTGGCTTCCACAGGCATTTCACACACAAGTACACTTATGTACATGCAAGCAAAACATTCATATACATGAATATTAATTAATTAATTAATTAAAATAAATAAATAAATAAAAAGTTTTACATGTATTGAGATGTGACCCGATGCTCCTAGGCAGGAGAACAGCCCTGATTGAGAAGCAGTGCCCTAAAGGTAAAGCAGGGGCAATGCAAAGGGAGACCCCCAGTGTGACCTGAGTGTTGGGGAGCCCTGGGGCAGGATACAGTGGGAAAAGTGATGAAAATAGCACAGCCAGAGCAACAGAGAGGCAGGCAGTCCCGTACTCAGGGAGCTGGAAAGCCCTAGAATGCCCCTGCCTGGGGCTCCTGCAAGCCTCTCCTTTGGGAACAGGAAATATTAGTAAAATCTGTACTTAGCTCCCCACAAGACCTCATTAAATCAAAAACAGTAGCTTCCATCTAACTTTTTGTTTGTTTATTTGCTTGTTTGCTTGCTTGCTTGCTTGCTTTTTGTTTTTTGAGACAGGGTCTCCCTGTAGCCTCAGCTGGCCTGGAACTCTGCTATGTAGACCAGGCTGGCCTGAACCCACAGAGATCTGCCTGCCTCTGCCTCCCGAGTGCCGATGTTAAAGGTATATGTGACACCATGCCTAGCAACCAGGTAACTTCTTAACAAAGAGAAAACTTTCCATTTTTGACCAACAGAGGCAGTATCATTTTTGCTAATAAATATATAATGTGCATTTGCTTGGGTCACTCTAGTCCAAGATTGAGCCTGGGGCCATTTTGACAATAACTTAGATGTTGTTGCCTCTGACCTCTGACATTTGCAGTAGGATCCCAGCCTCCTGTGCTCCTGCTCCCATATACATATGTACATGTATGAGAATGCACATACAGGCATACACACACATAGTTTTATAAACCTCTGTATACACGTACACCTATGCATACATGTATGCCTGTGTATGCATGTGTTTTGTACATGTGTCACATGTGCACACATGTGTGTGCCTATATGAACATTTGTGCATATGCACTAGTGCATGCATGCTTACAGACATGCACACACATGCACATGCACAAATATACACATTTAGTCCTAGAAGTCCTGAGACAGTTGTCACATGTCGTTCTAAGCAAACCAATCTGTCCTCACGAAGGTATGCTGAGGTTTCCGCCCCAACACTTCCCTCCCCTGATGGTCACTGTCAATAGCCCCACAGCTTAGAGAGCTGCCTGAAGATCTCACCATGGCCTCCAGGACCCCTCCGGTATTGGCTTCCTGCCCAAGGTTGGTCCCTGCTCTAGAACTGCCATTGCCATAAGATACCGTTGTGCTACACTACCGTGTGCTACAGGCACTGCCCTACCATGCTGCTTATAGAGGCCAAGGCATACTTTGTTTCCTGGATCCCAATGCTACTCATCCCAAAGATACCCATCTCCATGCTCAAGTGGGCAAAAACACTTCTCTCTCTACCTCTGACCCACAGAGACAAAAGCACCGTGTCTTGGTCCCATTGCCCCATAAGAGACTTCATACACTCATACGCATAAAATAAAAATAATAGTAATAAAATAAAAAAAATATTTTAAAAAATCTCCCAAATTATGACTCCAACTACCTCATCTCCAAAGACTCAAGTGTGAGACACCAAGGCCACACAGCCAATGGTCCCAGGTGATAAGGAACTGTCCCTGCCCTTTAAGGGCTGAAGTCAACTAGCCACTACCTGAACCTTTCTTTGCTCAGAATTTGTCCACCAGAAAACTCTCCCCTCCCTCAAGCAACTTCCAGTGGCTGCCATCTTTGCCCCGTAAGATGTGTCTGGAACCCAGCAGAGGTTGCAGTATGGACTTAAATTAGTACTATGACTACATGCCACTGGCGCGCGCGCGCACACACACACACACTTGAAGCCTATGTGCACTGTCTCCTTCCCTGGTCTCCATTTGCATTATTTTGAGATAGAACCACGGCCTAACTTGAGATAGAACCACGGCCTCAATAGAAACTTCTCAAAGTTCTAATGAACAATTATTTCCTGGGCTCTTACTCTGTGCCAAGCACTGTGTTAAGCCCTTCACATGAATTCTCTCATTTAACCCTCACAACAACCCTTGTTGGTGGTGCTAGTTCTATAAATGTCATAAACCAGGAAACAAGTCTGGTGATGCGTATCTGCAATCCCAGCACTCTGAAGGCAGCAGCATGAAGGTTGAAAATCTGAGGCTAGCCTAGGCCAGCATTTGTCTTTCTCTACTTCCTGACCGTGGATGCAACGTGACCAGCTGCCTCAGACTCCTGCTGTGATTTTTTTCATCCTTCTTTCCTTAAGTTGCTTTTTCCAGGTACTTTGTCACAGCAATGAGGAAAGTAATACAGTTCCCTTTCCAGTCCCTTCCCTGTGCCTACAGGCCCTTTCCTCTGCATTCAGACCACTTCCCACACCATCACCCTATTGGCCTCTAGGCCTAGACTGGGACCAGCCCCCATTGCCCTCCACCTGGATTGAACATGTGGCGGCTCTCACTTTCTGGCCATTGTGGGTGCCACAAACCCCACAACACTTCTGGGTTCTTCTTCGCCCCATCTTGTGAACCTCCACTCATGATATCTCTCAACCCTGAAGTCTCAGGCCTCTGTCAACCCTTCCATCACTAAATAATAACTGCCAGAAACCAGCCATCCCTCCCCCAGTACAGTCCAGAGCCCCTCTGTGGTGGCTCCCCTCTCTCCTGCCCCTCAGCCTACGCTCTGACTGATACCAGCCCTTACCAACCACATAAATTCAGCCCTCCCTTGGTGCCTGTGCCAGGACCACACTCCCCCTCGCTCTCTTCCTACCCTCTACTATAATTTCTCCAAGAATGTCCAGCCCCCAGCATGAGGATGACCAGAAGGTCTTGTTTAAAATACCGTGACAGTGAAATAAGCCAGACACAAAAGCAAACACTCCATGAATTCACCTTCTGGAGTCGCTCAAATAGTTAAGATATGTAGAGATAGGGCTAAGCCAGAGGAGTGGGAAGGCAGTGTTCAACAGAGGTGTTCAATGGGAACGGAGTTTTAGATGGAGAATGGGGAAAAGTTCTAAGGATGCATGGTAGAGATAGAAAATGTAAATGTATGTAACACCACAGAAGTGTACACTCAAAAAAGAGTTAAAATGGGGGCTGTGGCTGGAGGTCAGTTGGTAGAGTACCTGCCTAGCAGCCATGAAGCCCTGAGTTTGCTCTCTGGCACCACACAGGACTGGGAGCACATGGTTATAATCCCAGCACTCAGTGGGTGGTGGAAGCAGGAGGATCAGAAATTTAAGGTCATCCTCTGCTGCATGGCAAGTTCAAGATCAACCTGGGTTACATGAGATTCTGTCTCAAAGAAACAAAAGGTACTAAAACAAGGCAAATTTTATTGTATATATTCAACCTCAATTTTTTAATGTATGAGTATTCTGCCTACATGTATGTAAGTGTACCCTGTCATGCAATGCCTGCGGAGGGCAGAAGAGGGGTATTAGATCCTCTGGACCTGGAGTTAAGAACAGTTGTTAGCCATCATGTGGGTGTTGGGAACCCACCTGAGGTCCTCTGAAGGAGCAGCGGGTGCTCTTAACCACTGAGCCATTTCTTCAGCCCCTCAACCTCAATTTTTTAAAGCCATGAGAAAATCAGAATCTTGGGAGTAGAACCTAAATCCTACATCTTTCACAAAATCCCCAGTGGTTCTTAGGCACCCTAAGTGTAAGAACAAAGACTTGCTACACTTCTTAGCTGTGTCACTTGCCAGGCATGGGGGTCTATAACCCCAGCACTTGGGAAGTGGAGGTAGGAGGATCAAGAGTTCAAGGTCACTCTCAGCCACATAGCAAGTTCAAAGCCAGCCTGGGCTACATGAGTTTCAAAAAACAAATTAACTGTAACTTCAGCCAGTTAGCAGATCTCACCTTCCTTAGCTGTAAATGGACACAATGCCTTCTTCCCAGGGCTCTTCTAAGGAAGACATGGAGGAGACAGGGAATATAAAGTACTAGGTTCCTCAAGAAAAGTGAGTTTGGGAACCAGTGAGATGGTTCAGCAGGTAAAAGTACTGATGACCCGAGCTCCAATCCCAGAATCCACCATGGAAGGAGAGAACTGACTCCTGAAAATTGTCCTCTTACCTCTACATGTGTGCTGTGGCATGCATGGCCCCTCACTTACACAAACACACATCAGATACACAGACAGTAATAATAATAATTACAGCTAGTAATAATAGTAAACAATAATAAATTATAATTATATCTTTTTAAGATGTCTCTTAAGAAAGAAAAGAAGGAAGGAAGGAAGGAAGGAAGGAAGGAAGGAAGGAAGGAAGGAAGGAAGAGGAGAAAGGAAGGAAGGAAGGAAGGAAGGAAGGAAGGAAGGAAGGAAGGAAGGAAGGAAGGAAGAAAGAAAGAAAAGACAAAGACAAGACGAGTTTGACATTTGCTGGGCACCACTAAGTACCAGGCTGGGTCCTGGAGGTTGGAGGGGAAACACATAGACACTGTCCCCATAGCCCCAGATACTTCCGGACAGCAGGGGTCTCCCTTCGCCCATTCTCAGGTTTCTGTAAAGCTACCTGCCAGAAAGATCTGGCCACAGGTTAAGGTGGGTCCTGACCTTAGAGGCTGGGGCTACAACCCAATAAAGGGGTAGGGGACACAGCATGACATAGACACAACACAGAAGAGTTACACAGGCCTGCTTCAGGAGTCTCTGAGCACTTCAAATGAAGGAGCCTCGCCAGGCGTGGTGGTGCACACCTTTAATCCCAGCACTCGGGAGGCAGAGGCAGGCGGATCTTTGTGAGTTCGAGGCCAGCCTGAAAAACAAAAAAAAAAAAAAAAAAAATCAGAGCCAGGCAGGCAACGGTGGCACATACCTTTAGTCCCAGCACTTGGGAGGCAAAGGCAGGCAGATCTGTGAGACTAAGGCTAGACTGGTCTACATGGCAAGTTTCAAAGACAAATTAGTTAATTAATTAATTAATTAATTAATTAATTTTTAAAAATGAAGGAGCCCCTAACCAAAGCCAGGGTCAAGTCTTCCCAGAGGTGGTAAAGGCTATGCTGAAACTTGACAGGTGACTAGTTTAGAGGAGGATGGGCATTCTTGATCAAAGATTAACATGCTAAAGGCCCTTCATACACATGAGGAAGAAAAAGAAGGCTGAGGAGAAAGAGATGGGGAGCATGTATCAGGAAACCTCGATAATCATTCTACTCAGAGGCTCTGCATCCAAGAGGCCTTCAGAATCAGCAGCCCAGGTGGGAAGCCATCTCAGAATCTCTCCTTTGCCTCTTCACCCAGAAAGTCTCCCCTGAGATAGTGTTATCTTAAGAGGAAGAGCACACAGCCTTATCTCCTCATTCTCCCTTCCCTACAGATTTTGAAGGATGGCTTCTTGCCACCACCGCTGACCTCAGCCAGAGCCTGGAGGCCTGGCAGAGCGTGGGGCTGAGCCCCTGGGGCCTGTCCACACTAGACCAGACTCTCCTCCTAGCTGCCAGTGCTCCCCGCAGGCTTCTCCAGACATTTGCTTACCAGTTCTCTCTCACCCACATACCTACCTCAGAGAATATAGTTCAAAAACCACATCTTGGGCTAGTGGTAGAGTTATCGTCTCATATAAGCAAGGAACAAAAGGAAAGAAGGAAGGAAGGAGAGACAGAGAGGAAGGAGGAGGGAAAGGAAAACTAGAGAAGAGAGAGAAGAAGAAAGAAAATGGCTTCCTGTCCGGGCTTGCCTAATATACACAAGTCCCTCATTTCCACCACCACCTCCCCACACTTCGGGGAGCGGGAATGATCTTGGGCTCAGTTGTTAAGGTGCTTGCCAGGCAAGCACGAAGACCGTAGCGTCTGATGGCCTTCGTTCATAATCCCAGCTCTGGGGAGGCAGAGACAGCTGGGTGACAGGCTCCAGGCCAGTGAGAGTGTCTCTCAAAGAAACAGGTAGATAGCTCTTAAAAAACAACACCCAAGACTGACCTTGGCCTCTACACGCATGTGCACACATACACACACCATAAATAAAAATTTTAAAGACCCACACATAAAAATGGGTGTTATTTTATGTTTTTCTCGTTTACTATTCCCCAATTGACCACTGCAATTAGCAACGCTTAGAGAAATGGAATGCAGACAGCACTGCAAAAACCACAGTGAAGGGAGGCTTGCTGACACAGGCCTGTGATCTCAGCATACAGGGAACTGAGGGAGGAGGATCTGGAGTTCAAGGGCAGCCTGAACTGTGTACTGAGACCTTGTCTCCAAAAAAAATTAAATAGGGCTACAGAGATGGCTCTGAACACTGGCTGCTCTTGCAGAGGACTGGGACTTGGTTCCCAGCACCCACATGGTGGCGAACGACTGTCCTTAACTCCAGTTCCAGGGGATTCCATGTCCTCTTCTGATTTCCATGGGCATTGCATGACACGGGTACACTCACATACATGCAGGCAATACACTCATAAACATACAAAAAATAAAAAATAATTTTTAATTAAAAAAATAAATCAAAAAAAATAATAATCCCTCCTAGGACTTCTGGCCTTCAGTGTTTCTCTCATGCTAGCACAATTAAGATTACAAAGTCCGCCAACCTCAGCACTTACCATAATAAGATAGTCGGGCAAATTTTTAAGAGCTTTCTTCTTTTCTTAAGAGATCCATGACTACATTGTATAGTTTGGGGTCTACAAGTGGTAAATGTGCTGGGAAATTACCTAAACATTTGTGTCAAGCCAACATTTTTGTCTCTGGTACAAGGGGGTTGGAAAGGAGCCAAACTGCTCATGATTCTCCTACTTAGATGTTGCCCTAAGAGCCTGTCACCATGCAGAGGGGAACCTCCTGGACAAGCACCAGGCCTCTATCCCGTCCACCTAATGCCTTCTCTTCCCTTCTTCCACTATGTGTGAGTCAGATAAAGTGTGAAATCGGAATTCTCTTTCCAGAACTGGCTCTCAAAGTGGGTGATGGAGCCCTGTGTGCAATCCTGTCCTTTTGCCTGTTGTGCTGTGAAACTGTTCTTGAACATATTCCAAAGTGGCTTTAGGGACTACTGCCATCTCGCCTCCTTCAGTGAAAATCCGCAGAAAGCTTGGCTGGTCCTGAGGATCTGGAATGCAGGGGAGGGACAGATAAGGTGCCAGGTGCAGCTCTGGCTTGATTCTGCCAGGTTTGTAGGAGGGCACTCCCTTCCCCCAGCCTCCCAACTGCCAGTAGAGGAGCAGCAAGCAAGGCTCAGAAGCCCCACCCAGACCCCTCTCCTGCCAAGAAGGGCGGTCCTCTGAGCCCTGCCTGTGCCCTCTGGGGAAAGCAGGCTGGACCCAGCAGCCAGTGGGCAGGACAATGACAGTGGCTGCCAATCTCTCCTCTGTGCCTGTCCAAAGCCCCTCTGCAGTTGACACTTTCAAAGTGGAAGACTCAAGCTCAGGGATTAAATTAGATCACTGGTCATGACAGAGTTCATTCCACATACTTCGGTTCCTAAGCTAATCAGGCAAACTTAATGATTAGCACAGAAGGGCTTGACCCTGTCCAAGTTGGGCCCTGAACGCTGAAGCCCTGACCTTTACCCTCAAATAAGGCCTTCTTTCCTGAGCTCTCTGCTATGCAAGGAATTCTGTTGCTTTTTTTTTTTTCAATTCTCCCTGGATTTGCTGCTTTCTGGTCTGACCAAGTTGGAATGCACGATATAGAGGAAGACCTTGTCTGGCCCAGCACAGCAGAACCCTAGAAAAGACCTGAATGACTAAAGCCCTTCACCTGCCCCCAAAGTCCGGTGGTTGCCTTCCACAAGTCAGGCTTGTAAACGACACAGGAAACTCCAGCAGCTAGTATAGCAGCCAGGCTGATCGTCCACTGTGAGCAGAGCTGAATGGGAAGGAAGGTCTTCCCGGCTTCCCTTCCATCATCCTTCTCCATCATCCTACAGTAAACCCGCAGGGCCTCATTCCTGCCTTCACACCTACCACCACTCTTCCAAGCCTTCAACGCTCTTCAAAGACCGTGTCCTTCCAGATCAAATCAAAACTTCTGCCTAGATGGCAGACCTTTTTCTTTTCTTTTAAATTTAGGGTGTGTGTGTGGGTGTATGTGTGTGTGTGTGTGTAACATGAGTGTGCCACCGTACACGTGTGGAGGCCAGAGGACAATTTTATGAAGTTGTTTCTCCCCTTCCATCTTTACATAGGTTCCAGGATCAAACTTAGGCTATCAGGCCTATGTGGCACATGCCTTCACCCACTCATCCATCCTGCAGCCTGGTTTGTTTCCTTTTGGAGTTAGGCTCTCACACTGTAGCCCAAGATGGCCTGACAGTCACTATGTAACCCAGGCTAGCCCCAAATTCAGAGCACTCCTCCTGCCTCAGCTTCTCAAGTGCTGAGATTATAGATGTGAGCCACCACACTGGGCAAGACCTTTTACACTCTGTCCTCACTGTCTTACGCCCCCATCTTCCCCTCTGCTCCCAGCACAGGCCCTTTGCCAGGTGAGGTCACTTTCTTCTTCCCTGCTGGGTCTGCCTTGCTCACTGTCTCTGGGCTATCATTCAGGTTGCCCCTGTGATACAGAACCTGTTTTTCTCCAAAGCCCAGCTCCAGTCTATCTCCTTCTCCTTCATGAAGCCTCATCAAGTCCACAGGACATAGTAAAGAAGAGAAAGCATATTGAAGTCTCCCGTTCTAGATTCAAATCCTGACTCCCCATGACTTTAGACAAATTACGTGTGTGTGTGTGTGCGTGCGTGTGTGTGCATGCGTGTGTGTGTGTGTGTGTCTGTGTCTGTGTGTACACAACTCAAGGAGACCAGAGGTCAATGGCCAGTGTTTTCCTCAGTCACTTTCTACCTTATTTCTTTGAGAGAAAGTCTCTCATCGAAACCTGGCTGGATTGGCTGGCCAGCAAGCCTAAGGGATCCTGCTGTCCCTGATTCTCAAGCTCTGGGATTACACGTACATGCAGAGGACCCGGCTCTTACACAAATGCTAGGGATCCAACTTGGGCCTTCATGTTTGCATGGCAAACCCTTTATTGACTAAGCCATCTGCCCAGTCCCAATTTATTTAAATTTCTATGCCTCAGAATCTTACTGACAGATGGGGAAAACCATACCTACTCCTACTCCTAGAGTTATGATAAGGATTATATTGTCACATAAAACATTTGCATCATTCCTAACACATAAAGATCACCTGAAAAGAACTGTTTGTTTGCTTGTTTGTATGTTTGTTTGTTTGCTTTGAGCCCAAACTGGCCTCAAACTCGCTTGAACTGCTCCTTGCCGCTACGTCCCTAGTACTGAGATAATACATACGCACTACCGTAGCCTGCTTTATGCACTACTGGGGATCTAACTCAGGGCTTCATGCATGCTAGGCAAGCACTCCTCCACCAACCCAGCCACATCCTGATGGCTCTTATTTTACTCTCTGCACACCAATCCTTCCCCAAACTCCTTTCTCCTATTGTCTACATTTACTAGGATGGAGGCCACTCAGATCCAGCCTGTATTCACTGTAATTTCATGTGTAACAAAGAGGAACCAGAATACTTTATAACTGTTATGTCAGTAAGCAATAGCTTCTTCATGAACAGAAACTATTTCTCAGCCAGGCATGGTAGATAGAGCACACCTTTAATCCTAGCACTTGGGAGGCAGAGGCAGGTGGATCTCTGTGAGTTCAAGACCAGCCTGGTTTACATAGTGAGTTCCAGGTCAGCTGGGGCTACAG
>NW_008341874.1:819980-828088 GCF_000622305.1 Nannospalax galili | reverse complement strand
ATATATGATCATTCCTAATGGGCAGAATAGGCAAGGACTGACTCTGCTTCTTCCTGGTTGCTTTTTACCCCTAAGAGACATAGGAGAGAAATGAGAGACACAAACTCTCAGTAACACGAAGACTTGGCTATGTCCTCAGATTCATCCTTCCGTGCATTTGAACACCTCAAAGACATTTTGGAACACACACTATTTCCACACCAAGAAGCACTGCCTGGAGAATGGCACCATCAGAGCTGGGAACCCCAGCCAGTATCTGCCACTCCTGAAAATGATCTGCACCCAAATCACAGGAGACCACCAAAAGCCCATAGCCTCAGGGCAACTAGTTGGCAAGAGCGTGAGGGTGAGAGAGTGTGAGAACTTCTGGTTTTCTACAAGGAGGATGCAGCCTGGTGAATCAATCCATTCACAGCTCAGGACCACCCAGGAGTGGTCACTCAACCTTGTCAGGCCTCTGTTTCTACAGCTTTAAACCAGAAGACTGCTAACAAACCAGCCAGTTCTGAAATTCTGCCCTGTGTCAGAGTGATCTGCACAGTATGCCTCTACATCATCAGATCAAGGAAAGGTAGGCACAGAGACAGCTTAGAAAGATGGGATTTAAAAGCAACTGCTTGGTAGGGATGCACTCTGTGTTTGCCTGGCCTGTGTGAGGCCCTGGGTTCCATTCCCAGAAACACCACACACACACACACACACACACACACACACACACGGAGCTGCAACATAACTTCACTATGGCCTGACGAATTTACTCTAGAGCCCATCTGGCTGACTGGTGCCAAGGCTGAGGCTGAATAGAGCGAGATGTCTGATTTACCTGGGTTCAAGCCCCAACTCTGACACTTAGAGGAAAGTTATACAACCATGCGTAGCCTCCGTTTGCTCAGCCATTACATAAGGCTGATAATATGGCATTCATTTTTGATGAAAGTGCTTTCCCCAATACCTAAGCAGCGGAACACTCACATCATTTCTCCATTCAGCAAAGGTTGACTGGGTGCCCATTAAATGGCAGCTGCTGTCCAAGAGGACCAAGGAGTGGTCTTCAACACAAAAAGCCTCTTTATGGGGGTTATTTTTAAAGGAGAAAGCATATGGTAAGGCGTAACCAAAATGAAATCAAGTCATGTTTCCTCAAATATACAAAAAGAAAAATGTGAAGGGGAAAAACCAAGCAGAAAAGGGCCTTGAAGCATGATTCTCTTTTTTTTTTTTTTTTTCTTTTTTCATGGAGCCTCCTGAGAAAAGGCCACCAGAGGAATGCCTTGAGCAGAGACCTCAAGAAATGTGGAATGTAGTCACTCTTAATCCTCAATGACAGTGCTCTGGGTTTGGCACTAACAAAGTATTTTTCCAGTTTCCAAATGAACTTTTTTTTGTTGCTATTACATTTATTTATTTACGTCGGAGCAGGGGGTGTGCACGCCACAGCATGCATATAACTTTCAGGAGTCAGCTCCCTCCTTCCACCACATGGATCCAGGGGATCAAATGGCAGCCTTGAGAGCCAGTGCCTTTACTCTGCCAAGTCATCTCATCAGCCACCACTCCCTTTTCTTAGGCAGGATCTCACCCTGTATTTCAGGTTGACCTGGAACTCACTATGCAGCCTAGACTGACCTTAAACTCACAGTGATCCACCTGCCACAGCCTCCAAATGGGAAATGATGCTCCATGTAGCTCACCAAATGGAATATTAGAGCTGAAAGGGAACATCAATGCTCTCTAATTTATAGATTAGAAAAGAGATCCAGGGGCTGAAGAGATGGCTCAGTGGTTAAGAGCACTGGCTGTTCTTGCAGAGGACCTGAGTTCAATTCCCAGCACCCACATGGCAGCTAGCAACCGTCCCTAATTCCAGTTCCAGGGGATCCAACACCCTCTTCTGATTTCCGTGGGCACTGCATGACAGGAATGTACTTACACACATATAGGCAATACACTCATACATATAAAATAAAAATAATAAGCCAGGTGTGGTGGCGCACGCCTTTAATCCCAGCACTCGGGAGGCAGAGGCAGGCAGATATCTGTGAGTTCAAGGCCAGCCTGGTCTACAAAGTGAGTTCCAGGACAGCTGGGGCTACAGGGAGACCCTGTCTCAAAAAAGACCAAAAATAAATAAATAAATAAATAAATAAAATAATAAATAAAATGTTTTTTTAAAAAGGAAAGAAAGGAGATTCTGGAGCTGGAGAGACAGCTTAGCAGTTAAGAGCACTTGCTGCTTTTACAGTGGTCCTGGGTTCAGTTCCCAATACCCACATGGCAACTCACAACTGCCTGTAACTAGACTTCTAAAGGATCTGACACTCTTCTGGCCTCCATGGGCGCCAAGCATGCATACATACATGTAGGCAAAACACTCATACACAAAAAATAAATAAATCTTGCCAGACATGGTATCTCACACCCTTAATCTCAGTACTTTGGAGGCAGAAGCAAGTGGATCTCTATGAGTTCAAGACCAGCCTTGTCTACATAGGCTCCCAAAGGCTATAAGGAGACCCTGTCTACAGGGAGGCCCTATCTCAAAAAGAAAGGAAAGGGAGGGGGAGGGGAGGGGAGGGAAGAAGGAAGGAAAATAAAGATCTTAAACAAATTTAAGGATTAAGTGTGTCAGAGTGCTAAGTAAAGGGAGACTACAAAAGCCCTAAAAAGCACAGGTGGTAGCCAGGCGCGATGCCTCACACCTGTAATCCCAACATTCAAGAGGCTGAGGCAGGAGGATTGAAGTGAGTTCAAGATCATTCTGGGCTACATAGTGAGATCCTGTCAAGTGAGGAGAGGGAAGAGAAGCATGAGAGTACCTAAGGCGTCCCCTGGGCTTGTTACTCTGTTACTCTGCACACGGTGTGTTAGAGGCTCTCCGGTGAGGTGGCGTTACAGGAAGAAGTGTTTATCACACAGAAGGGCATTGCAGACATAATTCATAGCAAGTGCAAAAGCCCTGAGATAGGAGTTTGATTGCTGGATCAAGGAACTACAAGGAGCTTGTGGAGGGGTGGTGAGGTAGAGCCAGACGCTATGAAGTCTTCGACCTTGGTGAGCCCTTGAGCTGGGACTCATACATAGTAAACCGAGACAGGGAACCAAAGAGAGCCAAGAATGATGAACGGCATGATTTTTTTTTCCTCTTTTTTTTTTGAGACATGTGGCCTAGACCATCCTGGATTCACTGATTTTTTTTTTTATGTGTATGAGTGTATTGCCTGCATGTATGTGAGTGCACCCATATCGTGCAACGCCGCAGAGATCAGAAGAGGGTTTCAGATTCCCCTGGAACTGGAGTTAAGGACAGTTCATAGCCACCGTGTGGGTGCTGGGAATCAAACCTGAGTCCTCTACAAGAGCAGTCAGTGCTCTTAACCGATGAGCCATCTCTCCAGCCCCCTGGATTCACTATGTTTTAAAAGGATCATTCTTATTGCTATATAAAGAGACTAGAAGGTTCCACCCAAAAACAGAGACCAGTCAGGAAACAGCTGCCATAATGCAGGTGAGAGTTGTGATAGCTCAGACCAGGACCATCATGATGGAGATGAGGAGAAGGGACTGCAGTAGGGATATGGAAAATGGGAATTGCTAATGGTATAGCAAATGCAAAAGATGTGTTCAGGATCTGTTTGTTGAACTGACATTTATGGAGGTAAAGTCTATGAGAGTCACCAGTAGAGAAAGTAGGAAAGTAAAAAGAACGTTACCCACAAGTGTTCAAACTCTTTTCCTGGTTTATAAAGTCCTCCTTGTATAACACAGGGACCGTATGATCCAAGGATTCCACTACTGAATATATTCCAAAATAAGTGAAATCAGATCCAGCGAGATGGTTCAGTGGGTAAAGGCACTTGCTGCTGAGCCTCATAACCTGAGTTCAATCCTCGGGGCCCACAGGACAAAAGGAGAGAACCGACTCCTGAAAATCGTTCTCTGAGCTCCACAGGCACATCATGGCACACACAGATGTGCACACGCAAAAATAAATAAATAAATGTAATTTTAAAACAAAATGTGAAAGCACAATCTCAAAAAGGTGTGTACACAAATATTCATAGAAGTACTATTTACATCCAAAGGATAAAAACATCCCAAACGTCCATCAACAGATGATGGATAACCAAAACATGACAAATACATGAACTGAAATGTTATTGGTTCTTGGAGAGATTAACTTCTAATACATGCTGGAACATTGAGGATGTTACACTACGTGAAGTAAGCCAGACCCGAAGGACAAATGCTATATGATGCCCTTATACGAGGTTCCTAGAACAGCCAGGCTCACAGAGTTGCAGAGGAAGGAGGATGGTTGCCAGGGCCTGGGGCAAAGAGAACGAGGAGGTAGTGTTCAATGGATGTAGAGTGTGAATTGGGAAGATGAGAAGAGGTCTGGGGATGGATCGAGGTGCTGAATGCACAGCTGTGTGAAGGTATTTAATGCCGCTGAAAGTGTACATCAAAAAAGGTGAAGCCAGACCTGGTGTCTCCAGTTTGTAATCCCAACTACTTGGGAGGATGAGGCAGAAGGGTGATGAGTTCAAGATCTGTCTGGGCTACAGAATGAATTCAGATTAGTGAAACTGTCTCAAAATAGAAGGTTGGGTGGTGTGTGTGTGTCTGAGAGAGAGAGAGAGAGAGAGAGAGAGAGAGATGGCCCAGTAGGTAAGGGCATGTGCCACTAATCCTGAAGACCTTAGTTTGATCCCTGCAACCCACATGGTAGAAGGAGAGAACTGACTCCCACAGGTTGTCATCTGACCACCACACATGTGCACTCATACACACAGAGAAACAAAATAAATGCTAAATACACACAAATGGGGGAGTGGGGGGCTGGAGAGCTAGGGATGTGGCTCAGTTGGTAGAGTGCTTACTTAGCATGCACAAAGCCTGGGTTCTGAATCCATCACTGCATAAACTCGGTGCGGTGGTTCACCAGACCTATAATTCCAGCACTCAGGAGGTGGAGGCAGGAAGATCAGGAGTTCAAGGCCATCCTCACCTACACAGCAACTTTGAGGCTAGCCTCAGTTATCCTCAGCCTCAAGAAAGAAGAAAGAAGGAAGAAGCTGTTTTGGCCTTTTGAGATAGGGAGGGAGGAAGAGAAATCAGAAAGGTTGGGTGTGTGGCTCAGTGGTAGAATATTTGCCTAGCAAATCTAAGGCCCTGAGTTCAATTTCCAGTACTGAAAACAAAGGTTCAAATGATTTTGCTATTTCAAAATTTTTACCAAGGTCACAATGTGTGTGTGACTCATATGAAGTTAAATATAAAATGAGCTGGGTGTGGTAGCACATGCCTGTCTGTAATCCTAGCACTTTGGAGGAGGAGGCAGGAAGATTACAAGTTCCAGGCCAACCTAAGCTACACAGGGAGACCCTGTCTAAAATAAATAAACAAAAAGAAAGAAAAAACAAACAAACTGTAACCTGCCTGAGGTCGCAGTGGCAGAAACAGGACAGGAGTCCAGGCAGTCAGGTCTCATAGCTGGATCCACAGCTCTAGAAGCAGGACTGCAGGACTGCAGCAGCATCTCTGGGTAGACCAGCTTTTGGACCTTCAACCCACCAGCATCTCAGTCTCAAAACATCTGTGAACCTTGAGGCCACAGAGTGACCAGGCAGAGTCTGGGTTCCAAGGCTCTGATGGTCTGAACTGCACAGCTTTATCTCAAGGTCTTGAAGTGGCTTTCTGAACGGACTTGCTGCTGACCACAGCTGATCAATAGAAGCTCTGTTGTGTTCAGACTGGTTTTTAGATACTCAGAGAAATACCCAAATCCCCTTGATTTCCAAGGGCTAATGGCAGGGCAGGTAAGGCTGGGTTTTGGTATCCTCAGGAGGTCATGTTTACACAGAGCTCTAGCTTCAAAGTCCACAAAAGGAGGGGACACGTAATCTATTTTCTTCCGTGTGTGTGTGTGTGTGTGTGTGTGTGTTTGAGACACAGTGTTGATACATAGTCAAAGCTTGGGAGATGGGAAGCTTGCTTAGTGGGTAAAGTGCTTGTCACACAAGTGTAAGGACCTGAGTTCTGTCTCAGACAAGGTGAGGGCAAGGACTGACCCCTGAAATTGTCCTCTGACCTCCCCCCACATACATGTGCCATGGCATTTTACATATGTGCAAAGCTTGCCTTGAATTACCAGCAATCCTTCTGCACTCCACCATGCCTGGCTCATGAAACTTTAGTTTGGTTATTTTAGGTTGTGATTGATTGATTGATTGATTGATTGATTGATTGATTGATTGGATTGATTGATTTTTGGTTTTTGAGGTACAATCTCACTCTATAGATCAGGCTGACCTGGTACTTGCTATGTAAATCAGGCCAACCTAGAACTTGCAGCAATCCTCCTGCCTCACCAGTGCTGGGATTGTTATAGTAAGCTATCATACCCAGCACAAGTTAGTTTCCGAGGAAGTATCCATGACCATTTTGTTTGCCAGACACTCAGTGTTGCCCCCACCACCACCACCACCAGGTGGTGAATTCTAGTGGATGCCCAGCTCTATGGGGACTGACACAGGGTGCCCAGGCACCTTGGAACGCACAGAGTCTTGAAGGCTCATGTGGGCTTTCGGGGGTCGGGGTAGGGTTGTTGATTAAGAACCCAGCCAGACCTCAGCCTGATGGCAAAGCCTATAATCCTAGCTCCTAGGAAGACTGAAGAAAGAGCATCAAAGCCAGCCAGGGCAACTTAGTGAGATCCTGTCTCAAAAGGAGGGTTAGGCGTGTGGATCAGTAACAGAAGGCTTGCCTTCCCTAACATTGCCTCACATGAGACCCTGCAGTCAGCCTCCAGTGTTGCTAGAATAATAAAGTAACAGAAGGCAGCACGATTGGAAGAACGGCTAAAGACCGGGAAGCATGGCCCAGTATCATGATTTGGGGGACCTGCAAGCACTCTTTCATGGCTAGAATGAAGGGTTGCCGTGTGGGAATCAAGGGGCACAGAGACAGAAGCTGGATCACAGCAACTTAGTGAGCCAAGGATGTGAAACTTTACGCTGAAAGTCATGAGGAGCCACTAGAAAATTTTAAGAGTGACATGATCTGATTTGTTTGCTTTAGACTGGCAAGATTTAAGATCACTGTAGCAGTGAAAAATAAATCTAAGACAGGAAAGACATTAGGCGGCAGTAAGCAATGAAAACCTAAACCATCAGCGATGTTAAGGAAGTGGTGACACCCTTGTGGTGACCAGATGGTTAGCAGAACTGATTGGAAACATAGAAAACAGGAGGGAGGGGATAGGAAGGGGTGGGGTCAGAGCTTAGAGCTCGGAAGAGAGGCTGCCTGGAGAGCAGGCTTGGGACTCAATGGATCCCCAAGGGTTGCCCAGAGAGTCCAGAGTAAAGAAAAAAATTAAAAGGACCCTAGGACAAATCCACAAATCCCTGAGTGAATTCTCATAGGAAGAGAAGAGCTGTGGTGGAACCTGTCCTCTGGGAATGACACAGCCATCACCATCTTGAAATCGGAGCAGCTGGATTACCCACATGTGACTCTTACAAGATAGAGCCTGTTAACAATCCCTTACTGAAGGAGTCAGGGAGGATCACCTGGCTCTTACCTGAATTTAGAGCCACTCACCTCCCCCCTTGGACAACCCCAGCCCTGGCTACATGTGGTCTCGAGAGGTATTAAATATACTGGAGGTAAAACTTAACTAAAAGAGACTCTCCAAGGGGAGCTGGAGAGATGGCTCAGCGGTTAAGAGCACTGGCTACTATTCCAGAGGACCCAGGTTCAATTGTCAGCAACCACATGGCAGCTAACGACTGTCCATGACTCCAGTTCCAGGAGATCCAATGTGCTGGGAACCAAGTATGGTTCCAAGCACCCACATCAGGCAGCTCACCATCATCCTGTAGTTCCAATTCCAGGGGGCTCTGACACCCTCTTCTGGCCTCCATGACACTGCACTCACATGTATATACCCAAACAGATAGGCACACACACACACAATTAAAAATAATAAAAAACAGCTGGGCATGGTGGCACACGCCTTTAATCCCAGCACTCGGGAGACTGAGGCAGGTGGATCTCTGAGTTCGAGGCCAGTCTGGTCTACATAGTGAATTCCAGGCCAGCTGGGA
>NW_008341874.1:815320-819963 GCF_000622305.1 Nannospalax galili | reverse complement strand
AAAAAACAGGAAGGAGAGAAGGTTTTCAACTCCCAGGCCCTGGAGAGGGGGAGCAGGATTGGGCTCCAGAACCCCAGCCAGCTCCTTCCAGGTGTGGCTTCCAGGAAGTCACCTCATCTGCAGAGGCTTCCATGAGCCTTATCAACAGCACATACGGTGTTGTTCCTATAATGAAAGCCGTCATTCTTTCAGTCCCCTCCACGTGTCTCACCTGTACTTGGGGCTGAGACTGAAGCTGCCCCAGCTTTGTTGGTGACTTCCTTGGGGTTATTCTGGTCTTTGCATTCCAGGGCTGAAGGCTGTGCTGTGCTCTAGCAATAAGGATAAAGATTACTACAAGGTCACTCATCAAATCATCTGGTCAGTTAACAGTTCTCAAATGCCTACTCTGGGTATACAAAACATCAGAGAATCCACATTTCCCACACCTCCTCCCCCAACACATCCCAGCCCAGCTCAGCCCCACCCTTACCTGGAAGCTCTAGCTATAGGAGAGATAACAAAGGACCAAATAAACTGAAAGTCATGTAAATTTCCCAGCTGGAGAGAGACCTGAGTTCAATTCCCAGCACCCACATGGCAGCCCACAACCACCTATAATTCCAGTTCCAGGGGATCTGATGCCCTCTTCTGGCCTCCTTGAGAACTGAACACATGTGGTACACAGACACACACAGACACACACACACACACACTCAATTAAAAATAAAAATAAAAATGAATCTTTTTTTTTTTAAAGTCATGCAAATATCATACAACAGGGTTGTCTTGAGTTCATCCATCACCAGATCCAGTTCCTGTCCTCAGGGACTTCTGGGGGCAGAAGTAGGGAGGCAAGATGAGATTCAGCCTTGAGTGAAGAATGTATAAGGCAGCGGGAGTCTTTGTGGGACTAGTGAACTGATCAGTTACTGTCCATGGAGTACCCTTCCTCCAGCACTAAGCTACATGCCATGGGGCAGGCGATCCAACCAACAGACTGTACTCCACAAGGAATCCCTGAAGCCTAATGTGGCAGATTGCCAATCCAAGGGTGCCCACCATCCTGGAAGAGGAATCCCATCAGAAAGGAGAGCCCACCTTGACACAGAATTCCCTGGCCATAGCCAGGAGTCCATCCAACAGCAATGTGGAAAGCAGTTCATGGAGAACTTAGCTGCTGTCAGATGCTTCAATAGGTTATTCTTTTTGTATCATCCTAAGAAGTTCTTTTAAAGATTTATTTATTCATGTTTGTCTGTGTAAATGTATGAGTGTGGGGTTGGGAGTGGGAGTGGAGTGCACTCCTATGTGCACACTCAAAGGCCCAGGTGTCCTCCGCTATCACTCTCTTCCTGTCCTTTTGAGGCAGGGTCTCTTCCTGGACCTGGGGGCTCTCGGTTCTCTTGGCTAGGCTGGAAGCCAGCAAACCCCAGCGATCTTCCCATCTCCACCCCATCAGTGCTGGGGTTTGCAGGTGTTTTCAGAGACACCAATTTATCATACAGGTGCTGAGATCCCAACTCTGGTCCTCATGGTTGGAAAGCAAGCATTCTTAACCACTGAGCCATCTCTCCAGTCCTTCATTCTAGGACATTATTCTTCCTGGACATGGTAATCTCAGTTCCCAGGAGGTGGAGGCAGAAGGATCAGGGGCTAAAGCCCATCTTTGACTATACATCAAGTTTGAGGCTAGCCTGAGTTACATACCTCAAAAAACATTTTTTTAAAAAAGAAAGCAAGGCTGGAGAGATGGCTCAGTGGTTAAGAACACTGACTGGTCTTGCAGAAGACCCGGGTTCGAATCCCAGCCTACATAGCAAGTTCCAGGTCAGCTGGGGCTACAGAGAGACCCTGTCTCAAAAAGACAAAAAAAAAAGAGCACTGACTGCTCTTGCAGGGGACCTGGGTTTGATGCTTTGATTCCCAGCACCCACATGGCAGCTAACAACCATCTGTCACTCCAGTACCAGGGGATCCAATGCCTTCTTCTGACCTCCGTGGGCATTGCACAACCCAGTTGCACTTATACATGCAGGCAATACACTTATACACGTAAAATAAAAATAAAATAAATAGCCAGGGCTAGAGAGATGGCCCAGCAGTTAAGAGCACTGGCTGCTTTTGCAGAGGACCTAGGTTCAGTTCCCAACACCCATATGACAACTAACAACCATCTGTAACTCCAGTTCCAGGGGATCCAACACCCTCTTCTGACCTCCGTGGGTACTGCACAACATGGGTTTACTTACATACAAGCAGACAAAACACATAAAATAAAAAAACTAAATATTTTTTAAAAAGAAAGAAAAAAATAGCTATGGCATGAAACTTCTAAAGCCTTAAAAATGCTCATAGGTTAAACCCACTGATGCTTCTTTGTCACAAATGTCCAAAATTTCTGATAGATTAATCAGATAAGAAATATTTTACAGGAAACAATCATGCGTTTCCCAGAAACAATTTGGTTGAGTAAGTGTTTAATAACTGTTCCTTTTCTTTCATTCAGTTTTCAATTATAAAATGCATCTCAGAAGAGGTCCAAATAACCACAGAAGAGAGGAATGTCTTTTTCCTTTCTGAAACAATTATCAAATAACAATGGAAACCACTTTCACAGTTTCCAAGTCACAAACAAAGCCAAATAGTGTTAACTCATACGTTAACTCCTTATAACTCTGGAGATATGCTATTATTACAGCATTTTTCACAAGAGGAAACTGAGGCACAAAGAGCTTGAGTCACTTGACATGATCATAACTTAAAAGGTGACAAAGCTAGAGTGTGGACCCAGTATGGTTTCATGAAAACCAGTAAATCAAAATCATGTTTTGTAGCACATTAGAAAATTTGAAAGAAGAAAAAAATCCAAGGCAAAGTTGACAGCATAGTCAAGATAGGGAGTTGGGGCCAGTAAGATGGCTCAGTGGGTGAAGATATTTGCTGCCAAGCCTGACAACCTGATTCTGAGGTCCAGAATTCACATGTGGAAGGAGAGAGCCGACCCCCTCAAGTTGTCCTCTGACCTCCATCTCTCCATCTCTCTCTCTCTCTCTCTCTCTCTCTCTCTCTCTCTCTTTCTCTCTCCACACACACACACACACACACACAAACACACACACACAAACACACACAAAGTAAATAAATTTTTTTTAAAAAGTCAAAAATAGCCAGTCATGGTGGTGCACACCTGTAGTCCCAACACTTGGGAGGCAGAGGCAGGTAGATCTCTGTGAGTTCGAGGCCAGCCTGGTCTGCATAGCGAGTTCCAGGCCAGCTGGGGCTACAGGGAGACCCTGTCTCAAAAACCCCAAAAAAAAAAAAAAAAGTCAAAATAGGGGCTGGAGAGATGGCTCAGCGGTTAAGAACACTGGTTGTTCTTGCAGAAGACCTGGGTTCAAATCCCAGCTCCACATGTCAGCTAACAACTGTCCATAACTCTAGCCCCAGGGGATCCAACAGCCTCTTCTGACCTCCTTGGCCATTGCACAACACAGGTGCATTTACCTACATGCAGGCAATACACATAAAATAAAAATAATAAATAAAAAATTTTTTAAAAAGTCAAAATAGGGAATTATCTAAATGGAAGCATGGTTCATAGCTAAACATAGTACTTGAAACTCTTGCAAAAGCAATAAGACAAGAGAAGGAAATTAAATGAGTAATAATTGGAAAAGAAGAGCTCAAATTATCCTTTTTTGCAGATGATATGATAATATATCTAAGGGACGCCAAAAATTCCATGCGCAAACTCCTAGAAATTATTAACACATTCAGTAAAGTGGAAGGTTACAAAATTAACCTACAAAAGTCTGTAGCCTTTCTGTTAGAGTATGTTAGTTTGCTTTGATAAACAGCTTTTTAGGACACAAGATGGCCTCCTAAACCCAGGAAATCAACCACACCTCTCTCACAGGGCTGATCACATGATTTATAAGAATTCTAGTCCCTATCAATAAAACAAAACTGTAAACCAAAACCTAAGCTGTCTGCTCATGTATGACCTGATCATTGTACTCTCTGCTGAATGATTTAAAAACCCTATATAAGCTCGGTATTTCCTCAATAAAGTAGACCTGCATCTCTGAACCTGGTCTCCTGTGTCTGAATGCAGCTCCGCTGACATAGTCTCCTCAACTGCCTTGGGGTTCAGGATCAGATGGTGGGGGCAGAGACCATGAAAGTGGCCCGAATTGTGCTGGGTGGATTACTATACCAGATTTTAAGCTGTACTACAGAGCTATAGTCATAAAACAATATGGTACTGTCACAAAAATAGATCCATAGACCAATGGAACAAAATTGAAGTACCCAAATATGAGCAAATGCAATTTTAGCCACCTAATATTTGACAAAGGGGCTGAGAACATCAACTGGAGGAAAGACAGCATGTTCAGCAAATGGTGCTGACAAAACTGGATCTCCACTTGTAGAAGAATGAAACTAAACCCCTATCTTTCACCCTGCACAAAAGTCAATTCCAAATGGCTCAAAGACCTCAATGTAAAACCTGAAACTCTGAAACTATTAGAAGAAAACATTGGGAAAAACCTCCAAGATATAGACGTAGAAAAGGACTTTCTAAACTTGACACCAATAGCCCAGGAAACAAGGGCAAAAATTAACAAGTGGGACCTCATTAAACTAAAAAGCTTCTGTAC
>NW_008341874.1:793861-813567 GCF_000622305.1 Nannospalax galili | reverse complement strand
GAAGAGGAGGGTCAACACAGAGGAATCACTTCCTCCATGCTTCCAAGCGAAGCCAACCATGGTCGAGCAGGCCCTTTGACTTATCTTCAGGTAGGCAGAACTGGTAAAAGAAAGGAGACAGGGGCTCCTCCCAAGCCCATGTGATCCCCGAGGAACAGATGCTCAAACTACCTTAAGAGTACAAATAAATTGGTTTATCTAGGCCAACAGTATGGCCTTAGACACTGAAGAGGAAAGTATAACCAAAGATTAAAGGGGCCAATGTAATTTTTTAAGAGTCCATTTGTATAGCTAAAGGCTACATAACAAGCAATAATGCCAGACAATACCAGATACCTTCTTTTGAGTTGTTGGCCAGGGTGGCCAAAGGGATTCCCAGATAGTAACCCAGCACAGAACTGGCTGGGTGAACAGCAGACCCCAGTCTTATCCAAAGGAATATAGCAACTGATTACTGCTAGATAAGGAGGGTATAAAAATAAATTTAAAAAAATTCTTCAAAGCATAAAAATTTGCACCTTAATAATTAGTAGATGTGAAAAACATTACCATTGAAATCTATCTGAAGACTTTTTGGCCATGCTCAGATGCCAAGGAGCTCAGAAAGTAACTTACTGTGACTAGTAATAATCAGATACATAGAGATTAGAAACGCATGTGCATCTTAGTGTCAATGTAGAAAAATGAATTTTTCTGTATGAAATTATATTTTAATAATGAAATGGATTTCTTTTTTAAAGTTTAAAACCTCATTTAATTTTATGTCTTATAGGGTTTAGACAGAGTACAATATTGTATAACTGTATTAATTCCACTATATGCCTAAAAATTTACAGCCAACTTTGAAAGAGATGCATCTTAGCTCTGGAAATTGTTATTGAATATGTCAATGCTGTTGTAATGAAATGCTTCTTCTAATTATATGGTTATTAAATAAATAGTTTTTTAAAGTCAAAATAGGGAATTATCTAAATGGAAGCATGGTTCGTAGCTAAATGTATTATTTCACAGTGTCCTGTTGCTATAATTTGTGGTCAAAACTATTTTAGAAATAACAATAATATCAGTAAAAGCAGCAAAAACAAAGATTCTGTAGTAGATGGACAAAACAAAGAGGTACAAAATGACTTCAGTTTCTATTAACTTTAGAAAATGAAGCAAATCAATAAGTAAATGGTTTTCTATACAAATAAAACATTAATCTGAACCTATCAAATCAAGTCACAGTGCCTTTAAAAAGAAACCCTTAGGAAGAAGCCATTACTAAGTCCAGCCATCCTGGGTGGCCATTCTAACTCTATCACCAGAGATAATATTAAGCACTCTAGCAATGAAAAGGGGCCAGGAGATTGCTCTGCCCGGAAGGCACTTCTGCCAAGCCTGATAACCTGAGTTTGATCCCCAAGACCCACATGGCAGAGAGAACTGACTCCTGAAAGTTGTCCTCTGATTTCCACAGACACTCACCCACACATATGCATGCAAATTCACACATAAATAATAAATAAATAAGTAAATTACTGTGTGCTCTTTTTTAAAAAATATTTTATTTACTATTTTTATTTTATGTGTGCGTGTACTGCCTGCATGTAAGTAAGTGCGCCCATGTTGTGCAATGCCTGAGGAGGTCAGAAGAGGCTGTTGGATCCCCTGGGACTGGGGTTATGGACAGTGGTTAGCTGCCATGTGGGTGCTGGGATTCGAACCCAGGTCTTCTGCAAGAACAGTCAGTGTTCTTAACTGCTGAGCTATCTCTCCAGCTCCATGTGCTCCTTTTTTTAAACACAGGATTTCACACTGATGATCAGGCTAGCCTCCAATTTGTAGTAATCCTCTTGCCTCAGCCCCGCTGGCACTGGGGTTACAGGAGCATTGAGCTTAGCATCAACCTAAGCACTTGATGTTTCTAAGTTAAACTGATGCTGTCAAGAAGGAAGAAGGATGCCCTCTTCTGGCCTCCACAGGAACTGCACACATGTGGTATACTTGTGTATATATATATCTGTAGGCAAAAACACTCAGACACATGAAATAAAAATAAATCAAATAAGAAGATGGAGGAAAAGGAGGAGGAGGAAGAGGAGGAAGAGGAGTGGGGAGGAATATCTAGTTAGTCACCAAAGGCCAAGGCTGGAGCTATAAGCTTAATTGGCAGAGTGCTTGCTTTGCATGCATGAGGCCATGGAGTCCGTCACCAGCCTCCCCATCCAAAAAAGTTATCTGTGGAAAATATTGTGCTAGGTGGTATGTGTGCTTAGAAAAGATTAAGTCAGGATCCAGTGTGTGGTATAGTTTCTAAGGTACCAGAAAATGCTTTAAAGATATTGTCAATCAAAGCCAAACAAAGGGCAAAACCAACAACTGCTAGGGTGTTCTTAGCTGATCAAGACACTGTAAGAAGGGAAAGAGGTTTTAAGGAATATTTGGGTAATAGAATACGAGAGTCATGAAAATGGGAAAGAAATTATTGGGGGGAGAACGGTGCAAGAAGTTGGGGGCAGTGGAGAAGACTCACCAAAACCACATACATTTGAAAATTATGAGACATTACTTCACAGGCTATAAAAACAAACAAAAGGTACCCAAAGGCTGATGCACACAATCTCCAATTAGAAGGCTGGTCCCGTCATTCTAGGATATGCCCTCTTCAAGACAGGAAAGGATGTGGCAGAAGAGCAGACCATGGCACCAAAGAACCCCTTCAAGTCACACCAGAAAGAGGGTAAGCAGGGAAGGGAGGTCATTCCTCTGCAGCCTCGAGAACTAAGACCTAGTCATTTATATCTTTTTTGTTTGTTTGTTTGTTTGTTTGTTTGTTTGTTTGTTTGTTTAAGCAGGGTCTCCCTGTAGCCCCCGCTGTCCTGGAACTATGTAGACCAGGCTGGCCTTGAACTCACAGAGATCTGCCTGTCTCTGCCTCCCAAGTGCTGGGACTATAGGCATGTGCATATAACCATCTGTATTAGTCACTTTTCTGTTGCTGTGATAGAAACACTGATCAAAGCAATTTATAGAAGGAAGAGTTTAAGCTTACAATTCCAGGGGATTTACAGTCCATCATGGTGGGGAGGCATGGCGGCAGAGGTGGCTAGAGGAGGAGCAGAACCTAGGCTCTACATCTTCAATCAGGCACAGGAAGCAAGAGAGCAACTGGAGATCTGGCAAGGCTTAAGAACTCTCTAAGCCCATCCCCAGTGACGTGCTTCCTCCAGGACAGCCACACCTAAGGCCTCCCAAAACAGCGCCATCATCTGGGGACAAAATGTCCAAATACTTGGAGCCTATGGGGGAACATTCTCATTCAAACCACCACACCATCCTTGTCAAGAAAGGCAGGAAACTTGAACCTGGCATGGTAAAATCAGGAGTTCAAGGTCATTCTCAGCTACACTCTGAGTTCAAGACCAGTCTGAGCTATATGAGACCTTGTCTCAAAAAACCAAATCAAACCAAACAAAGTAAAAGGACAAGGGCCTGATTAGTTAGTTCATGTAAAATAGTCACTAAGTAACAGAAAACATGGAATTAAATAATGTTACTACTCATGTAGTTGTATTGCTAATGTACTATTAGCTCTAAACCATCTGCCCAATACAGTGTTCATTGGGGTTAAAAGTATTTTGCTGGAGGTGAATACTTCAACAAGACCTGGTTCTTTCAGGAAATATTTCATCATGGATGAGGGTAGAATGCATGGGGCCCCACCCCTCTCTAAGGAACTGTCCGCAGTGAATGTTTACTGGAGCAGGGGTTGTCGTTTGCCTATAAATTACCCCTCACCCAGGCTCATGCAAGCAATCCTAGTTAAACTCAACACGACACAACAGGAAGCGGGGTGTGGAGAAGAGGACTTGGGGAAAACAGTTTCAGCTGGAGATGGAAAGGGACGAGAGGTGATGGAAGGTGGGAATGACTAAAATTCATTACAAGTGTGTGTGAAACCATCAAAGAAGGAAAAAAAAAAGAAATTTAGGGGCTGGAGAGACGGACAGCTAAGAGCACTCACTGGCTGCTCTTGCAGAGGACCCAAGTTCGATTCCCAGCACCCACATGGTGGCAAACAACTGTCCTTAACTCCAGTTCCAGGGGATGTGACACCCTGTTCTGACCTCTGAGGGCACTGTACGATATGGGAGCACCTGCCATGCACTCATACACATAAAATAAAAGTAATAAAAAGAAAGATTTTCTTGAGTACCTTCTACTGGTCTGATGTTGTAGACTCCAAGGACATATTTAAAATGTATGACAGCCGGGCGTGGTGGCGCACGCCTTTAATCCCAGCACTGGGGAGGCAGAGGCAGGCGGATCTCTGTGAGTTCAAGGCCAGCCTGGTCTACATAGGGAGTTCCAGGACAGCTGGGGCTACAAAGAGACCCTATCTCAAAAAGACAGGAAAAAAAAAAAAGTATGAAGGGCCAAATGTGGTGGCATGCACACCTTTAATCCCAGCACTCAGGAGGCAGAGGCAGAAGGATTCCTGTGAGTTTGAAGTCAGCATGGTCTATATAGTCAATTTCAGGCCAGCCAGGGTTACATAGTGAGACCCTATCTCAAAAAAAACAAAAAATAAAATAAAATAATAATAATATAAAATACAATGCATGGAGGGGTGGAAAGATTGCTCAGTGTTAAAAGCACTTGCTGCTCAAGCATCAGAATCTGAGTTCGGATCCCCAGAAACTCACATAAATGCCACGCAGGCATGGCAGCCCTCCCTTAATTCCAGTTTTGGAAGGAGGACAGGGAATCCCCGGAGCAAAACTACCCAGGTCAGGCCTGACTGAGAGACCCCGCCTCAATGAATAAGGTAGAGGAGAGCTGAGGATGATTTCCAACATCAGCTTCAGGCCTCCACATGCACAGACACAAGCGTGCATATGCATCGACAAGTGTGTCCATACACATGCAAAAATGTACACACATACATGCATATTACAAACACACATGGAAATGAAAACAGGAAAAAAAATGCATGGAGTTTCTAGTTAGTCATGGACATGATGACACACGCTTGTAATCCCAACACTCAGGAGGTGGAGGCAGGAAGATCAGGAGTTAAAGGTCACACAAGGCCATGTTTCAAAAGAACAAACAAAACCCCTCAAAAAAAAAAAAAAAAGCCAGGTGTGGTGGCACACACCTTTAATCCTAGCCCTCAGGAGGCAGAGGCAGGAAGATCTCTGAGTTTGAGGCCAGTCTGGTCTACATAGTGAGTTCCAGGCCAGCTGGGGCTACAGGGAAACCCTGTCTCAAAAAGACCTAAAAAAAAAAAAAGGGGGGTGGGGGAGCATGAGTTCCAGGCCAGCTGGGGCTACAGGGAAACCCTATCTCAAAAAGACCAAAAAAAAAGGGGTGGGGGCTACAGAGCCAGTTCAGCAGTTAAGAGTGCATACTGTTTTTCTAGAGGCCGCGGGCTCAATTCCCAGCTCCCACGTCAGGTGGCTCACAACTGCCTGTAATTCTTGAGAAGGAGGCCAGCCTGATCTTCATAAGAGTTCCAACCCAGTTGGGGCTGCAGAGAGAACCCATCTTAAAAACAAAAAAATAAAAAGATGCTCTAAGGCAAGTGCACGACAGAGGTGGGCTCTGGTCTTCCCTTCTAGGCCACAGAAGAGGAAAAGACGGGTGAGGCTTGTCTTTAGTACAGACACATAGCATCTGGCTGGCTCCTTATTAAGTGGTCCCAATGTCTGCTCTGACCAGATGTACAAGCTGAGGAGTCTTCACACCAGCTGCTTTTTTGTCACTCCCCAGTGACCAGGAGAACCAAGTCAGGAAGGGGAACTGGTGTGGCCACACTCTAGTCCAATTTAGGAAGACCTCAGGAGAGTGCCCTTCCTGCATGGGGCCACTTCCAATGCTGATGGCCCTGGGAGAAGGACAGAGTACACTCAAGAGGAAAGTGAGTGGTACAATTGTTAGTGACGAGAGGAGCTATGCTCCACCTTGGTACCTAACCGTACTCCACCTTGACGGAACATCCCATTCACAGGCAATCTAGTCCCAGACCAAGGCCCACCCAGTCCCGTACAGCACTGAGAATACACACAGCAAAGCCTACTGTTCCTCAGGCTCTTACCCCTTCCATTTTGTCCACCACCAGGCCACCTAGCTTCAAACCTGACTTCCTATCTATACAAACAGAATAGGGAACAGGGTAGGCAAGCACACAGGCCTGCTAGAAAACAGGAGAACTGAGTCTGTGGCTCACCTAAAAGATTAAATGTGGTTTAACTGAAACCATACGATTGACGGAGAGAAGATTAATAAGAGACTCCTGTGTCTCAGACCAACCTGCATTCAGAAAAGAATGGCAAAAGCACAACCATGGAAAACAAAAAGAAATGATTCAATAATGCTGAAATTGAAGACATCCTTGACAACCCATCAGAGAATTTCAGGCTAGGCTAGGCTGTCCTGAGGCCCTCAAGTCACACTGTTCCACAGGACCTGGCTGCCCCACCTAAGCCTGGCACAGCCGGCTTCCCTGAGATGCCAGTTCACACGGGTGCTACAAAGCTGGAGTAATCTGACTGGCCTGGAGATTCAGGTTGTTTTGTTAATGATCTGAGTCGGGTTTGAACCTGTTCCTCTCATACCTACGTGCAGGTCGTCAGAGAGTCCTGCGGTGAGACACAGGGTGTGGTCAGTCACTCAGATTGTTCCAGTGATTTGTAAAATCTAAGAGGATTTTTTTAGCTGCTGAGTCTGGTTGACCATACTGGATGTCAAACTAAAGACATACCTCAAAGTCATTTTGTCTGCCCTTTGAAATGAAAGAATCAATGGAGAGATTCCTGGCTCGCCATTGCACTAGTAAATAACCCTTTTATCTTGCTTTTGGCCCACAGGAACTTGATTTCTGCAGACAAGGAACCAACAGAAGAAACCTGTGTGAGCTGAGATTTGAACAAGCTGGCCACGCACAAACTGGGAATGCTCAGCTGGTACCTACAGACTAACTAGAGTACTGCTCCTAACTGTTCCTATGTACTGCATCACATTAAAATGCACAACTCTAGAGAAGATGGCTCAGCAGATAAAGGTGCCTGCTGCCAAGCCTGGTGATCTGAGTTCAATCCCTGGGATCCATATGGTGGGAGAAAAAAGAACCAACTCATGCAGGCTCTCCTCTGACCTCCACACTCACACTAGGAAGGGGAACTGGTGTGGCCACACTCTAGTCCAATTTAGGAAGACCTCAGGAGAGTGCCCTTCCTGCATGGGGCCACTTCCAATGCTGATGGCCCTGGGAGAAGGACAGAGTACACTCAAGAGGAAAGTGAGTGGTACAATTGTTAGTGACGAGAGGAGCTATGCTCCACCTTGGTACCTAACCGTACTCCACCTTGACGGAACATCCCATTCACAGGCAATCTAGTCCCAGACCAAGGCCCACCCAGTCCCGTACAGCACTGAGAATACACACAGCAAAGCCTACTGTTCCTCAGGCTCTTACCCCTTCCATTTTGTCCACCACCAGGCCACCTAGCTTCAAACCTGACTTCCTATCTATACAAACAGAATAGGGAACAGGGTAGGCAAGCACACAGGCCTGCTAGAAAACAGGAGAACTGAGTCTGTGGCTCACCTAAAAGATTAAATGTGGTTTAACTGAAACCATACGATTGACGGAGAGAAGATTAATAAGAGACTCCTGTGTCTCAGACCAACCTGCATTCAGAAAAGAATGGCAAAAGCACAACCATGGAAAACAAAAAGAAATGATTCAATAATGCTGAAATTGAAGACATCCTTGACAACCCATCAGAGAATTTCAGGCTAGGCTAGGCTGTCCTGAGGCCCTCAAGTCACACTGTTCCACAGGACCTGGCTGCCCCACCTAAGCCTGGCACAGCCGGCTTCCCTGAGATGCCAGTTCACACGGGTGCTACAAAGCTGGAGTAATCTGACTGGCCTGGAGATTCAGGTTGTTTTGTTAATGATCTGAGTCGGGTTTGAACCTGTTCCTCTCATACCTACGTGCAGGTCGTCAGAGAGTCCTGCGGTGAGACACAGGGTGTGGTCAGTCACTCAGATTGTTCCAGTGATTTGTAAAATCTAAGAGGATTTTTTTAGCTGCTGAGTCTGGTTGACCATACTGGATGTCAAACTAAAGACATACCTCAAAGTCATTTTGTCTGCCCTTTGAAATGAAAGAATCAATGGAGAGATTCCTGGCTCGCCATTGCACTAGTAAATAACCCTTTTATCTTGCTTTTGGCCCACAGGAACTTGATTTCTGCAGACAAGGAACCAACAGAAGAAACCTGTGTGAGCTGAGATTTGAACAAGCTGGCCACGCACAAACTGGGAATGCTCAGCTGGTACCTACAGACTAACTAGAGTACTGCTCCTAACTGTTCCTATGTACTGCATCACATTAAAATGCACAACTCTAGAGAGCTGGAGAGATGGCTCAGCCATTAAGAGCACCAGCTGCTCTTGCAGAGGACCCTGGTTCAGTTCCCAGCATACACATGGCAGTTCCCAAGTGCTAGGATTATAGGCATATGCCACCATGCCCAGTTTATGTAGTACAATGCTGGGCCTTGAACCCAGGGCTTCAGGCATGCTAGACAAGCATGCTACCAGCAGAACTACATCCTCAAAATCTCCTTTCTAGAAGGACCTGTCCCAACCTGAGAAACAAACACATTTACCAAGCCCTAGCATAAATGTGACCACTGTCTGCTCAGAACACCACTAATGCTCCCCTGCAATCACATGCTAGTATGTCACAGCCAAGTGCCTACCAGCAAAAGGCGCAGGGCTTTGTTTCATTTTGCAATGGTCTGCACTGGCAGCTGAGCCACTGTCACATGTCTGCCAGGCTCAAAGAGAACAGTGGAGCAGGCAGGGGGTAGGGACAGTTAACCGAAATAATGGCAAGACCAGCCTCGCCTTCCTCAGTGGAAAACATGACTCTCTACATTCTGGCTAGGCACTTGTGGGTCAAAAAACTCATAAGAAAGGAGGGATGGAGGGAGCGAGGGAGGGAGGGAGTGTAAATGATGGTCTTTTATTTTACAGTCTATTTTTTTCTTTTTTGTAAATTTTTTATTGAATTTTTATGTATTTCTTTTGGGGGGAGGGGTTGTTTTGAGACCAGGTCTCCCTGTAGCCCTAGCTAGCCTGGAACTTGCTATGTAGACCAGGCTGGCCTTGAACTCACAGAGATCTGCCTGCCTCTGCCTCCCAAGTACTGGGATTAAAGGCATGTGCCACTACACCTGGCTGAATTTTTATGTATTTCATATAGAACATCTTAATCATCTTTATGCTCCTTTCCCCAATGGCACCCTCCCATAGTCCCCTACCACTGGAATTCATGGAGTCTGTCATTTGTGGTAAGGTCTATCGAGTCAAGTTAGTGTCCCCAAACATTCCTCAGTGCAGTTCATCCACTGAGGTCTATCTAGTCAACCTATCTAGAGTCCCGCCCTTTAAGAAGATCACCTGTTCCTCACCAGGAGTAATCAGCCGCCAGTAATTATTCTGCTAAGACTGGGGCCTGCTGCCCATTTCCAGTTCTATGCAGGATTTTTGTCTGCTTGAGTTTGCGTGTGTCTTGTGCATGCTGACACCATCGCTGCAGGTTCATATAAGGAAGGTCCCAGGTTTCTGTAGGACTCTATTTCCACATGGTCATGCACCTCCTCCCTGGCTCTTACAATCTTTCTGCCCCCTGTTCTGCAATGATTCCTGAGCCTTGGGTGGGTAGAGTTTAATATAGGAGTCCTGTCCAAGGACCCACACTCTGTAGACTCTTACTCTCTACACTTTGGCCATTTGTGTCCTTTTGTGTTCCTGGCCCTCTGTTGCATGAGGGAGCTTCATTTATGAGAGTTAGAAGATGCATTAGTGGTGGTGCACACCTTTAACCCCAGAGCTTGGGAGGCAGAGGCAGGCATATTTCTGTAAGCTAACCTGGTCTACATAGTGAGTTCCAGACCAGGGAGCTACAGGGAGACCCTATCTCAAAAAGACAGAAAAATAAAATTCATTGTCTGAAGTTATTGCTGGAGAGTGAGGTTGGACAATGGTGTTCAGATTCTTTCTAATTCTTTCATCTCTCAACTATTTTAGTCTTAAGAACAAAATCTGGGGCTAGGGAGACAGCTCTGTGGGCAAGAGTAGTTACTGTACAAGTATGAAGACCTGAGTTCAAATCCCCAGCACTCATGTAAAAGTGCTCACCTGTAACCCTAACACTATGGGGCAGAGACAAGAGGATCTCTGGAACTTACTGGCTGACAGCTCAGCTCCATGAGAGACCCTGTTTTAAGGGCATAAGGTAGAGAGTGATAGAGCAGGACATCAACATTCTCTTCTGGCCTCCATACACATTGCACACATACATGGCACACTCATATACCACACACACACACACACACAGAGAGAGAGAGAGTGGAAAAAATAAAATAATAAAATATACAAAACCTATTTGAGGTATCACTCAGAATTTCATCTTATTGAATGGTGCATTTATTTATTGGGGGGGACTGTGTGTTGAGACATGGTCTTGCTATGTAGCACACACTAGCCTTGAACTCAGTCTCCCAAGGAGTGGGTTTATAGGCCTTTGCTACCATACCCAAACACTAATTTATTTATTTGGGGGGGGGGGCTGGAGAGATGGCTCCGTAGTTTAAAGTGCTTGCTGCTCTTGCAGAAGACGGAGTTCAATTCATGTCATCATTGAGTGGTTCACCACTGCCTCTAACTCCAGTTCTAGGGGATCCTATTCTGACTTCTGTAGGCATCCGAATGCAGGTGAGCATACTCATAGATACATACACACACATTAAAATTATTTACTTCTAGGCCAGGCGTGGTGGCACACACCTTTAATCCCAGCACTTGGGAGGCAGAGGCAGGTGGATCTCTGTGAGTTCAAGGCCAGCCTGGTCTACATAGTGAGTTCCAGGACAGCTGGGGCTACAGGGAAACCCTGTCTCAAAAAGACCAAAAAAAAAAATTATTTACTTCTTTGCTTATATATTGTTTTTTGAGACAGGGTTTTCTGTGTTATTCAGTCTAGTCTAAAACTCCTGGGCTTGGGACTGGAGAGATGGCTCAGCAGTTAAGAGCACTGGCGACTCTTGCAGAGGACCTGGATTCAGTTCCCAAGCATCCACATGATGACTAACAACCATCTGAAACTCATTTCCAGGGACTCCGATGCCCTCTTCTGACCTCCATGGGCATTGCACAACACCCTCTTCTGACATCCATGGGCATTGCATGACACAAGTGCACTTACATACATACAGACAATACACTCATACACATAAAAAATAAAAATAATAAATAAAACACTTAAAAATAAATAAAAAATAAGACTCAGCTCAAGCAATCCTCCTGTCTCAGTCTTTCAGCTAGCTGGGGCTACAGGTACATACCACCATGCCAACTTATTTTTCCAATTAATTAAAACAAAAACAATCAATGGGGAACCAAATAACCAAACACCGTACTTCCTAGATTTCAGCAATGCACAACATATCAGACTTTAGGTCCTCACCTTCTATGCCTCCAAACACCTACCTGATCTTGTTTTCCACCCCCAAAACCTTCCTGGAGACCAAAACAGTGTGGATCTGAGGATTCCCACTAGAGAGTCAGCAGATTTTACATCCCTATCTAAAGCTGAATTCAGACTCACCAGCAGCTCAAAGAAAGTAGCTGACCTGCAAACACCTCAGCAATAACTTAGAGAAGAGTAATGATCACAGGAAAACAATCCTGGTATTTGTTTTTCAGTTTTCAGCCTGAGCCTAGGCAAATGCCTCATAGACTATAGTAAGGGACAGAAGAAGGGAAACAGGTATACCTGCTGCAGAGGGGAAGTGTATGAAGTGATAAGATAATGACTTGGTAGCTTATGGCGTTTCTGCCATGTGCTGTGTGCCTGGAACTATGCCAGAGATAAAATGGTAAACAAGAAAATGGCATCCCTCCATCCCAGAGCTGACAGTCTGCTGGGGAGGCAGACTGGCAAGCAAGCGGTCATTGATAACTTAATATAAATAGTATTGAGAACAGGAAACTATAGGGCAGCATGACCACATGGACTAGTTAAGGAAGATGAGAGGAGTCGGGTATTTCCAGGAGGAAATGTCCCCTAAGCTGAAACCCAATGGATGATAAAAACAAAAAGAGGAGACTGCATGAATGCCGGGGGCTGCAGAGAGCAGGCTATGTTAAGAGTGCTGGCAAAGAGCTGAGTGTAGCTGGTAAGGCCATCTGGGGGTTAAAGAAATAGACAACAACCACAGTAAAAAGGAGAGGGAGGCCCAGCATGGTGGCGCACGCCTTTAATCCCAGCACTTGGGAGGCTGAGGCAGGCAGATCTCTGAGAGTTTGAGGCCAGCCTGGTCTACATAGTGAGTTCCAGGACAGCTGGGGCTACAGGGAGACCCTGTCTCCAAAAAGACAAAAAAAAAAAGGAGAGGGAGACCAGAGAGTCAAGGATTCCCTGTGTCCTGACTAGGTGTGGGCAGGCTGGGACACCTCCACAACCTTTTGTTTTCTATGTAAACCTAGGTGAGGATGACTATGGCATTCCCATCCATCCAATGTTTAAAGATGTTTGTGTGTGTGTGTGTGCGTGTATATGTATGTATATGTGTCTGTGTGTGTTTGTACATGTGTGGGGGTACTCTTGGGGTCAGAAGCGAGTGTTGGATCCCCTGGAGCTGGAGTTGTGGGTGGTTGTAGGCTGGGAGCCACACTCAGGTCCTCTGGAAGAGAAGGAAGCATCTTAACCTCTGAGCCATCTCTCCAACCCCCATCCAACTTTTAAATCTCCCAATTTAGGGAGAATTAAGCAAGTGCTAGTGAGTACACACAACTCACAAGTTTATCCTACTGTCGGTACAGTGAGTTGGAGACAAGCCTCAACTCCCATGTTTTTTCCTGTACTCTTTTCTGCCACCAGCAAAGCCTACCAAAGGTTCTCTAAGGTTATGTAACAAGAACACGGCTAGTGACATGCAGGATCCAACATTTCCCCTTTGGGAACAGTAAAACAACGAACACGTAGTACGGGCTTTGTACCTGGGCTTCTGGCAAGGTCTGGAACCGACATCCAGGGGCAAGAATCTGGCTAATTCAAAGCATTTATTTCCTTTTGATAACCAGTGACTGTAATTTCCCATTTAGGGGGGATAATAATTACTTCAAACAAAGAGTAGTAACCGAAAACAGTACTTAGAGGGAGTAGCTTTTCCTCCATAAGAGATCTGCAACTCAATTAAATTTTTTTTTAATTTTTTGAAACTTAATTCAAAGCTTTAATTTGACTATTAGATATGATTCCAGAGACTAAACAATTTGAAGAAAAGCATGGTATCCACCAGAGAAAAAACAAGATTTGCCACCGCCCCCCACTCACCCCCCCAAGAAAATTTGACTGAAGTGTAATCTACCTGACACACCTTCCTCCTACAGTTTAAATTCCTAGAATTTATTTTCTAGGAGTTTAGACAATTCAAACTGGCTGCCTCCACTCTCTCACCTGACTCTCCTATCTGCCTGAAGGGCCCACTTGAAATTCAAGCGGTGAGCCAGACTTGCAGGCTTACAAATAAAAAATGCCCTGTCATTTCTCTGTCTTCACATTCCAGCCCTCCCCACTGGCTACTGGAGACAGAAGACTGTGCACCCACTGGCTAGAAACTATGTTCTGTGGAGGAGACCACACACCCAGCCCAAACATACAAACCAGGCATCACCACAAGGGCTGAAGACACTCAAAGCATTTCCCTTCAGGTGGACAGGGAACTTAAGCCCTACCCCCTAGTAGCGGGGCCAAGTGTCCATGGTGCAGCCCAGTGTGACTGTAGCCCAGCATCCTTGGCTACCAGACCCCAGGAGATGGGCCTTAAATAGCCACAAGGAAGGACTCAAGCCTTTCTCATATATCCCAAGCTAGCCTGGGAACAAGCTATGATCTTCAACTTTGGATCTTCCTGCCTCCACTTCCTGAGTGCTGGGATTACAGAGGTGCACCACGGCACCAGGCTTAAGATGTGCTGAACCCAGGACTTTGAGACATGGTAGGCAAGCACTCTACAGATTGAGCTACATCCCCAGCCCACAGGTCCTTTTTATTTTTATTGTATGTGTATGTGTGTAGTGTACGAGTGAGCATGTTTCCGCATGTGCATATGGGCATAATGGCACCTATGCAAGTGTACAAAGCATCGTGTCAAGGCCAGGGATGGAAGTCATGTGTCTGCCTCTACTGCTCTCCACCTTGCCTTTTGAGATAGGGTCTCTCACTTAACCTGACGCTTACCAATTGGCTAGATTGGCAGGGGAGCCCTCTGTCTTCACCCCTCTCCCTCCAGCCCCAGTGTTAGGAGTACAGTTGCACTGGACGACACCCACCTTTTATGTGGATTCTAGGGATCTGAATGCAAGTCCTTATGTTTGAGCAGCAGGCACTTTGCCAATCATGTCATCTCCCCAGGCCGCGGAGCCTCTTTTTAAATACAAACATTCCAAAAATGTTAACGTAAGAGTTGGAGAGATGGCTCAGCAGTTAAAAGCACTGGTTGCTCTTGCAGAAGACCCAGATTCAGTTCCTAGTGCTCTCAGGGCAACTAATAACCATCTGTAACTCCAGTTCCAGAGGATCCAATGCCCTCTAATGCCCTCTTCTGACCTTTGCAGGCATTGTACAACACAAGTGCACTTACATACATGCAGGCAATATGCTCATACACATAAAATAAAAATGATAAAATATTTTTTCAGAAGATGCTACCATATACAAAGCTGTCATTTGGGCAAATCTGGATAAAGGGGAGAACTTGGGTTGATCTCCATTTAGGGTTTAGGGTCCTAGGAGCAAGGATAAAGAAGCAACCTTCAGCAGCTTCCTATGATCTCTGGGAGTCTCCTTTGCCGCCTCCCCTGCCTCTTCTGCCCTGTGCCCAATGCCCTGACCCCATGACTCTACAGACATAAAAAATGTGCCTGATCTAAGAAAAAAAGAAAGATTAACTGGGTGTAGTGGCCCATGCCTTTAATCTCAGCACTTGGGAGGTAGAGGCAGGCGGATCTCTGCAAGTTCAAGGCCAGCCTGGTCTATATAATGAGTTCCAGGCCAATTGGAGCTACAGGGAGAACCTTGTCTTTAAAAAAAAAAACAAAAAGAAAAAAGAAATCTGCCTGGGTGACAGTAGTGACACAGTACTTGGATTACTTTGAGGATTTGCGTTAGACCAAACTTGCTGCTGCAGATGCTCCCAGAGACCAAGTTCCCTCACTCTGTGGGCACTGACGGCCAGGATTGCACAATGAGGCTTCCAGGTTGTCTGGTTTTTCACCACAGCAGAAAACTTGCCTTAATGTTGCAAGCGCACTGACTTACTACATTTATTTTGGGACGCCAGGAAAGGTGGGACTCAAACCCTCTAAAGCCATGCTTGGGGCCGTCCCAGCTTCCTGCTACCTCCCACCCAACCCCACCTCCATAGCAGAGAATAAAGCCAACGTTTTGCATGTCCTAGGCCAGCGGGCTACCACTGAGCCACACCCGGCAGCCCCACTTCCCTTTTCTTGCCTTTCCCCTTCGCGTCCCTCTTCCCAATCCCCCAAGATCTGGAATTTTGCTCCTCCCCTCTCAGCCCCTGGCCATGACGCATCCACCCCAATTTGAGATCGTTTCATAGTTTCCTCTCGGACTTAGACTTGTTTCCTTCTTCCCCCGCTCGCCCACAGTCTGCGGGATGAAGAGCCAGTGGCGGTAGTTCGAGTAGCTCGGGTTCTTGGCTGCTGGGCGTGGACCCTGGGGTGGGTGGAGCCGCTCCATCCCACCCAGGAAGAGCAGAGGCCAACCTCACACCGCAGATTGTTGGCTGGTTCTCAAACCGGGTTAAAATCGGCCTCACCCTAGAGTCAAGCAGGGCTGGTAAATGCAGAGACATGAAGGAAACAACTTTGGGGGACAACTCTACCCCCAATTCCATGTGGAGACCCCCCAGAGTTCCTGGCCTCGGGGCAGGCTAGCCTACGTGGTCACACGCAAGGGTACGCACAGGGAGCCCTGAACCAGTGGTGGGCCCAGGACCGGTGAATCATAATGCACTAGACTGAGGAGAGAAAGGGTCCGGGGTGCCACTGGGTAGGAGAGCCGCGGGAGGGGTTGACAGCAGATTAGGAGGCTGCTTGAGACCTGGAATCCACCCTCTTCCTGGTAAAAACGGGCAGAGAGCTGTTATGCACCCCTAGTCTTTGCCTTCCAGGGCTGGACCTAAAACCTCCCTGCTGCCTGGGTCTCCAGTTTCTTTCTGAATTTGCGCCCTCCCTCTTGCTCCTCCGAGGCCCCCCCTGCCGAGCCTCTTCCCAGGCTTCTTGTCCCGGCACTGACTGTCCTCCCCCCCCCCCCCCACCCCACCCCCGCCTGGAATGCTGCTCCCAAGGTCTCGACAAGCTTGAAACATGGTTACCAACACAGCCTTCGTGATAGAAAGAACGGTACTGATAAGGGCATGGTTTTCTCTCAGTCAGAGCAGGCTGGTCTGAATGGTGACCCTGATTTACTAGCTGTGTGACTATGTGCATTACCTAACCTCTCTGAACTTGTCAATTAAATTGGAAAAATAATGCCCACCTCAAAGGTTGTTGTGGAAATCAAGAGCTAAAGTATGTGTGATAAAGTATAAAGTACAGAATGCTTAACACAAAGTTGCCTGCCTGTATTGACCAGGAATAGCTCAGACAATATTTACTATGCACTGAGCCCAAGGCCTGGGACTTGAACATGAGGTCTCAGCATGCCAGGCAAGTGCTCTACCAATGGAGCTATATCCCCAGCACCAACACAAAGAGAGTTTGATGGGTTACCCAAGGTCAAGAGCTAGGACTCCACAGAGCTGATAGCAATTATTTTTTATCATTATCCCCTTACTACTTTCAGAGGTGTGAAAATATCCAAGACTCTACAGATTTCAAGAGACATCTATTTCTTTATCTCCCCCCTAAGGAATGGCCACCTTCCTCAGGGAACAAGAAGAACAATTTTGTTTTAGAAATCTGAATAGTTAGATCACCCAGGGCAGGATCACTTTTTCCAGGCTGTGAGTGACATGGCCTAGCCTCTCTAGAGTTTGAGATGGGGTTAGGTAGTGCCTGCTTTCCTGGGCAGAGCTGAGAACACAATGTGAGATCTCCAGAGATAAAGCATGGTGTGGACCTGAAGGACCTGTCTGTCCAAGGAAAGTCTTCCTCTGTAACCCTTTCCATCCCCAGCCATAGCAAATGGGAAGTTTTTCTGTTCCAGCCAGGCCTCAAGCTTGTGGTGGAAAATAACAGAGGCATTTAAGGGGAAATGAAACCACCCTCCTCAGCAGAACATCCCCCCACACATTTGCAAGGCAGCGACTCTGCAGGAGCATTCAGCCTTAAGAAGCCCTTGAAGCTGCCTGACGCCACAGGGCAATTCTGAGGCTGGTAAACAGCACATGGAATTCCCAGTCCTGTGGCAAGCATTCATGCACAGAATTCTTTGTCCTCCTGAGGAAAGACAGAGAGGGGCTCTGTGCTGCAAAGCCCAAAGCCAGAGGCCCATTTTCAAAATCCCCAACCAGAAAACATGCCAAGGGCCAAGCACGCCACCAGCCCTTTAAAGCACGCTTGCGAAATAAACTTGTCCAAACTTGGACTTCTCTCTTGAAAACTTGGGTTTACTTGTTAATTCCAAAGAGAAAACATGGCACGATTACAAGGAAGAAATCTGACAATCTCCTACTTCACTGGAGCTAAGACAAATACGTGCCTTCCGAGGGGGCTGTGCAGCAAAGCTCCCACCATTACTTCTGTGGGTTTTCTACTCCCAAATGCATCACCTGAATGGAATCATGAGGAAACCTCATCAGACACACCAGACCAAGAGACATTACTACAGCTGATGACATCCTTCAAAACTATCAATGCTGGGGCCAGCATGATAGCTCAGCAGGTAAAAGTGCTTGCCACCAAGTCTGAGGACCTGACTTTTATCTCCAGGACCCACATTGTAGAAGGAGACAGATACTCCCAAGGGCTGTCCTATGACCTCCACACACTAGCTATGGCACACGAACACCCACACACATACACAAAATAAAGTAAAAGTTTTAAATGTCAGTATCACAACTGGGTGTGGCTGTCCACACTTGTGACTCCAGCTTTTTAGAGGCTAAGGCTTAAAAGAATTGTGAGTTTGAGGCCAGCCTGGACTATACAGGGATTTCCAGGACAACCTGAGCTATAAAGTGAGACCCTATCGCAAAACAAAATACACACACACACACACACACACACATATTCAATGCCTTGAATGACAACAAAAAGCTGAAAAACAATTCTAGGTTGAAACGAAGGTAGGTCACACCTATAATCCCAGAACTTGCAAAGCTGAGACAGGAGAATAAACATTAGTCCTTAGTCCGAGGTCAGTCAGGGCTACCTTGAGAGTTCCAGGCCAGGCAGGGCTATAAGTGTAAGACCCTGACTAGGTTCTGGGTGAGATCAAAGATGGTTGAAGCCTAACTGGGAGGAAAAGATATCTCTGTTAAGGAAATCACTGGGGTAATCAAGAAAATTATAAAGAGACTTGAATTCAATTTTTTTTATTTTTATTTTTTTTATTTTATGCATATGCATGTATTGGCTGCATGTAGGAAAGTGCACCCGTGTCATGCAATGCCCTCAGAAGTCAGAAGAGGCTGTCGGATCCCCTGGGATTGGAGTTACAGACAGTTGTTAGCTGCCATGTGGGTGCTGGGATTCAAACCCGGGTCTTCTGCAAGAACAACCAGTGCTCTTAACCGCTGAGCCGTCTCTCCAGCCCCAAATTCAATTATTTTAAGAGAATGCCATGCATACTGAAGTACTTAAGAGTAAAGTGCTATATCTGCAATCAACCTCAAAAGATTCAGTAAAAAAAATCACAATTATTATCATATCTATATTAAAAGAGAGATTAAAGCAAATGAGGTAAATGTTAAGAATTAAAAGAAAACAAGTGAAAGGTATGTGTATATTCATTATTCTTGCAATTTCTCTGAAGGATTTAATTCAAAATATGCACGTTTTTTAACACTGGCCACAGTGGAGCACCTTTAATCCCAGCCCTCAGGAGGCAGAGGCAGATGGATCTCCGTGAGATCTAGGCCATCCTGGTCTACATAGTGAGTTCCTGGTGGGTTGGGACTAGGGAGACCATGTCAAAAAAAAAAAGAACAAAAAACAACGAAAAAGACCAAAAACAAAACAAAACAAAGAAATATATATATAATATGCACACTTTTAAAAAGAGAAAGGAGGCTGGAGAGATGGCTCAACGGTTGAGAGCACTGGCTGCTCTTGCAGAGGACCTGGGTTCAATTCCTGGCACCCACATGAAAGCTAACAACCATCTGTGACTCCAGTTCCAGGGGATCCAACACCCTCTTCTGACTGCTGCAGGCATTGCATAATATGAGTGCACTTACATACATGCAGGCAAAACACTCATATACATAAAATTAAATAAATAAATAAATAAATAAATAATAAAAAGAGGCTAGGTGTAGTGGTGCACCCCTTTAATCCCAGCACTCCTGAGACATAGGCAGGTGCCGCTCTATGAGGTCGAGGCCAGCCTAGTCTACATAGCAAATTCCAGGCCAGCCAGGACCACATAGAGAGACCCTGTGGGGGGAGAG